>NW_017731687.1:144896-159057 GCF_001890085.2 Hipposideros armiger
TTTGTTTTTTGCCCTCAAATTTGCCTTGGTGCCTTCATTGAAAACCATTTTAACATCTATAAGAAACATTTCATGGACATCTGGATGGTGTCAGAAGTCACTATAAGCACTATATTTCACCAAAAAAGAAATATACTCTCTTTACTTGAGTTTGAAACTTCTAAGAGATTAAATTTTGTCTCTCTTACCAAAACATACATTCCACCAAAAAATTTTAATTAATTTCTGATTAGTTTCACCTGAATTAAATTTAGGTAGGAAATAGAAATGTCTAAATGCTTCTAGAAAGAAAAAAAACAGGCTAAATTCAAAGTGTCAAGAATCAGAAAGATATTAGATTCACAATCAGAAGAAACACTGGCACCAGAGACAGTGAAAAATGCCTTCAAAAATCTAACTAAAAATATTTGAACCTTGAATTCTATACCCAGCTCAAACCTCAAATACATGTAAAGATAAAGATATTTTCAGACAAGCAAGTTGTTAACAATGGTTCCTTCTTTGCATTGTCTAGTAGGAAGCTACTGGAGATTATACCCATCAAACTAAGGAGCCAAAGAAACATATAGAAAGCATATAAAACAAGATATAGTAAGCGTGAGATACATAACACAGACGATACAAACAATAGGCAATGAGGGTCCTAAGAAAATTGTTGAAGGAAGCCTTCAGATCCCATCTATGCAACTGAGCCAGAAATAAGCCAGCAAAGATGAGAACAGGTCAGAAATTTCCAGGTTGCACAATACCCAATATATTTAAATACAGTGAAAGGTTTCTACAGTTGGGAGAAATGTAGGGCACAGATGAGTGATAACTACATAGATAATTACAATCAAACAAACAAAAAAAAGACACAATATTACACTGAGAAAATAAAGATTATGATATCATGGCATACTAAATGACCCAGTCATCAACTGATTTACACGGTCATGATCATTTAAATTCTAAATAATTCTCTTAAAAAATCATGATATGTTTATAATAAGCAGGAGGAAGATGAAAAAATGAACTGGTGGTGGAAGCAAGGGAAAGAGGTGTAAAAAGAAAGAAAAATCCTCATTTTCTTCATACTAAGGAAACACTGCATAAAGCTTAAAACTGTAAAAGCCTTGAGTGGACATGTAATTTTATGTAAATTAGGAGATAAATAACGTTGGAAGCGGTTGTTCCAAGTGAGAAGAAAAAAGGTTCCAGGGTGGTCAGGGACAGTCTTCTCCATAACAGCCCTTGTAGACTTGCATTACTTCTCTTCATACTGAATTCGTGTACACTGATACAAATGTTGACAAAGAAAATCTAATTTGTTTGTTTGTTTAAAGAAGGTCTCCTAACTGAGAATCTGGAGGGACCTGCCTTTAAGAGAAGACACTGCCATAAACTAGGTGCCTGTGGATCTCAGCTCCCTTTTCTGAAAAAAACAGAGAGCTCAACTTACGTTGCAGTCTTCTAAGGATGAACTATGAAGAGGGCACCATTAAGATGCAGGTAGAAAAAAGTCTTTGGTAAAGTATTCCTTGGCGATGATCTGAATTGAAACTATGTGAGTTTCTTCTTCAAAAGGAGATTTTTAGAATCCATCCACAACCTGTAAATCCTAATTTCTGGCCTGTGGATTCAAGGATTTGGACATTTGATCAAATCTCGGTTGGTTCTCATGCCCACCAAGAGTTGCTAAGCCTAAACTGGGGTACCAGCACACTTGTTCCGACCCCAGTCTTGCGCACTCTACTAACCTGGGAAGTTTCTTTAAGCTGCTTTGGCCTCTGTTTTCACAGTTTTCGAATAGGGCCTGATGATTTCTCCTGCACACAAACCCTTTAGCTCTGGGCCTGCCATTGGTGGGCACTCAATAAATGTGAGCTCCCTCGCCCTTTGTGAATCAGCTTTGTCTGATATAAAATTATCTTGGCACATTACAGAATCAGACAGTTAAAATAAAATAAAAATAAAACTCCAGACACTGAATTGAATCTAGGTTTAATTGTACAAACTACCAACAGCTGGTTACTGAGCGACTAGCATGTGCCCAGAATTCCATTAGATGCTCTGAGGAAAACTAGCATTTTTAAGAACAGACGTTTATGCCAGAAGAGGTCATCTTGACAGGCTTCAATGCAAAGACATTTCAGAGCCAGAGAATGTTAAAGATGGAAGATACCTTAAAGGGTTTCTGGTTAAATCCCCCCCCCATTACAGAGACAAAGGAACCGGGGAATCTGTGGGGTTGCGGTGTCTTCAAAACTATATAATAATGGAGGAAAAATATACCTGACTTGGGTGGAACAATTTATAGAGCATTTTTTCTTTTGAGTACAACAGTGATTTTCAGTTTACCAGTATTATTATCAGCTGAAATATTTCTTCTAATCATATATGACATGGAAGCTCAATAAATATGAGTAAGCCATTTCTTTTAAGGTAGGATTCAGACGTCCCCAGTTATACCCACTTGAACCCTTCATAGGACCTGTCAAAAGTCGGCTTTCCGAATATCAAAAACATCACCTGTCAATAAGAGAAAGGTAAGTTTATTGCTCATCAAGGTAAAGAAAAACTATCCTTGCAAATCTTTGGCAATGTCTCAGCATGGCAGTGGTAAGACCAGAATTTATTGAGACCTGGCGGTTTGGCTTAAGGGAAGTCTTTCAGTGTGGGGACTTCATCAGGATGGGATAAGAATCATGCTACAACAGTCCAGGGTGGGTAGAAATAACAAGGTAAGGACATTGAGGTGAAGGATTCAGAGAATTTTAGGGTGCAAACTACCTGTGGGTGCTTTCCACTGAAGAGTAATGGGTCTTCCGGGATGTTCCTGAAATGAGTAATCTGGTCATTGGCTTGGACAGGACAATTCCAAAAAAAAGTAAAGTAATGTAACGAAGACAATAGAATAGCAAAGCCGAAGTCATGAAGGCAATAAAGTGTGGTTTCTGTTCTGCATAATCAGGCTGCATGTCAGGATAGACAGCTTTGGTTTTCAAACCTTTGGGGCTTTGGGAGCTGAGCTAGAAAACCACCCTCACCCTGAACCTGCACCTCCACTAATCCTTCCCTAATGGAGCCGATATCCAGTGCAAGGAATCCTAGCTTTACTCTACGGAAAATGAGAAGTTTCCTTGTCTAATCTTGCATTTCACCTCCATACATTCTCCTTAGTCTGCCAACCTCCATTCATGTCTGATGACTCATGAAACATCATCCGTCTTCACCTTTGGACTCTGTTATAAATAGGACCATGCCTGCACCCATGGTCTGATTTCATCCTGCTTCTTTCCAACCCAGTGATCCAACACATCTGGCCCAGCCCCAATTCCTGGACCATATGCTGCTATCAGTCCAGAACTTTTGGGAGGTCCAACTTTATGCCCTTGGGAAAGAGTCTGACACTCAGACTGGCTACCTATACTATTAGGTGATATTTTTTATGTTGACACAAGGCTTGGCAAATATCAAGTATTGAGAAATGTATTGATTTCTCATAAGGAACAATTAGCCAAAGAGTTCCAAAATTTTGATCCCCTTACTGAAAACCATGACCTTCTCTCCTCCACCTCATTGATTATTTTTCTACTTGCTGCTGTATCTATTTAGATACAGGGTGATGATAAGAATGCTCTACCAAATGAATGAACGTCTCTTGAAAATTAATTGAGATGAATTTTGTCACAAAATATTTGAAGATGACATGCAAGGTAGAATGCTTCATCTGACTGGGACAAGCTTGTATTCTAAAAATGGGAATACAATGCTTATCTGATAAAGTTATTGTTACGATTAAAGGTTAAAATATAATGTACCGGGTATATGGTATACAGTCCACTTATAGTAATTGTTATTTTTAATTTCTTTGGTTGGGAATCTACCTTCTATGTCTGCATGTACGAATAATACTTTCAAAGGTAGTTATTGTTGTACTCGCTATATAAATTCCATCAATAGATGTCCCAAATGCAGATGATGCAGAAAAAAAGAAGGGGGAGAGAAATGAAAGAGAAATGAGAGGAGGAAGAGGAAGGAGAAATCATATTTACTGAGGTTTTACCGTGTACCAGGCACTGCAATGAGACAGCAGCACACCTTGACCCCTTTATCAGGTACCATTACTATCATTCTGCTTCACAGAGGAGGAGGGTCAAGTCTAGGAAACAGGAAGCCATTATCCAATGCACCATAAAACAAGCCGCATTTCTACATATTTTAGCAACTCTCCAGGATGGGAGTTGTTCCCTACACTAATGCTGAAGAAACACGGACAGAAATTAACATGTGTAGCTCGAGCTCACAGAGCCACCTGATGCATCCTGGGTCTAACCCTAGGTTTATCTACTCCTAAAGTTCACACAATTTTTGTGGGTCCAAGTCTTAATAATAGGGAAATATTCATGGCCACTTGCAGAAATTTATTTCCAAATTCACAGCATTTTATTGTTCTTCTTTGTTACAAGAAGTCAAAGCAAACACTCTACTTGAATGAGAGAATTTGTTTTGAGGAAATACCCTGAGTGACCTCAAAAGAATGGCACTATTTGATTTTAATAGCTTTTGTTCCAAAGGGACAGAACTAGGTTACATTAAGGAGGAGTCTACCCAGAGGTAGGCATCCACGTTTCTCTCCGTGCACCGAATGTATTCTGAAAACCCTATGTGCCAAGAATCATGTTAGGCTTGGATCATGGCTTTTGATGGTAATGATACTTTCTAATCCTAGTTAGATGCCGCTTTTGTTGAGAGGAGGAAGGGCAAGGCAGCCTGGGGGTGAATCCAGGGTTGTAACACCAATAATAATGGTTACCATCTAATTACATGTACCCCCTGAAACAACACTGCATTAAGTCCTCTATGTGGTTTATCTCACTCGTCTTCACAGGTGTCAGGTGGGCACTGCCACTATTCCAATAGCATCTCTTCTTATAGATTATGACACTGTTACTGGAAATGGATAAGTAGTTTGCCCAAAGTCAGATAGTTTGCAAGTGGTAGAGATGCCAATCAAAAGCAAGGGCCTTGACCACGAAATTCTACAATGATAGCACATGGGGCGGAACAGAGTGAACTAAAAGATTGGCCATGAGCAGACACTGAAAGCTAATCCACCTTTGCCAGAAAGTCTAAGCCAATGGAGTGAGCTAGGAGGCAGTGTCAGGATAGAAAGGCCAAATCATGAAGATTTGACCGAATAAAAGCAGTACCAACGTAAGGCTAGGTTAGATGCATGACACCACCATCTAGAAAGATCAGGACCACCTTCAAAAGCAATGAAGCTAGAGAGTTGGTGTTTTCATCACACTCTTGCAGTTGTCCTTTATATTATAAGCCATGCTTGTCATATAAGCCATTATCTGTCATTTTACAGCCATGAACTTCTGTGTCTATATTACAAACTTGGAGAAAAAGTGTTTATTACTCATATCTTGTATAACAATCTACAGCTAGGCCAGTCACAAATTCCCATTGCTTAAAGGAGCACTGATGTCAATAAAATTTTGAGAAAGAAAATGTATTTTCCCAGTAGCAGCTTTAGTCTTTCCACCCATAAGAATAAAGCTTAAACTTAGATTAATATTTTAAAATATCTCTGTAGCTGCAGATTCTAGTGGGGCTAACGCTGAAGTTATTTTATTACTTCAAGCAAGAGATAATATTAGTATGGACCAGCCTAGGTCAGTGGAGATGGAGAAACATGAAAAGATTCAGGATGGGTTTTGCAGGAAGACCTGCAGATGAACTGGCTAAGAGATTGTAGGAAGAAATGTGACCAACAGTAACTTCAGGTGTTCTCCTGAGCCATCAGGTATGGGGGTGCTACATGCTCAGAGAGAAGATTAGCCAAGGAACAGATTTGGGCTGCAAGGACAAAGTCCTCTGTTTTGTTGTTAGATTTAAAATCCCTTTAGGTATCCAAGGGGAACAGTCAAGTAAGCTGTCAGAAAAACTCTTGAGCTCAAGGGAGTTTTCAAGGCTGAAGATATAAGTTCAGAGTCATCAGCCTGCTGAGGGGATGGAAAGCTCTGGATCCAGATGAAATCACCTAGGGAAGAGCATGGATAGATAAGAGGGCACCAGAACACGTCCTGGGCACTGGACAGTTGAGAGCTGCAGAGAGCAGCAAAATGCATCTCACTGATGCTGCACCGACAGTAGGAAAACTGCATGGAAATTGAGGGGGAAAACTTGCCCTTAGAAGCACTGTCCTACCATTCAGGAAAGTGCTCAGAGCTAAGTCAAAGAAGCAGGTGAGAGCTATAGCTAGGGAGACTACACAGAATCTAGAAGGAATTCAGTCTCCTAGGGGAGGTATCTCATTACTGTCTCAGATCCTGTTTTCAAAATTTAACTTAATTTAATTCAATTTCATTTCATTTTGTTTTGTTTTAAATATTATTAGAAGAGATAAGGAAAAAGAGGGAGAAATCTCTCTCTCTCTCTCTCTTTCTCTCTCTCTCTCTCTCTCTCTCTCTCTCACACACACACACACACACACACACACACCTAAAACAAATAGGGATTAGCAGAGAACATTACATCCTGGAGCTATCAAAGATCTCAGGGAAACTTTAGAGTGTCTATTAAACAGTCATAACATCCAAGTGGGGACAGTTATAACCAAGAGGGACAATATCATTCAACTCCAGGGCCAAGATTTTTCTGTGTTCTGGCTGATTATCAGAAAAGTGTTTGTTGAGGACACAGAAAGAGATAAACAATACACAAGACAGTTTGGAACAGATCAGACCAGGGTAGATGAAGGATTTGGAAGTTCTGAGGACAAAGAGCTGAGACAAGCCTTTGTCTGCTCTCAAAGCACTTGGTCACGGGGAAACAAATGATTTCAATAGGCTGCCGTGAACGCCAGGAGAGAAGGGATTGCAGGTGGAGCAGGACATCACAGGATGTGCAAATGCGATCTAAAGGTTATTAGGCATAAAGATTACCTTATAGCTTAAAAAACTGGGGGTTGTTACTCACATTTTACAATATTGTAAAATTGTCCTATATTTTCTTTCTTCCTCCGTTAATTCTCCTTTGTTGTTTACCCATATATCTTCATAATTTCTGGAACATGTACATTCTAAATAATGCCAGGCTTACCGGTATGATCTGTGAAATGAGGAGACTATAACAAAAAAAGAAAATCTGACCGTTTCTCCATGCCTGTTATAAGAAAACATTTTTAATTATATATACATATTTTTTATTTTAATTCTAATGGAAGTGTCTTCTCACACGTTCAGTTTTTATGTCAGCTTATGAACTGCTTCCCACCAAATGAATCTGCTGCCGGGGGAAGAATCAAGTGATTTAACGGAAGTTTTTCCAAGCTCCCTTGACATTAAGAAGCTGGTTTGGCACAGGGGTCCACACCACCACCAAGAAAATACGAACATGTGCTTCCAGCTATTTATCAAGGAATAAGATAGTCCCTTGTTCTGGATTTGTCTGGTTGTGCAAATATTCTATCAAATTGTGTATTTATTCCTTGAAGAGTGAGATACTGAGTCAGACTGGGTTTGAAATTTATCTCTGAGACTTCCTTGCTATGTGGCTTTGGGCAAGTTATTCTTCGTACATTAGTTCCCTTTTGTATCCAATGGGACTGACGCTAGGAAGGAGGGTCGGGGGAGAACTGGGTTGGGTTATAGTGAGAATTAGCATGTTAATATATGTAAAATCCTGAAAACATGGGTATTCCTCAAGAGATGGTTCATTCATGCAATTAGCATTCATTGAAAACCTACTGGGTAGAGGCTACTCCATCACTGTAAGTGATACAGGGATGAGTGAGGCTTTCGCCACCTGATGGAAACCAGTCCAATAAGCAGACACAAAGCCCTGTTCCCTGTGAGCTTCCACTCCCTCTAGTCCTGCCAGCCAACAACATTCTGGTCCTTCCTTGCGCTACTGATGCCTTGTCACCTAAATCACAGAGCATTCCTCTCCCTAAAAGTCAACATTATTTAACCTTTAGTAGCAGGATTCTAACCCAGGATCCTGTACTTTCTCACATTCACTGATATTTCCTGTGGCAGTCACCCACTGCCACTCGCACCTGCTTCCCCTATGAAATGGTGAACTTACCATCCTGCGCTTCTACTTCAACTTCCCTTTCTTTGACCTCTCCACGTCTTGTTTCTCTTTGTATCCCATAGATAGAACCTCAACCACAAGAAAATGTGCACTTGCTTTGTGGACCCTGAGAAAGAAGATACCTACTTACCACTAAGAAGAGCTTCTGGTGGCTAATTGGGGGGGGGGGAATAAAAATAACAGAGTCTAGCAGCCGTTTCTACACAGGGGCACAAAGTGATTCAGGGAGAAGCCTTGACTAAACTGCCGACCTGCACTGTGTTCCTGCCATCTGAGGCAGCCCTTATAAAGGAGTTCCTGGAATTGTGTTTCAACCAATGGAACTGAGGCTTTCCCTATCCAATTGGAGCTGTGTAGCTATTGCCCCATCAGCATCTTCACTGACCTATCAGAGTGGCTCTATTCTGACCAATCAGAACAGTGCTTTTTGGACTTATCAAACTGTGAGGATTTGGAGTCCTCATTTGCATGAGGATGAACCAAGGGCAGGGACTTCTCTATACAGAAGTCAGCTCCCCTCTGTCTCAAGGAGCTCACTTTGTCCTTTCAGCAAAAGCTGAAGACTGGGCTTCCTCTGCTGGAGCTGAAGCACTGAGGATGAAACATCAAGGACATCTCACCAGACCAGAGCGGAGAAGAGTGGGCAGAGCAGAGCCGTCTAGCTGGAGAGGGGCCTCGCCCCAGGGCCGCCTCGGAGCCATGCTGTTCCACAGTCTTCATAATTGAACTGTTTGCATTGAATAAGTTTCCTTCTTCACTGCACCAGGGGTTCCTGTTGGTGTTGAAATGGCGCCAACACCATCGTCTGACAGCTTGGGGCAGCCCTGGCAGACTTCAGGGTCTGGTAAAACGCTTTCCCCTTGCTCATGTGTGTATGAAGCAACGTATAGGGCACTTAATAAAACACAGGCTCTGATTCAGTAGGTCTGGAGTGAAGCCTGGATTTCTGGGACTTCAATAAGCACCCAAATGATGTCGATGCTGTGGGCCCAAGGACACAGATGGAAGAGTGGGGTTCTATTTGTCCCTATCTTGTGATGTTTCAGAGTCAAGATCTGAGACCTGGAGATGCAGAAATATAATTTATGTTAGCACCATGAGTAAAAATTCTCCTTTCTGTGGATGACTCATATTAACCATATTTACATCTGTAATGCTTACAGGCAGAGAGGCAAGAAAATGGGCTACAATGAGAAGGAACAATTACAACTATGAAAATGCTTAAATTTGGGGGCAGCCGGTTAGCTTAGGTGGTTAGAGCTTAGTGCTCATAACACCAAGGTTGCCAGTTCCATCCCCACATAGGCCACTACGTTGCACCCTCCACAACTTGGTAGAAACAATTACTTGACTTGGAGCTGATGTGTCCTGGAAAAACACACTTTTCCCTAATAAAAATTTTTTTTAAATGTATTTTAGAAAATGCTTAAATCTGTATGGCCAGCCATTATCACCCTTGGGCTGATTTATAGGCAAAGATAAATAATAATTAGGGTGTAAATTGGAGCGCATGGAATCAGAAGAAGGGTAGTTAGATGAATTGAATATGCATATTATCTCATGATTTCTTATGTGTCCTTAAATTCAGATTCGTTGGTCTCTACCTCTCTGAATCTCTTTTCTCTTTAATTTCATGTCTAACGGACCCCAAGCCAAGACTTCTATTCTTTCTTCACATTTGTTAGAACAGTAGAAATTCTTCATCTGGAACATTCACTTAAAGACAGGCATATTATTAATTAATATTTATGGAGTTTAGATATTTGAACTGCAAAATAATAACAATGAACACTAATATTTAGTGAATGCTTCCAATAAGCTAAACTAGGGTGTTAACCCTTTTATATTAGCAATATCACTATAGGACATTATTATCATATTCTATAGAAGAGAAAAGAGAGGCAGTGAAAGGCTTGTTAATAGTAGATGCCTAAGCCAAGATTTACAGCCAGTCAACCTGGCTTCTGAGACTGAGCTGTTAACCAAGGGTAAAAAAGACTTCACCACCACACTACACATTTTTTTAAGTACAGCATATGAAAAGAACATGTAACACTGGAAGAAATAGTTTCACTTAAAGATACATTTGTGTTAAATAAATAAACAGTGGGTCTTCATACAGGTAAAATGTATGAACTATAGTTATAGATAGCCACATGGATTAACTCAGAAACATAAAAAGACCTACATATGACATTAAAATATGTATATTATGATTTCACATATATAAAGATAAGATGAAAATATCGAAAACTGGGCAAAAAGACAGAAATATCACTACTAAGGCAGAAAGATGCCCTTTCAACATTATTATAGAGCCTTCTCTAACGAGTTCACCGAAAGACCATCTAACACAACCTTTGTTTAACTTACTTTTTACTACTGTTTAGGATCTGGAAAGAGCAAACAGGAAAACTCTGGAAAGCAAATGTTAATTTTTGGAGGTTGAGCAGCTGCAAGTTATTTCTGTCCAGTTGAAAAGATAATCCCAAAATGTATAGGTTTCTTGACCTATAGGATATTAGAATTTTTATCTATGACTTAGCTATTCTATTTCATCAATTTTTTATTCATTATCTTTATACTCTAGTACCACTTACCTTCCTTTGAATCAGTTCTATCATCTTGCTACTTCCCTCATTCTTGAGTTAAATACATTGTTAACATTTTCTCACCATATAAATTCAAAGAAGGTCATGTTTTTAACTTTTATAAATTTATACTTTAACAAAGCTTAGAAACAGGTAAAAATTAAATAACATACTTTTTTAGGGATATTTACTTATTTTGTATAATTGTAAAGAAAAGCAAGGGATTGAGGAACAAATTCTGGAGAGTGTTTACTTGTAAAGATGAAGGGAGATGCCATCAAGGGGGGAGCAGAGAATGCTTGAAATGTTCTGTCACTTATGTTCTGCATTTGGGGCACATGGCTATTTTTTATATTATTAGCATGATTAACAAAATGTGCTCATATATGATATTTTCTTTGATAATGGTATTTTTATATAAGTGCTTAAAATCTTTATCAAAGTATTATATTTATTGGGACCATATACTGTAAACCAACTAAAGAATTATAAATATATACCACGTTGTGTTTATTGAAGTATCAAATTTTTTTCTTCTCATTTTGCATTGTCATTTTATATTTTTTATCAAATTATATATTATCATAGCTGTAACTATACATTTTAAAGTAATTTCTATCCATGTAAGTGTAGAAAATACAGTAAACTTTGATAGCCCATGATGTCTCACTTTCAGGCCTTTGCTGTTGTGGACTTTCACTCCATCCATCCATCCATCCATCCATCCATCCATCCATCCATCCATCCACCCATTTATTTATCAACCTATCCATTCTATCCACCTACCATCCATCCATCTTTCCAACCTTCCATCCTTCCATCCATCCATCCATTCATCCATCCATCCATCCATCCTTCTATCCTTCCATCCATCCATCCATTCATCCATCCATCCATGCATCCATCCATCCATCCATCCTTCCATCCACCCATTTATTTATCAACCTATCCATTCTATCCATCTACCATCCATTCATCCTTCCATCCTTCCATCCATCCTTTAAGCACATATGGAGTTCCTGCTTTTTTAAATATACTTTCACAATGAAGAGAGATATTTACAAGTAATTAAATTGTGATAAATGTTAAGAAAAAGAGATAGAGCAGAAAACCAAAGAACATAAAATGGAAGACCTAATCTACTTTGGAGAATCAGAGAAAGTTAGTTAACACCTAATTCTTAAATCCTTAGTTTAATATTTTGTTAGATTAATTGACATCACTTCCTTTATAAAGGTTTTATCTTACCTCCCACACCTGAGTAGGTGCAGCATTCCAAAAATCACAGAGTCCAAACGCAGCAGTGCTGCTCAGCATGTCTGGCGCTGGAACCCAACTTCCTTCCAGGTACAATTTTGAAAACTTCAGATTTGTGCTGTAAAGACCTTGAGTGACTAGAAGGCATGGAAATATTCTGTTGAAATCATTGAACAATATTTTGTAGAAACAAATATATCAATATCATGTAGTGGGTTAGTCAAAACTATTTATCATGACCCTGCTGTGCACAGAAATAATTAGGTGCTCAGAATATTCGAAATAGAATTTTAGGAAACATGGAGTCGCAATATTTGAAAGACTTTCCTTTAAGCCACTTTGAATTAAATTTCTGTATCTCATGATCAGAAAAAGAAATCCATTGACGCATTTCAAGAGGGTAAATCTAAAGCCCAGACACAGTAGGAGTCCAGTCCTCAGGTAATGTCAGTGTCACCAGGTGTCCATGAAAATTCTCAAGCCCAGAGGTTAGGCAGGCAGAGGCACATAAAGAATTGTTGTGGACATGTTAAAATCATATTTAAGGGTTGGTTTGTTAATCGCTGATTGTACTTTTTCTTCTGAGCCAAAAATAAAAGGTGAAACATCATATATCTCAATTGCTTACAGCAAGAGATGCTGGAGAATTTAGATGTAAAAAACTTACTTCTTCAGGTACCCGAGTGGGGGCTCTGGTAAAATCTCTACCCCCAATGTCCTCAACAAGAATGTTAATCACAGGAGAGACATAGAGAAAAACTCTGCAAAGGAATTGAAGATGTGAGAATGATTTTTTTAAAAGAATCTCTTTTCTTGCATAAAAGGTGACAGACTATACCAGAAGGAGTCATTTGCATCAGAAAACACTAGCAGAAATGAACAGGGCTGAGCAGCGGTGTGGTGGGGCTTGCAATCAGCAGAGGTGCTCACACATTTTAATAAGTTCCAGGTTTGAGCCTGTGTCTGTGTACATGGAATCAGCATGAATGTGGCAGTCAGAGAAAACTTATTCTGCAAGGAAATCTTGAGGGTTTTCTTAATGGCCTTGGGCCTCAGGCCCTCGTATGTATGGAGGGTGAAACTACTAGTTGGGTGACCCAAACATGGCGGTCTGCATCTCTGTTTGGCCAATCCCCTTTAGGAAAATGGAAGTGGCAACAGTCACCTCTGAGCCCTTGTGAAAATTACATGCAAGATGAATGCAAAGGGTCTTCTAAATAGCAGGTTCTCGAAGTGAGCCTCCCTGCCCCACCCCACCATTAAAAATTAAAAGTCATTTTAACATTGGAACATTCAGAGTGGACTCCTCAAGGATTATGAATTCTATTAATATTTGTCAGTCAAATAAAAAGAACAATTGGGGGAAAAATTGCATCCAGCCAAATCTATTTGAAATGGATGAGAGCTGAGCAGTAAATAATGAAGAAGAATGTAGACAGTTACAGAAAGGGACTGTGGCCATTTTGCTGCTAATAGGTGCCACAGACAGTTCATTACTGATAAATGTAGAATAATGATGTCCTTAATGAGTCTTTTCACGCACAAATTCATCATAAAACAAGAGAATGAGGTAAAACAGAAAGTCTTTGAATAGCAGCAGTCATGCCGCATGGAAAGCCAGGATAATTTCAGGTCCCCAAAAGAGCCACAGTTTTAATACAGACTTCTGAGATTTTCCTCATTGTGTCTCTAGGCAGTGTCCCAAGTTAATAGCATTTCTTTTAATATCTCAAAGGTAAATTTCAACCTGCCATGCAGTTAAGGGCACTTGAAAGAGCCCAGAAGAGGCAGCTCGAAAGCCCTGCGATTCAATTCCTCTAGGGGCCCTTATTATTTATTTGGCCTTGAGCCATTTCTAGCTGAGCCCTAACTTCCTCACTGGTAGCTTGAGGATAGTAACACCTCTTTCGTGTGCCTCACGCTGGTTGGTGTGATGGGTTGAAATGCATCCCTTCCAAAATCCTGATGTCGAAGCCCTAAGCCCCAGCAGCACAGAACGTGAATGGATTTGAAGACAGCATTTTTAAAGAGGTGATGAAGGTAGAACGAGGTTAAGTGTGTGGGTGCTGATCCAACATGACTGGGGTCCTGATAAGAAGAGGAGATCAGGACACAGACACACACAGGGGGACAGCTATGTGATGACACAGGGAGAAGGTGGCCGTCTACAGACCAAAGAGACAAGCTTTAGAGGAAGTCAACCCTGCCAACACCTTGCTCTC
>NW_017731687.1:160912-202422 GCF_001890085.2 Hipposideros armiger
GCAGCCCCAGAAAAACTAATACAGTCCTGATTTTTTCATCAGGTGTCAAAGGTTGCCTCTTTCTTCACTTGATGATCTTTCAAATATTTGACATCAGCTCCCTTATTCCACCCTGAGGGCCCTTCTTCTCCAGGTAAAGGTCGTGTTCTTCCAGCTGTGTGACTTCCACTCTGCTGAAGTCTCCTGCTCTTCTCTGGATATGCAATGGTTTATCTATACATGCAAGTTTTCAGAATGCTTCTTGAGCCTTCAACAGTCAATGTTTTAATATATGAAATATGGCCCTTTCCATTTTGTTTGAATCATTGGGGTCTACACTCTGCATAGGAAGGACCCACGTTATGCAACATCTACTGGAATTTGAGCAAACTCAATAAATAAGGTTGGCACAGGCAAAGTAGAACTGCCCAGAGTGGAGCTTCCTCCAAAAATATCCCAAATACTGTCCACAGTTCTTTTGTCTCTCATCCTAGTCAGGCCACCATACTTCACAGCTAGACTTTTGCAACAACCTCCCAAATTCTCTTCCTGACCCCACTCTTGCCCCTTACAGCTCATCCTCCACCTACACCCAGAATGATCTTTATAAAGTATGAATTAGGTTAGGAATTAAGGTCTTTGTGTGCATTTTCACTGCAATTAGGCTCACATTCTTTCCTTGGTCTATAGGGTCATATAGGATACAGCCTTTGCCATCCTCTCCAATCTCATCTCCTGTCATTTTCTCCCATTCATCTCTATTCCTGAACTCACAAGATCAGTGCTACCTTGGATCCTTACCTCCAATCTTCCTTCTTTGTGGAACACTTTTTTCCCTCTCCATCTTCTCATCTTTATGGCTGGATTTTTCATCATTGATGTGTCAACTCAAGTGTTTCTTTCCCAGAGATGCCTCACTTGGCCATCGTAACAAAAATAGTGACCCTATCTCATGTTACTCTACCTCATGGTCATGAGGGGTGTGTGTGTATGCGTGTGTGTGTACATGTGTGTGCCTGCCTAAATTTTTCCATTTTCCAAAATTGTCTGATGTATTTATTATCCACTTTATTCATGACTATAATCCCAGCATTAGAACTGTGCCTAGCCTATAATAGTTGCCCATTCAATACTTGTTGAAGGAAAGGATGAATGAATAAATGAGATTTGGTGAAAAAAAAAAAGAAATCGGGAGTTGATATCAATCTTGGAGGAAGAACACCACTGAATTATACACAAAATGGTTGTACCAAGGGGGCATGACAAATGTTCTTGAAGGGAAGTTGCGGTTGGAAACCGGGCTTGGCAGGATGGATGCCTGTGTCATGTGCCATGATAGCCTCCCCTCCACCCTTTCAGCCTTTTATGTAACACCCTGAGGGGGTAAGAATTAGGAATCTGGTGTAGTACAAGCAAGTTCAGACACCTTGAGAGTACAAATCCACAAACACAGGATATGGGGTGGGGCACTTTCTTTTACTCTGAACAGTCTTCCAGAATCCAGGTTGCGTCTTAAAGATGTCACATGAGGAAGATGAGAAACAGGGTTATTGTTTTCCAGCATGTCTTTGTCCATCAGCTTTCCAGGAGTTCTAGAAAATTTGGCCACTTTCCTCCCTAACCATTGACAAAACATCTGAGCCTCTTTGACAGAAATCTAGACAGGGAGTGTCTGTTAAAAGAGGCACAAACAATCCCCAAACAGGGAGCCAGAGGCCTGGCCAGGGGCAGCCTAGCCTCAAACAAATCAGCTCCCAATGAGATCTGCCTGAGCAGGAAATGGCTCACTGCAGGCCACCGTATGCTCCATGCCATCTGGCTCCCACACACCCTTTCTTGCTGAGCTTTAATTTCCAAACCAGACACACTGTCACAATTATGCCTTACTTCCTTTTATGCATCCTTCTGTGTGAATACAGAAGCTTCTGGTAATTAAATATCTACTTGGTGAACAATGGCGAGAATGTTTCCACACTTAACCATTGTTCTAAGTTGCTAAAGATACAACAGAGAGAATCCCAGGATTTTAGCACCTTGGACAATCCCAGATCTCCAGGACACTGACCCATTAATTCTGGAAGCCAATCTATATGGTGAAAGAAAGGAGGGGGTGGGGGGTCATTTGGAGTTTGATGAAGTTCTCACTAGGCTTCTTACTAACTGTGAGCCTTTGAGCCATTGTGGACGTTCTGGGAGCCAGTTTCCCTGTTTCCCCATCCATGAAAGGAGAAAACCACATAAGATAGAAGTAAATTTCAATAAGATAAGACAGGCTAACATGCTTTGTTGACGTGGGTTCCAACCTTCACCCTTGTCTCTCTAAGCATGCATAGCCAGCTAACCCTGCTGGTCCTACAAAATCCAGATATGAGTTCTGGTATGCACACCTTTAACAGAAATAACTCCAGTATTTGAAAAATCAAAAGATTTTGCATTTGTTTTTGGTAATTTCCAATTTATCCTGAGAAACTGGAAGGTTTGATAGTGTGGACAGCACATGTTTCTCTGGCATCAATCAGTCAGAGCTGATGCACACCTTTAGCAAGAGAGCTGTGGTCCAGCAGTTTCTCAAAATTTCAAGTGCGTGTTCATCAGCTGGGTGTCTTATTTAAGTGCAGATTCTTATTTAATAGATTTGGGATGGGGCCCCAGGCTGAGTGTTTCTAATAAGCACCCGGGACAAGGATGCAAGAGTGGACCTTGTTTGGAGTAAGAGGGGTTTTGGACGACCCTGCGGTGCTGTTTTTCTTTCCCTCCCTGTTGACTTTCAACTGATGCCGAACAACAGGTGCCATTTTTCATTACACTTGCTCTATTGTCCTTTATATATAAGGGATATATTTTCCTATACCTGGTCTGTTTCACTCATTTGTCATCTGCCAACTTAAGAATACATTTGAATATTTAGCCCAACTTTAAAAGATGTTTGGTAACCCTAGCCTGGTTGAATCAGTCAAAGCCCCACCAGGAAGAACGGTATCATCAACTATTTTTAATGGGGAGAATTGACATTGCCCAGGTAATGGAGAAATTGATGGAGAAGCTGGATGGAAGATACACAGGAACTTTGAATTATTTTTGCAACTTCTTATGAGACTTAAACTATTTCAAAATAAAAGTTTACAATAAAAAAATCAGGTCTGGACAACAGAGAAATTATTTCAGTAAAATAACTCCCTGTGGCAAGAAGTCTGTGGTTCATTTGTTGTAGTTAGAAGAGCAACTACTGGTCATGATTTTTAGGCTGAGTGCTCTTAAGGACTGAGAGACTTTAGTGATGATACTTCAAAGGCTTATTCTTACATTGATACAGACAATTTCATAGCTGAGATGCCACCATCCTCAAAAAAGGAAAATATGAAGGTGTAGGCCCTTCATAGCTACAAGAGTGGTTTTAAAAATACCACCAAAGGGGCTGGCCGAGTGGTGCGTTGGTTAAGAGCTGTCTTGGGACACCAGAGGGCCCCGGTTCAGATCCCACATGTGAGGGCCAGTAACGCTGCCCTCTGCAGCTAAGATGCTGAACAGAGCAGCTCAACCTGGAGCTGGGCTGCCGTGGGTTGCAGGTGACGGCGTAGGCTGCAGCCCCTGCTGCAGTGGGTTGCCATGGGCTACCGTGTGTGGCTGGTAGCCGGTGTGAGCTGTGAAGAGCCGCAGTGAGCAGCTGTCCAGAGGCCGGAGACTGATGTGCCTCGCCCAGGAGGAGCACAATGATGGTGCCAACTTGGGCCAGTAAAGCAATGTCCTCCACAACTAGACTGAAGAACAAAAAGGACAGCAACTTGTCTGTTCCCCTTCCCCCAATTCCTCAGCACTGTTCCCATCCCCCAATTCCCCAATAAAAATATTTAGGAAAAAGAAATACTAGCAAAGCATAAGAGTGACTGAAGTTTATTTGGACAGTCAGTAATATTTCAATGCCCTGGACACTTTTTCAGTTATCATTCCTTCAACCTGTCCTGATGGATGGATAAAGATTTCAATTGCATGAGGGTTTGGTCTTTATTTGGGGGACTTTTTGCAAGTATCTGCAGAAGTCTTCTTCAGTTTCCGCATGTCACCCCAGGTTCTTAATGAGGCTTGGAAACTCTCCTGAGCATGTTATGAGGTAGGCAATACAGGATCACATGATTCTTTTGTAAGCCTCATCTTCCCACGGATACCCCATCCACATTTTACAAGACAATGTTCTTTCTCAGTTTTCTCGTCCATGTTTCAGGGGTCATCAAGGAAAAACAATCCCTTGGAGCCATTGATGGTGAGCTGCTCTCTCTCTTAGTGCATTTTACAGGTAGGGCATCATCATAGATTAACAAAAATTGGGCAAGTGTAAGGCTTCTTAATAACTCACAGATTCAAAACAATCTATTTGTGTAAAAGTCAAAATGGAGGACACACAAAGAAAGATATCCCTTTTTGAAGAGGGGAGATGGGGTCAGACAGAAGATAGAAGCCCAGATAGCTAGACACAATCTATGCTTTCCATGTATAAAGAAAAACTCTTTTTGAACTTTAAAAAAAGTCTTCCTGAATAGCCCAGGAGTAGAGCTTGGCTTCAGCACCAATCCCTAGTTGGAGAGAAAAGGTAAAGAGAATGATAAAGATTGAAACATCAAGGGGTTTCAGCATATGTGCCCTAGATGACTTGAACTTTGTAGCATTTTCCCATTATTTCCAGGTCTCTAACTCTCCACATCCTCAAGACCGCACCCAGTTGTTATGAAAATAAGAGGGCGACACAGAAATGCTGAAATGTGGTGTTATCGCCTACTAAGCTATCTGCACGTGGAGAGAAATGTAGGGAGACTACACCAGTCAGACTTCAGGTAATGATTGTCTCAGCTCTTAACACTCCAGTTTTCCTCAGGCTTGTTTTATTCATGAATACAGTCCACGATGCCATGCCCCCCCCCACCTTGACAAAACAAACAAACATATTTTATTTATGAATTAGTGTGGAGATCCATTTCAGAGGGAGGTCCAGAGCTCGCCAGACACCCAAACTCAAAAGTCTGATAAGAGTTTCATGAAAAATGATTCAAACAGAAAGTTTGAAAACAGGGAAAGACTAGTAAGCAAAATAAAGTATATATTGGAAAAGTAGATTCAAATATATTTCCTGAAAACTAGGAGAGTCAGAGGAAACAAACAAACAAACAAACAAAGAAGCTCCGATCTGCAATGAGATGCAGATATATATTTAAAAAGGAGGCCACAAGGAAAGCCAGAGGATGGCAATGAGGGGGCAATACCTAAAGGGTCGTTTTTGTTATTTGATGTTTTAAGTTTCAGAATATGTGGCATAAGCGTTCTGTTTGATTGTTGGGCTTGCTGTTTGTCTTGGTTGTTTGTTCTTTCTGTAAGAGTTTATTGTCTTCATCAAAGAACAAAGTTGTAGGAATGACTCTAATGGATATCAAGATTTATTAAAAAGATATAACAAATGACATGACATGGTATTGGAACAAAGGTAGATAAATTGGAATGGAGGCAAATTCACACAGATGTGAACATTACATTTATGAATAAGATAGAACTGTAGACTAGTACAGGAAGGACTTTATTAAATAAATTATGCTGGGTTGAATAAGTGTCCACGTGGAAAGAAAATGAACCTGATGCCTACTTTATACCATATATAAAAAGATGAGTCCAGGTAAACAATCAATCTTCTAGAAAATAGCATTTGATAATATTCCCATGACTTTGAAGTAAGCAAACGTACAGATACTAAAAATAATAGTCAAAAGGGAAAGACTCACAAACTAGATTACCGCAAAATGCAGATCTTCAGTTTATCCATAAGCACTATTAAGGGAGTATAAGAGTAAGTCAGAGAGTAGAAAATATTTGCAATACATAAAACCAACAAGGAGTCACATTTAGAATATATGTGTGTGTATACACATATATGCATATTTATAGCATTATATTGCAAGTATATATACATATATAATATGAAATTAAAAGTATGTAGACTATATATATTAAAAGTATTGTTATCCATCTGTGTAATGTGATTTTTGTGTTGCATGGATGTTTAATTATTTAGGGCTTATTTTGTTTTGTTTCTTTGATTTTGTTTCACTAATGGTAAAGATTTTAAATGTTTTTCCCTAAACACTTTAAAAAGTGAAATGTGAGAAGAACTTTAAAGACATTCGGCGCGATTATTTCCCTTGCTGACTTGCTTATGCACCTGTTTGATCTTACAAAGGAAACCTGTGCCTCATTACAGTAAAAAGGAGTTGTAGACATTGATATTTTTCAAAGATATGCAAACTGTCCAATTCAGTGCTTTAATCAAATAGTTTGGGCAAACTTTTGATAGTGAATATTTTGCTTTTATACAGAAATTGCAGCTGATTTGCATTTAACTCACACGCAACACCTTTTGTCAATCTTCACTTTCTTGTAACCCCCTTACATGCATTGTTCTTTTTCAGTATAGTTGGTATATAATTTAAATTAGCTTCAGGTGTATAATATAGTGATTCAACATTTATGTACCTTACGCTGTGACCATCACACGAGGTCTAGTAACCAACTGTCACTGTTCAGAATTATCACAATAGCTTTAACTATACTCCCCTTTCCCTGTTTTACCCATCCCCCCCACCCACTCCCTTCTGGCAGTCAACAGTTTGCCCTCTGTATCTATGAACTTGTTTTGTTTTCTTTGTTCATTTGTTATTCTGGGAGGTTTTTTTAGATTCTACATATAAATGAAATCATATGATATTTGTCTCTGTCTGACTTCTTTCACTCAGCATAATACCTTCTAGGTTCATCCATGTTGTCACAAATGGCAAGATTTCCATCCTTTTTATGGCTGAGTAATATTCCATCGTACACATGTGCCACATCTTCCTTATTCAGTCATCTATAGATACACACCTAAGTCACTTCCACATCTTGGCTATTGTAAATAATACTGTAGGGAACATAGTGGTGCATATATCTTTTTGAAATAGTGTTTTGGATTTCTTCAGGTAAATACCCAGAAGTGGAATTGCTCGGTCATATGGTAGGGTTTTGTTCGTTTGTTTGTTTTGAGGAACCTCCATACTGTTTTCCACAGTGGCTGCACCAATTTACAATCCCACCAACAGTGCACAAGGGTTTCTTTTTCTCCATCCTCGCCAACACTTGTTATTTGTTGACTTTTTTATAACAGCCGTTCGGACGGGAGTGAGGTTTTTTAGGTTTGTGGTTGTTGTTTGTTCTTAGATCCACCGAACATGAGAAAAGCTGACAGTGTCTCTTTTTTCCTCCCTCCACAGGAAGGATGCATTTAAATGAATGCTGGTCAGTGAAAGATTGTGTCCACTATGGGCATTAGGCGCTTAACTGACTATTATTGCCATGTGAATATTTTATATGATTTTTAGGCTTATGTCACTAAATATTTTTATTCTCATATGATATTGTACAGACATGCTTTGTAGTGAACTATAGTAGCAATAATTTTTATACATGATCAAGGGTTTATTGTAGAATTTCTTTTCCTGTTCTCTCACTTTTTTGTAATAAGGGTTAGTATTAACAGATGGCAGAGTCGAAAAGTCAATACAAAGATTTTAGAGAGAATTTTTAAAACACAAATTTGTGATTCCTTGGATGTGTCACTTTCGAATAGGACTCTGAAAATGTTTATTGGGTATTGTCAAATGTGCACATTTCATAGGGATGGACATAATATGTATAAAGTCCTTCTACATGTGCTACCACAGATGTGACATTCTTGACCTTAATATCGTCTTTCAAAATGTTAATTTGAGAATTCTATTACTTTATATTTTATAAATCAGTGAATTGAATTACTGCATTAGATTTGATTTTCAGCAGTGTGAAGTTCTTTCAAATGCATATGTCTTTTTTCTAATTCCATTGTGTTTAAAGCACATTTTAAATGTAGTTTTTCATTTAGTAAAAGTTGCCTAATTGATATGAAACATGTATTTATTTATTTATTTATTTATTTATTTATTTATTTAAATTCTAAGAATCAGAAAGGAAAAGTCAGAGGCCCCAAATTTTAAATGGGCAACAGTTTCAAGTATGCATTTCACAAATAAGAATACATAAATAGACCATAAACATGACAAGGTGTTCAACACCTTTTTTTAAGAATTACAAGTGTTAAGCCACAATGAAAAACCACGATATGCCTACCCAAGTGGCAAAATTTTAAAAGACTGGCAATGCCAACTGAGAAGAGGATGTCCACTGACATTCTCATTAACTTCCGGTAGGCATTTTAGTCGGTATAACCAATTCGGAGAACTGCTTCCAGCCATGTCTACTAACACTAAATATTGTCTGCCCTATAACGCAGCAATTCCTATCCTCAGAACTCAGAGCGAGCGTATGCTCAACATCGTTCACAGCAGCGGCATTCAGTCACGTTCCCAAGGCAGAAACAACTCAGATGGCCAAGGACAGTTACTGCAGAAACAAATGATGGAATCCTACACCACTGTGAACTGCAATGCCATTGCTACACGCGGGGACTTGGCTGGATCTCACAAACATCAGCATAAATAACGAACGACTGACACAAAGGAGCACTGCCTGTGTGATTCCATTATACAAAGTTCAAGAACAAGCAAAACTGAAAAGTCAGCGTAGGGGTATCTTCCAGGCAGGAGAGGGGCCCCTGGTATGCAGGCGTGGCAGACAGCGTGAAGGCATCCTCAGTCCCCTCAACCCTTATTGCCCTTCCTGGGCACCAGGCCCCAGCCCCAACCACCTCCTCCTCTGCCTCTGCGGGGCTTCAGTAGACAGTACCTGTNTTTTAAGAATTCCCACTCACCCCAGTTCTTACCCCTTGGTGTACATGCCATGTATAATCTCACCACAGGCTTTTCCTCCTTTGATAGAGAATCAGAAAAGTAGATGAAAGAAAAGGAAATTCTGTCTGCCACCTCTCTGACCATAAAGGAAAGAGAATTTTCATACTGATATTTCGATCCTGGGGACAGCTTCAGTAACTGGACAGGCTGGATTACATTGTCCTCAAGGAGCTTGACGTGTATCACCAGCAGGTGTTTCCTATCAAGTGATCAGATATGCCAGCCACACAGTCCATAGGAAACTTGTTTTGTAAGTAAAAAAATATAAAGATAAATATGAAGTCTAGCTCTGCCCTTTGCCATCTGAACATGGCTGAAGGTTTTAATCTAAGTCCAACTTTTCTCTTCTGTAAAATGGGGCAATAATGCTCACTTCATGAGACTTTGATTTTTATTGAGATATAATCTCATACCTTAAAATTCACCATTTTAAAGTATGGAATTCAGTGGTTTTACAGTTACGAAGTTGTGCAACCATCATCACTATCTAATTCCAGAACATTTGCTCACCCCAAGAAGACCCTCTGGACCCATTAGCAATCACGCTTCACCCCCTCTTCTGCAGCCCCTGGAAACCACTAATCTATATCACTCTCCATGGATTTGCCTATTCTTGACACTTTGTGTAAATAGAATCATATGATATGAGGCCTTTGGTGTCTTTTTTTTCACTTAGCAAAATGTTTTTAGGGTTTATCCATGTTGTAACCTCATGGGATTTTTGTGATTAAAACTAGCTTTTGAAGCCAGTAGAGATCATTTCAGATGATCATTACATGCAATACAGACAACCTTGCTCACAACATCCTTGAATATCCTCCAACTTTTTTTTTAAACCTTTAAGCACTAGAAACTTGCTATTGAGAAAGACAGACCTTTCCTATGGCTGCAAAATTATGACTACGTATTATTGAAAAAATTGATTCTTACATTGAAACAACTTTTACCAATTAGTCCTTGTAATGGGTTAAATTATGTCCCCCTCAGAGAAGACACCGTGAAACCCCAATCCTCAGTACTTCATAATAAGACCTTATTTGGAAATAGTCTTTGCAGATGGAGTCAAGTTAAAATGAAGTCATTAGGATGGGTCATAATTCAATGACTGATACCTTTATAAAAAAGGAAATTTAGAGGCAGATAGATACACACAGAGAAGGTGGCATGTGAAGAGGAAGGCCGGATTCTACAAGGCAAGGGATACCAGAGTTTGTGAACAAACTACCAGACATTAGGAGAGAGACCTGCAACAGACCCCCCCCNCAGCTGACAATATTCAGCTTTTGTTGAAAAAGCTGGTTGGATAAAAAGAATGTTGTTCATGCCGATGTGTTCACTCTAGGATAATTAATTGAGGGGTACAATAATTTTTAGTTTTCTGCATGTACATTATTCTTCAATAAGAAAAGTATTTTTTAAGTATTCCAAACCCTGTGACTAGACAAATACAGAAATATGTCCTAGGAAATTTTCATATAGCTACAGTGATTTATGTGCAAGAGAATTCATTATAAAGTAATTACAATAACAAATAAACAAAAACACTCTGTATATTCAAAATTGAATGGTAAATTAAAATATGTTACATCCATATGATTAAATATCATCCATTTATTACAAAACCCTTAAAAGTATTTAATAACATAAAAAATGCCCATGAAGTATTATTTTTAAAAAAAAGTCAAGAGGCAGTACATAAAATGTAGTTCTTATTTGGAAAAATAATGTTTCTTTTATGTATTTTAATGCACATCAAGATATTACATATTACTAGTGACTTTCTCTAAGTGGTAAGATTATGCCTATCTTTCCACTCTCTTCTGAAGCCGTCTCCATATTTTCTCAATTTTCAATACTAAATCTGTATTCATCTTAACCAGAAATGTAAACAAACAAACAAAAAAATGTTTCCTCTAAGAATAGTGTCTACATCATGGAAAATCAAGTAGCCTTTTAGATGAATAGCTATTCCTCACACCCATTGAGATGACTACTATAAAAAAAAAGGGAAATAATGAGTGAAGATGCAGAGAAATTGGAACCCTTGTGCACTGTTGGTGGGAACGTAAAATGGCACAGCCACTGTGGAAACCAATATGGTGGTTTCTCAAAAAAATTAAAAATAGAACTACCTTATGATATAGCAATCCCACTTCTGGGTATATACCCAAAGGAATGAAAGCAAAATCTCAAAGAGGCATCGGTATACCCATGTTCATAGAGGCACTACACACAGTAGCCAAAAGGCGAACTCAACCTAAGTGTCCATCAACAGATGAATGGAGAAACCAAATACCATGTGCATATATACAATGGAATACTCTTAGGCTTAAAAAGGAATGAAATTCTGACATGCTACAACATGGATGGAACTCGAGGACATTATGCTCAGTGAAATCACCCACTCACAAAAGAACAAATACTGTGTGATTCCACTCCTGTGAAGCACCTGGAGGCATCAGCTTCACAAAAACACAAAGCAGAATGGCAGTTCCCAAGAGCCGGGAGAAGGCGGGCATAAGAAGTTGTTGTTTAATGGGGACAGGGTTCCAGTTTTGCAAGATGAAAAAATTCTGGAGATTCACAACAATGTGAATATATTTTAAAATACCGAACTCTAAACTTCAAATGATTAAGATGGTAAATTTTACCTTATGTGTACTATACCACATTTTTAAAAATATGGGTGGATACTGCTATTGCCATTTAATGGGTGGGTGAGGTGGAAAAATTCTGGGCCTTTCAGTTTTAACCTTAGCTCTGCCCTACCAACATTCACTCTTGGAATTAGCTCTGTATTACCACTGATGAATTCCTTTAATCTCACCAACTTATGTGCTGTCCAATAGAAACTTCTGCAATGATAGAATTGTGTATCTGCACTGACCAGTTTAGCTGCATTTGAAATGTGGCTAGTGTGACTGAGAACCTGCATTTTTGTACTTTATTTAATTATAATTAAGTTAAATCTAAGTAGCCATGTGTAACCACAACTGGCCACTAATATATTAATGTTGGTCTAGATTTTTTTGACCCACCTTCCTCTACCACTGAGTGAACTCTTCTTGTGATGGTTTTTGAGGAAACAGAAGCACAGCTCCCACCCCAACAGTTTCCTTTGTGCTTTTTTGCCAGATTAAAATCATCCCAAGTGTTGGAATCACATCCTCTAAACAGGATGCTTTCTCTGCTTTCTCACATGGAGCCTTTTCGGCGATCTTCCTTTTCAGCTGCTGTGCTCCACACATTTGTCACTGCGAAACACCCGATAAGCACTGCCGTGAGTTTCCAATGGTTATCAGTTCACAGAGTCCTACAGAGGATCATTGGTGAATCTCCAGCCAAGACAGTTTGAGTAATTTGGGGGTAACTACAGCTTCTCAGGTCTAATTAGCTGCTGCTAGGGTACCATTTCTTTATCTGGAGAAGTCAGGCATTCAAAGATGGCTGGTCTGATCATGGAATAAGCCCCTCATGGAAGGCAGCAAAACGACACTTTGAGCAAGGCAAAAACAAGTATTGGAATCAGATGGCTCTGGGCTTCACTCCATTTAGGACACACATTATCTATCATCTTGAACAAGTGAAAAACTGCTCTGATCCCACCATATTTTGGATCTATGGGAAGATAATAGTACATTTCGGGTAATTAAGCCTCACGGATAATGATCAATCAGTAAATGACATCTAAGAAATTGCTAACTCCAGGTCCCCTGGTCTTCTGTTCACTCCATCTTCACCTCTTTATCTATTTGGCTGTAACAGAAATAAGACGGTTATAACCCCACCTGCTTTTGGAGACAAGTGTCCCTGTGAACTTGGCCTTCACTTTGCTTGAAAAAATGTATTACAGGAATAAATCACTAAATAATTTATTTAGTTGCACGAAAGTTGCAGTTTTTATTTGCTGTTTTAGTTTGTTCAATTTTGTATTTTTGGACTGGAGGTGAGGTGGTTTGGGGGTAAAAAGGAACCCAAGAGATGAGAGATGAGCCCCAAAAAGCTGGGCCTGCATGGAGCAATGGTAAGGTGGGGGTGGGGGGACCCCACCCTGGTACAACCAAGCAATGACTGTGAAGACTAGAAATACCTTATGGATTCTGAAGTTGTTGGCTGCCAAGCATGTGATGCAAATTCCCTGCTTTGACACCCCCATAAATTCTTGAGTAGAATTTGCTTTGCTTACCAGAACATTTTGCATGAATGGATGCTTGTTAAGAAACTCAATAAGAAGCTCAATTTTGCATCTATATGAATGTGGGACTAAAACAGCACATGAGAGGCACACATCTGGCTGCGCATTCATCCACCCATTCATCTAGACTTGAATCAACCAGAATTTATTGAAATTACTTCCCCGAACACCTCATCATGTGAATAACCACTAGGCCCAAAATGGAATTATAATCTTTGTCCTAAAGGATCTTATGATATAAGAAGAAGGACAAATATGATAACAAGAGGCCTGGAAGGGATGTTGAGGCATTTCCAATATATCTGTCTCATTTCACCGATAAGGAAAAAGAGGCCTCAAGGCTCAGAGGCTTGGGAAGATAAAGCGATTACAACTTAGTGTGTGAGTTGGGGCTCGGAGCTGTGGTTTTGAACATGTGGATCAATGGTTGTCCTGTTACACTAAGAAAGCCGAATGAAATATCAGAGGAAGGAGGGGTAGATCCTTCCATAATCATTTCAGCCAAGTGTAATGACAAGGCGTTGCTTGAGCTGGGCTGCTGCAGGCACTTAAGCAAAGTTGATTCCCGGTGTCTCGCCTCCCTCAGCACTAAAACAACAACAGCAATAACGACAAAGGTTGTTCGCTCTCAGCTAAGACTCCATCCTCCAGCTTCCCCTGCACTTACGTAAGTTTTGGCTGGGGAGGGTGAGTTGTAAGTAGAATCGCTCTGTGCAACTCCATATTAAAGGGGTGCAGTGGACCCCTCAGCCTCGTTCCCACCACTGTCATAGCCTTCACTAGGTACATCAACTCAGAGCTTTATATTTTGAACACCTCTACCCCTCCCAGGTATGTACTGATTTCTTTGTCCTAATTTTTTATGACCTGACCTCTCCTTTTAACTTTGGAATCCTAGTCATCCTTCAAGTCCCAGGACAAGCCCTACCTCCCTCAAAAATCTTTGGCTGACAACGCCAAGCTTCGGTAATGGCTTCAGCCTATAAACACCTATAACACTTGCTACTTGTGTCCCCTGTGTCAAGGTAAAGGACTGGAGCCCACTCACTTGGATATTTTAGAGCCCACAGATGTCCCTTAGGCTTCTCCATAGAACTCTAGGCCTCTGCAGAGCACAATCTGTGTGTGTGTGAGTGTGGGTCTGTTGGTGAGATGGAGGAGCATGGGGAGAGAAAACATACATTAGGGTGGATAATAGAAAGTAACCAGAGTAATACTGTAAAGCCAGCCAAATTCACCCATTTATAGGAAAACATTTGCCTGCTGTTTGAGGCTACAGAAGAATATAAATATATATTCATTGAACCACTAGCTACTCCACGAAGACAAACAGCTGACAATATTCAGCTTTTGTTGAAAAAGCTGGTTGGATAAAAAGAATGTTGTTCATGCCGATGTGTTCACTCTAGGATAATTAATTGAGGGGTACAATAATTTTTAGTTTTCTGCATGTACATTATTCTTCAATAAGAAAAGTATTTTTTAAGTATTCCAAACCCTGTGACTAGACAAATACAGAAATATGTCCTAGGAAATTTTCATATAGCTACAGTGATTTATGTGCAAGAGAATTCATTATAAAGTAATTACAATAACAAATAAACAAAAACACTCTGTATATTCAAAATTGAATGGTAAATTAAAATATGTTACATCCATATGATTAAATATCATCCATTTATTACAAAACCCTTAAAAGTATTTAATAACATAAAAAATGCCCATGAAGTATTATTTTTAAAAAAAAGTCAAGAGGCAGTACATAAAATGTAGTTCTTATTTGGAAAAATAATGTTTCTTTTATGTATTTTAATGCACATCAAGATATTACATATTACTAGTGACTTTCTCTAAGTGGTAAGATTATGCCTATCTTTCCACTCTCTTCTGAAGCCGTCTCCATATTTTCTCAATTTTCAATACTAAATCTGTATTCATCTTAACCAGAAATGTAAACAAACAAACAAAAAAATGTTTCCTCTAAGAATAGTGTCTACATCATGGAAAATCAAGTAGCCTTTTAGATGAATAGCTATTCCTCACACCCATTGAGATGACTACTATAAAAAAAAAGGGAAATAATGAGTGAAGATGCAGAGAAATTGGAACCCTTGTGCACTGTTGGTGGGAACGTAAAATGGCACAGCCACTGTGGAAACCAATATGGTGGTTTCTCAAAAAAATTAAAAATAGAACTACCTTATGATATAGCAATCCCACTTCTGGGTATATACCCAAAGGAATGAAAGCAAAATCTCAAAGAGGCATCGGTATACCCATGTTCATAGAGGCACTACACACAGTAGCCAAAAGGCGAACTNATTTAGATGAGAAGTCAAAGAACCACAAATTTACATCTAGTAAAAAATGTTGATATGAATTTGCAAAAACTGCTCTATCTGTAGGGCAATAATCAACTGCATTCTACTGGACACAATTAATTTGCTTATATCCAGGCAAAATTATTTGCATTGCTGTCAGTTTTCTACAAGTTGATGTCTATCTTCACAGAGTTGTGTACTAGCCTAATCAAAGATGAAGACTCACAACTTGATAGAATCAGATAATCCCCAGAGGCTCCATCATGCCATGAAAGAGGATCCATTAATCTCCTTAGCTCATTCCAAAGTCTTAATTTTTTTTCTGTATGACTCATTTCTCCAACATACCTCAACCTTCTCTCACTCCATAACTTGCTCATAACACCTCCTAAAACAGGTAACTAACTCTTTCTTTCCCTCTCAACATGCTTTCCCCTTGTCTTTGACACTCTCCTGTCCCCTGTAGCTCATCTTCACCTACCTGTCTGCCTCTTTCCCTTCCTAGTCTCATTTCCGATGTCTCTTTCTCAGATAAGCCTTCCTTCCTTCTTGACCTCCCAAATTAGAGAAGCTTCCTGTTTTTTTCCACATTCCTAATATGACCTAATGCTAGATGCTTGCTCATTTTACATTGGTGAGCTCAGTGGGGACAGAGACAAGGCTGAGTGAAAAAAAAAGAAAAGAAAAGAATAAAAGAATGAATGAACGTAACTCAGCTGCCACATCCCCATGTATAATGAGAAAAAAAAAATCCCTGCCCTCTCTCACGATTACAGTATCAAATAAGTCCTATGACAATGACAAGGACAAATAAGTCCTAATAGACAATGACAAATGGGCCTGACAAATAAAACTTTTTTTATTAAAAAAAAATTGTTTGGCAATTTCCACCTCTGACAGCCTTCTATGCTCATGAAATAAGCTCCCAAACAGTCAACGATAAGAATCATGATGGAAACACTATTTAGAAGTTGATTTAAAATAAATGTGGTTCAAAGGGAAAAGCAGACATTTTTGGCATCATTGAAAACAGTGAAAGTTAAAATAATAAATACAAAAATGAGGCTGGCATATACTGGTGCCAAGACTGTCAGTTAATTCCGTAAATATTTACTTCCCTCTGACACAGGCACTGTGTTCTTTTGGGGTATTCAGAGAGGGGCTTGGTAATGAGCTGTTTACTTTGTTATAATCTAAAAACACACCAAGGCACATGTGAAATGCAGCCACCTCATTAAGGAAGAATAAATAATATCGGATCCTCAGAGCCTCCCACACACCTGAACTCCAATCCCGTGTCAGGCCTTGCCAAAGGCACTCGAAAGTTATTTACCACGTGCGCCATATGATGCTCATGTGGAAGACACATCTATGGACTCGTTAAATGCACTAATTATTCCACAATTTTGAAAGTGAGGACATATGGGAACTGTTTTCCTTGTGAGAGTTTCTGCTTCAAAAACAAAGTACATGAAAGTGAACAAGTGTTTTTCATAATCTATGTCATTTGCCAGTGGTATTCAAAGCCCACCAAATTCACTAAGATTAAAAATGCATGATTCATCCCTGGTCAGAGGCTGTGTGATATTCAGTTCTTCCTGTCGTGTCTTTTATTTCCACTGTCTCTCCTCCCACTGAGCTGTGACAGCTTCTACCAAGATGAGCATAGCTAAACGAAAAGTGAAAAATTCTGACCATTCAAATAGATGTTGGGTCAACACAGTGTGAGCAGCTGGTGAGATGCTTTTGCTGTGTTCCTGGACTGAGTAGGTGCTTTGGTGCTGTAAGGACATGGCCTCCACGGACACGGAGCCCATCCGCAGTGGACACAGCAGTGAGGACCCCAGGCAGGGAAGGGAGGACCTTGAAGGTTGAGAAGAGGCTCAGAAAGGAAGACCTGACATCTTTATTCCTGTAGCAGGAACCAATCTCTGGCTTTTAAAAGATGAAAACAGCTTAGGATCTGGGGTGCAAAGGCAGCTATATTGAATGATCCTATCTTTCAGAGGAGCACCTAAATCCCAAACGAACACTGAGTTTCTTGAAAACTGAGCCAGATCGTAGATGCGTAGGGCTGAGATTATTCATCAATAGTGATGTTTACCTAGATATTAGCCATTACATTATTAATGGGATTTTTATTCCTTTGCCTTTATGTGTACATGACCTTTGTGCTTGCTAGCTTGCATTTGCCTAGGAGCAGAAATGAGAACTTATCCTGGACAGAAACAGAATGCATAGAGAAGGAGCAAGATGATAATAGGCTTTTGGCATGCAGAAATAGGACTGGGTACTAAGACAAAGGCCTCAAACCAGGCGATGGTCTTGAGAGTAAGTTTTTCAAAGAGTTACTTCTCCTTTGGCCTATGAACAACCGTGCCTAAAGGACCCGTTGTCATAGTTTCCTCCTGCAAATTAAAAGAGAGATCCCTCTACCAATAGCAGCAAGGGCAGGAAGTCAGCCATTTCTTGATAAAAGGATTTGATGTGAGCATTGTTAATAGTTACCCTGTTTCTTTCAAAAATATAAGCTGAAGTTCTCTCCACCAGTCATGATACATGAACATGAGTTTATTTTGAAACAGTCTCCACCAATTGAATCTAGTTAAGATGAGGCCATTAGGGTGGGGCCTGATCCAGTATAATTGGGATCCTTATAAGAAGACAGCCATGCGAAAACACAGAAACACATGAGAATGCCTTGTGAAGACACAGAGACACATAGATGCAGCGTACAGAGCACCATGTGACAATGGAGACAGAGATTGGGGTTATGCATCTACAAGCCAAGGGACACCAAGTATTGCCAGCCAACACCAGGAGCTGGGAGAGGCAGGAAACGATGCTCTCCCACAGGCTTCAGAGGGAGCATGGCCCCACTGACACCTCGATTTTGGCCTTGATTCCAGAACCATGAGACAAAAAATTTCTGCTTTCTTCATCAACCCAGTGTGTGGCATTTTTTTTAAAGGAGCCCTAGGAAATTAATACAAATACTATGGGAAGACAACAAAGGGAAAGACAGGAAGAAAACAAGAGGTGAGCATCTGTATTCTTATTTCTCCTGTCTGAGCTTCTGCCTGGAGAATGTGGGGACATCAAGTAAGTGCATGTGACACCAAAGCCTTGGGTAGCGGTGGGGGACCTCAGAGGACTGGGAAGAAGGCTGCCTCACAAATGTCCTGCATCAACCTTGGAGAGGCCTCTCAAGATAAGCCCAGTGGGGCAATTTGTCTGATAATGGGGCACCCAGAGGCTTAAATTCCCAAGGTGCCCCAGGTGCCTTTGCGTCATTCCCAGGGCCCAGCAAATGCTGGAACCAACAGTATTTTGCATTAGAATTCCACATGTGCCTTGACGTTCCAATTACTGTTCTAGTTTTTCTCCTCTTCTTTGACTTATGGATTTGTGTTGAAGGAGGTGGGAATTCAACACCTGATTTTCCAGTGAAGTCACCATTGTACAAGTTGGTTAAACAATGCTTACTTTCCCTGACATCCCAATTTCTGTTAATGACAGGACTGCTCATTGAGTCGCCGGGGCTTGATACACATACTCAGCTTCAGTGCCCAGCTCTCTTCATTGCAATGTTCTCTAAATCATTCTGCAATTTGTTAAACACCCTGTGAGACCTTCTAACATCAGCCTCCTGCCTGCTTCATTCATGCAAGAAACAAATAAAATGAATACTTACTAGGCAAGAGTCCCTTTTCAGGTGTTTGAGAGGAAAATGATACATTCTTCCATAGAGTTCTGTAATCTATTAACAAGGTTAGATCTCAACCTATTAATTATCCAGCTAAATATCTAATTGAAAGCGTCATAAATGCCATGAAAAGAGCATGCAGAGCTCTGTGAGAGATTTGATAGGGGAACTGATCTAGTCTGGGTAGCGGGTAAGGAAAGACTTTCAGTGGAAGTGACATTCCATGCAAGAGCTTATGAGTGGGAGCTACCTGGGTGAAGGAAGGCAGGTGATGGACTGGGAGCTGGTGGCAAAAACCTTAGAAAAGCCTGAAGGAAGAAGTGAGCATTGAAGGAGACTAAGACAGGACAGCAAGATGGCGGTGGAGAGCCCAAGGGGAAAGCCGTCTGCAGTCAGGCTGGAAATGATGGCAAAGGATAAATCTATGACCATTTTAAGGATTTTGAGGCTTTATGAAACAAACAAAGAGCAACAGAAAACTCTCGTAGAATTTCAATTGAGTGTGACATGTAGAGGGCCGCGGTCTCTGATCTGTGAAGCGATGGGGAGAGTTGGTGCAGGGAATTCAAACTGGCCTTCATGCCACTGGTCCTCGCTCGGCTGTATGTGGGCCTCACCTGGGGAGCTCTCAGGTGCTCTGTCTCCCCCGCAGAGTCTCGGATAATCTCTTTGGGTACTTCCTGAGCATTTTAATGTTTAGAACTTCACAACCACTGTGACACCTGGAGTGTTAGCTACATGAGGGCACGGAACTTGTTTTGGTATTGTTTTTCTACCTCTTTGCCACCCCTCACCCCTGCCCCATATCTAGAATAGTGTCTGCTGAAATGCTTAATAAGGGAGGGAGGGAAAAGAGCGAGAGAGAGAGAGAGAGAGAGAGAGAGAGAGAGAGAGAGAGAAAAGAAGGGAGAAGGGAGGGAGGGTGATGAACAATTTTTTGAAAAATGAATGAACAATTTTTTATACATGTTCCACTATTTCCATTTACACTGATATCTCTAAATAAAATATTTGCCCTTGTCTCTAGAATAAAGCCCACCACGTACAGCTGTAGTTCCCCTGCCCTCTTTCTCTCTCTCTCTGTCTTTTAAACAGTAGCATCTCCTGGGTCTTAGACATGCTTATGGCTGCCCAGCTCCGCACTACATCTCACAGCTTTCTTAGCAGGTTGTTCTGATCATGAGAAAAACTGTTGACCAATAGGATATACTCTCTAGTTATAGGTGCAAGTTCTAAGTTAAGTCTTCAGAGGCTGACGCTGTTGTCTTTCATCTTTTCTTTCCCCTCCCGGGGCTCAAACATAGACATGGGGTGTAGGGGCCAGTCTCAAGGCTGCAGACCACAGCGACACACCATGGAGGGCGGGGAGCAGCACAGTGCTGCCCAAGGGCTGGCCATACGGCAACACATTCACACAACAACCAGCTCCACTAGACCAAGGAAATAATTTTCACTTTTCATATCATTCGGAATACAAATAGTTGAACGTACATTTTGTTTTCATAACCAGCCAAGAAAAATAATGTTATGATACCAGCAACATCATATTTTAATTTAATATATGTTTCCCTCTAATATTTTAACATCAAAATTCTTGAGGGAGCTTATGTATTTTAGGCCAAGTTAGCTTTTATTATGGGAATCTCATATGACTTCATGATTGTGATGTCAAACCATATTTACTAAGATATCAATTGAGCAAAAGATGCAAGTGGATTTTATACACTCCACAGTTTTCACACTGCATCTTAAAAGGAATAAACTATGGCCCAGAGTTTGTTACAACTCTGAGATCCTTGTTTTCCACGTACGTTTAGCCCAACCACCTAATTCTTCATTTCTCCAAATGTCAGGTGGATAATGAAAATGCTTTAGCTTCCCCAAAAAAGGAGTCCTGGACCCCTTCTCAGGGTACAGCTCTGTCTTTAAGTCAAAAGCATTTAAACTCTTTAAGAACAAAATAATACACGAATCAGGGTGTGTGAGAATGAGTGGGTGAGCGTTCACACCAGCTGGCATGCTCCAGCCTCCAGTTGTTAAATAAGCTGATAGGAATCCTTTCCATCTCTAAAGTGAAAACCGTCCCTGCTGGGTAGAATTAAATGCATTAGCGCACCCAAGTCCATCGGCCCCTCCTCGCGTCCGTACCTGCCACCTTCTGATACACGCCGAACAATGAGGTCAGGAAAACGCTGGGCACTTAGCAACCTCCTTACAAGTACTTCTCCACAGCTTACTTTACATTTCACTTGGAACACCAGTGTGGTCCACAGAACAATGCCTTCCCCCACACAAAGACGCCCACGCCCTAATCCCCAGAACCTTGGCACATGATACCTTACATGATAGAAAGGGACTTTACAGAGGTGATGAGGTTACGTCCTTAAGATTATCCTGGGTTATCCAAGTGGACCCAATGTAATCACAGATGTCTGTGCAAGAGGGAACACAGAGTCAGAAGCCATGTGACCACGACAGTAGGGGTTGGGTGATGTGGGGCTACAAGTCATGCAAAGCTGGCAGCCTCTGAACGCTGCAGAAGGCAGGTAGGCAGGTTCCCTCCCAGAGCCTTCAGAAGGGAGGCAGCATGGCTAACACCTTGACTTTGGCCCAATAAAACCCAGTTTAGACTCCTTACCTCTAGAACTCTGAGACACAAATTTGTGTTGTTTGAAGCCACTATGTGGTGATTTGTTACATCAGCAACAGGAAGTTATCTTTTTCATGGAAAAAAAAGTTAATAATGACCCCTGTGATATACCATATGCAAAAATCAACTTACAATGGATAAGAGACCAAAGCTGAACTACAAAAATTCTTCAAAAATACAGAACATCTTTGCAACCTTGGAGTAGACAAATATTTCATAGACAGAACAGATAAAACCAAATTGACTGCATCGAAAATAAAAACTTCTGCTCATGAAATGATTCCTCTAAGAAGATTCAGAGGAGGCCCCAGATGGAGAGAAAGTATTTGCAATACATATATCTGACAAGGGACTAGTATCTAAAAAAATATAAAGAATTTATACAACTCAATAAAAAAAAACCCAAAGCTTAAAATATAAGCAACAGACTTCAACTTTACAAAAGAAAATATAAAATGGCCAATAAGTCATGAAAATGTGCTCAGCATCATTAGTCATAAGAGAAATATAAATTAAATGAAAGCTGTCAAGGCTGTAGAACAACTGAGATGCTCATATATTGTTGGTGGAAAAGTTAAATGGTATAACTACTTTGGAAAATAGCTTCCCAGGTTCTCATATGGTTAAATCTATACTTCCCACGTAGCCCAGTCATTCTACTCCCTGGTATAACCGAAAAAAATGGAAATATTTCTCTACACAGAAACTTGTATTTGAATACTCATAGCAGCTTCATTTATAATAGCCTGAAACTGAAAAGAACCCAAATGTCTATCAACAAATAAATGGATGAACAAATACCAGTATATCCATGCAATGGAATACTACTTGGTGGTGAAAACGAATGAATCACTGCTACATGAAACAAGGGTGAATTGCAAAAACATTATTTTAAGAGAAAAATGCCAGACACAAATGAGTACATCCCTACAATTTCATTGTGACAAAGTTCAATAATAGACAAAACTAAAATCTATTTATAGCTATAGAAAGCAGATCTGTGGTTAGCTGGGGTTGGGGGAGTACTGGTGGGCATTGATTGGAAAGAGGCAAGGAAGGTTTTGGGTGACAGAAATGTTCTGTATCTTGATTGTGGTGGTCATTTCATGGGTAAATACATTTGTCAAGATTCATTTAAGTGGGTGTTAGTTACATTGATTATACTCCAATCAAGTAGACTTAATTTTTCTTTAAATGACAATCGTTTTAAGCATACAGGAGGGTAGTAATAAAGTTAAAAGCTCTCTTTCCAACATCTGGGGCAAAAACTTAAGGCTAAGACACTCTATTGTGTCAGAAAGCAAGAGAGCCATTCAAGACAAAGACAGGTCTTTGGGAAAGGCACTGGAGCAGGAATGAAGACGGGCCAATGTGGACATCAAAAGAAGAAGAAATGCAGTTGTTTGACACTTATTCTATATTTAAAAACCAATAGATTCAGAATAAAATGAGGGGAGAAGAGAGAGAGAGAGAGAGCATGAGAATATGGATCTTAATAGACACCCCTGGGAGCACTGGACAATTGGACTACCAACCTCTTTTCCTGAACATTGTCAATTAAAGGAAAAGAATTGAGCACCTGTCTTGCTTTTCCTGTAAAAAGTGTGTGTCGTAAAAACTACATAGCCCTAGGGAATAGAGAAAATTTCTTAATTACCGAAGAATTCCAGCTAATAAATGTGTGTGGGGGTGGGGAATCATGAAAATAGAAAATCCCTATTTTAAAACCACAACTGAAATCATTAGCCCAGACAATGACCACAGTGAATGAGCAATGGCTGAAAACTTACCATCATTTGTTATTATGAAGATATTATATGGATGACATTGAGATGTTCTACTTGAATCCATTGATCCATTTAACATCAATCACAGTAGGACAAGAAAGCATTGTTCACCTCCTGGGTGATACAATATGAAGTGTGCTGAAGTGTTCTTGCCCAAAACATTGAACTTGATTCTAGTCAAGCCCATAGCACTAACTTCCAACTTCCATGTATAGAAAATATGGGAGGATATAAGAATATGTTAACCACCAGGAAGCAACCAGACAAACCCAGAATATGGGGCTGTCTGCGGAGAACCTAAACCAGAATCTGGGACAATACTATGACCAAAAGAAAAAAATGAAAGTGGAGGAACTGTACTATCCTGACTGCATTATCTTATTGTTCAAGATTAGGCAAAAAGAGAAATGGAACAGGAAGGCAGCTGTTGGTTCGTACCCTCGGGTATTTCCCAGGTGAAATTTGAAGCTAGCCCCCATACATGGAGGGCAAGGAGGCACCCAAGAAAAAGGCAGACACTCCAGATGGTAGGTGGCAGGCTTAACAAGCAAAGGAACTCATACATGAGGCTTAGGTGGCCTCCAGATGAGTCGGTCTCTACACTGCCCACCAGAGTCTTTAAAGTTTATATAGAGGCCTTAACTGGGTTCAGTCATGTTTTCAGTCCAGAGGACCTCAACAACACGTCACTCTCTCAAGGCTGCGTCCTTGAAACAGCTCCTACTGTGGTAACATTGGGCAGAAGGTACACTCCAAGGACAGGGGGTGGGGGGGGGCGGGGTGAGGAGCTGCTGATGTGCTGACTGCCTGGGTCTAGCTCTCAGGTCAACTGGAGGTCACACCCTCTCGATGACCTCCTCCTACAGAAGTCCAGGGTTTATCACTTAATAAAGGTTATATGTTCAAGTCAGTGGGAAAAATTAGAAAATAGCCAATAGATGGGTTTGTACAAATTAGATAAATATTTAGGAAATAATGATAATAAAATTGTTTCTACCATAGCACAAAAAAATTACAGATGAAGTAAGAACCTAAGCATAAAAATACTAATAAATGTAACAGAAAATAGAGAAATAACTTTATAATTTTGGAATAGGAAAGGCTTTCCTCATTAAAACGCAAAGTTCAAAATCCATAAATGGAAATAGAGATCTTTTTTTTTAATTATTAAAACTAAGATATGATTTTAAAATTGAAAATCAAACACTTAACTGAGTAGTAATGTTTTCAACTTACATAAGTATTCAAAGCATTAGTTTACAAACTAGGTGAAGAACTACAAATCAAAAAGAGAGATACAAATAACCCTAAGGAAAAGTGGACAAAGGCTATAAGAGATCAATTTAAACAAAAGGAAAAATGTGAGGAATTAGCACACAACTATAAATTCAACTTTGCAACAAAATGCAAATAAAAACAATAAAGATATATAAATAATTAAAGCAATAATGTAAGTAATAAATAATGATTATATAATAAAGATATAACAAATATATATATAATATAAATTATATAACATGTAATTATAAGTAGAGATATATCATATTATATATATAATAAAGTTATATAATTTGTCAGCTCACAGAAAGGGTTTCTTATAGTATTTCAGCTCTGCTCCCAGTGGATATGTCCCAGAAGTAAGGCATGACACCCAAGTAAAAGCTGCAAGGCTTCTTATATCCTGGATTTGAAGTTCTCAAACATCATTTCTGTCACATTCTTTTGGCCAAAGCTACTCACTAAGGCCAACCCAGGTTCAAGGGAAGGATAATTAAACTTTACCTTTTTACACGAAGAGTGGCATGTGAGTACAGAACAGGGAATAAAACAGTGGTGGCCATCTTTCATTTCTACCTTACACAACCTTTTTTGTCATTACTCAATCCATTCAGAATTCAGATAGGGAAGGAAAGCTTTTTACCAGGTTTCTGCAAATCTACAACAAAACTATTTATGGGGCCTGCATGCTCTCATGAAGGGCAATTGAGTAGCATCGATTACAATAAGAAATGGCATACCCACAAATATAAATTCTAGGATGCCTCTGAAACACTTGGTCATGAATACACCCATAGAGGTTTATACAAAATAGTCTGTGTCTGCATTACTTTGTATTAGCAAACAATGGGGACAGTAGAAGTGATCACCACTGAGGTGGTAACTAAAAACGATGGTATATCCACACAATGAAATACTGTGCGAAAGCTCAAAAGAGTAAGGTATGCAAATGACATGGAAACCTTTCCATGACTTACTTTGTCACTTGCCTTTTACATATAATAATGATATTAATACTGCAAAGATGTTAATAAGATATATATATATATATATATATATAAAATCTATAAGACTATATAATTTTAAGAATGGTTTGTTCTTGGGAGGATAATAGAAGAAGGCTATCAAGGAAGTCTTTAGCTTAATCTCCACTTAATGTCTTATAATAAGAACATATTCATATATTACTTGTGTAGTTTTTAAGTACATTTTTAAATATATAGTAAACAGGGAAGTCAGAGATTTGAAGCATGAAAGGATTTGACATGATGCCGCTGGCTTGAAGATGGAGGGCTCCCTGTGGCAAGAAACGTGGGGAGAGCTGAGACTGCCCCCTGGTGGGCGGCCAGTAAGGAAATGGAAGCTTCAGTCCTGAAGTCACAAGGAACTGAATTCTGCCACTTTCTTTTTTTCTTTTTCTTTTTTTTTTTTTTTGCCACTTTCTTAAGAGCTTTACTATCCCTGGATATCACCCGCTAATTGCCAGATATATCCCCCTATTATTGTGAGAACCGGAGATAACCTCTAACACTTCCATGTGCGCTGAGGGAATGACAGCACCATGGGTTGAGACCCAATGAAGCTCAACCCCACTGTTTTTCAGATAATGAAAGTGAGAACTAGAGAAAGGGGCTTTGAGGTCTTCCAGCCCCTTAATGTCAGAGCAACAGGTCTGCAAGGGAATCCTAGTGCCCTGTCTGCTGCAAACATATTACACGTGATTTTCTTAGTAAGTCACTTATCATCGAGTCACTACAAAAGGATTTGGGCCCGTGGTCTTCCCTCCTGACTTCCTTTGAGTGTTTTCTCATAGATCACCTTCTCAGAAAACTCTTCACGACCCTCTTATTTAAAATTGCCAACACCCATTACCAATACTCAGGACTGCCTTTCCTGGTTTATTTTTTACATAGTACTTAATACTTTTGAACAAAGTATACAGTTCACTAATTTTTTTTGTGTGGGAGGGAGGCTACCTAACCTACACTAGACAATAAACTCAAGAATGAAGAATTTTGTCAGTTTTGCTCACAGATGTATCTGCTTCTCATATTACTGCCTGACACTGGGTAGGCACTCAATATTTGCTGAATAAATAAATGAGTAAAGCTATTATTCTAAGTATCCTAGATGAGCAATTGTTTTCTCTCCTGTTTGGAGAGAAAAATAAACAAATCTTAGAATGTATTTAAATCACATCATATTTGCTAATAAGCATTTCAGAGGAAAAACTACAAAAATATGGTGAAGAATATGAAAATCAAGTATATTCAGTAAGGAATTTTTGTGTTACATTTAATAAAGCTAAAGTATATGATGAAATTTGTTTTATTTTCTCAATCAGGGATGGTTTACTTTCATGTAAAATCAAGTCATGAATTATGTATTTATTTTCTATAAATTAAGCATGGGTGAGCTCAGAGAGTGATAATACGCATTCAGATTCTTTTCAATTTTGCAGCAAATCATTAGTCCGCATTTTTTTCTCTTCCCTGCTCCCTCTCTAGATTAAAAAGGTCAAGAGTGGGGTTTTTCTCAAAAAGGAACGCTGGATTTCAAAGAACTTAATACATGGTCTCAATTTAGTCTGTTTAAATTAAAAAACAATGAGCACGTGAGAGATGTCAATGTAGTTTTATTTTGGAAATATAAAAATAAATTTAATTTGGTACTTGGCCTTGAGTAGGTTCTTTTCTATTGGCAGTAAGATGTGTGCATAGAAAAAACTGTCAACAACTGAGAGTATCCGTGAGGTGTGATCAAAAACATGTTCATGTTCATGTCTATGTTTTTTCTCATGAATGCAATTTTTTTCCTGAAAAACAAAAAGGATGCCAAAGTATAAGTTTGCTGCCCTCCTGGATAGTTTAATCTGAGAGTTCAGCATTAAATTGAGTGAAATTGCACTAAAATGTCCTCCATAATTTATAACAATTGATTTGAACATTTTAGGAACATTTTTGTTCTCATATAAAGTCTGCTTTTTTTACATGTTAAATAGATTTTCTATTACATAGGGTGGCTAGCAACTACCCAAACATTACTTTGAATTGTTATGTTGACATTTTAATACAAAAGGTCACATTATTATCAACCCCAGGGACATCTGCAGTATTTACCTGAAAGGAAGATGATGATTCTTTTCCAAGTAATTTAACTCGAAAACCTGGGGATTGATGTTTGCTGGAGGGAGGGGGCTTATATTTCAGACACTGGCATTGTCTCATGGTGGAGAACAGTAACACCAGGGGAATCTTTTTAGCTCGATTAGGAATCACTCCATAATTTTCAAGACCCCCGTTATTGAAATGGACATGGAGGTACTCTCGGTGCCTAAGGGAATGTGATTGATGTTTCCAGAATTAGGGGTGTACCAGTGTGCAGAGCAGATTTTAGATAATGGGGAATGACTCAGGAAAAGAACAGAGTAAGGCCAGGTCCGGATTAGACACTGGCCTCAAGGTTGAACACTTGCTGTACAGGGTGATCCCACTACCGACGTCTGCTTTGTGCGGGCTCAGGACTCATTGATTCCATATCCCTCACGATGGGAACCCCGTACGTGATAATCCAGACGCCGATATTAGTGAAATGAATATCTGGGCCAGAAAGCAGTGGGACAGGAAAGGGGGAAAGGCGCTCAGATCCAACAAACAGAGCTGGAGAAGGAACGTGACCTACTAAAGAAGTATAATAAAAGGTTACGAAACCCAGTGGAGTCTTCCTGAAGGCATATGAGAACAGAAGAGGGAACTCGAGCACATAGAAATGCTATTTTCAGCATGGAATACTTAAAAGTCAGGGAAAAGCTGTTTCTTGAGGGACAGAGGGCAGAGGTGTGGGAGCTCTCAGGGGGCCCCTAGAAGCACATGCTTCAGAAACATCAATAACCCCAGCTCGGGAATCTGCTGAGGGTGTTTGAGCCCCAGCTGACACAAATGGAAGTCTCAGTGAGACCCTGCCCAGGAAGCAGATGTCACAGCCCCACGGGAACACGTGGCAGAATGGTGACAGCAACATCATCAGGACTAGGAACGCCTGCCTAAGAGAGAAGAGCAACCCTGTCGCTTGACAAGCTCGAACTCAAGAGCAGTTCCGCAAAACAAGAAGCTCAAAAGGAAAATGGAACACAAGAGGCTTTGAATCAGTCGAAAGGCAATGAAAGGCATTTCAATCAAACCTGGTGATAGGGGTTGACACCATGTAGATTTCTAAACTTTGAAGAATAATTGCTAGCATTTATCCAGTGCTTTCTGTGGGCTGGGCACTGTTCTATTTTACACGGAAGAGCTTTGCTATTTCTCACTACACTCTGATCAGGTGAGAACCACTTTTAATCCTTTTTTTTTTTTTTTTTTTTTACCGATAAAGAAACTCAGGCACTGAGAGCATGTATTAATGGCTTGCCCAAAGTCACACAGCTAATAAGAGGAGGAGCTGCGATACAAGCCCACACACACTGGCTCCAAAGAAAGCACTCTTAATTGCCATACTATAAAACAAGGAAGGAAAGGCTTCAAGACAGGAAGCAGTTTTATGCCTTGCTATGAGATAGGCATGGTGCCAAATTAAACTCTATCAAGAGAAACCTTCCCCTAAGATAAGTTACATATTCCAGAAAATGCACAGGCTGACATCTTGGAAGACTGAAACTAAGATGGTCTCTTTTCAGTATGGCAGACACTGTGGCTCACCATCCTGATATCCAATTGTGTCATCTCCGTACCATCTTCCCAGCTTGGGATGGTCCTGTGGCATCGTCCCAGCCAATGAGATTTCAAGCAGAAAAATTCTGGTTGCGACTTCCAGGAAAGGTTTCACTTGCCTGACTGAAGGGAAAATTCAGCTGGTGTGCTCTTTCATGCGCTGCCCTGTTTTGTTCTCTCATTCTGGAATACAAGAGTGATGTCCGGAGGGGCAGTAGCTATCCAGGGGCCGTGAGGAGAGCCATAAGCTGAGGACGGCACCTCAAGAGTAGAGGAATCCTGAGCTCTTGATAGCATCATCCAACATCTTCCCCAGCCCTGGGCTGCCTCTGACCCTCTAGTTTGGAGGACAAATAAAGCCCAATCATTTAAGAAAAACAAAAAGAAATCAAATTTTAAAAATTATTTAGAAGCCACTATGCCGCATGCCCTCTGCCTCCTCCCTTGAGATAATCACTACACAAAAGTGGTAGCCATTTCTTTCTTGAACATTTCCCACCCTTGTATGGTTCCCTCAACACATGCCATTTTGCTGTGACTGCCTTTGAATTATAGTGAAGAGATGCTTTGGGATTTGACTGTTCTTCTTCTCCAGCTGAGAACCATCCATATTTATCCATGCAGTTGTAGTTCACGTTCACCACTGTATAGTTACATTGTGGGAAAGCGCCATGGTTTTGTGTGTGTGTTTTACCCACTATTTATTGGCCTTTGAGTAGTGTCCACTTTTTACTATTATGAACATTGCCCAGTTACAACAATCACTGCTTATGGCCACACATGAGCCAAATAGCCCCACTCCCCAGTTCCCCCCTCCTCGGGCCACACATGATTATTTTGAAGCAATTCAAAACCTTATATCATAAGCATCTGTGAAGATTCTTTTGAGGAATAGAAATTCTTAACTTAATGGGGCCACATTGACCAATCAGTTGGGACTGGGAGTTCTTTTAGACTAGCTCTAAGGGGGAAAAAAAAGTCTTTCCTACTCCAAGTTTATACAGAAATTTTTCTCTTGTTTCTAAAACCTTTTATTTTTTATCTTTTACATATAGGTCTTAATCCATCTCTAACTGGTTTCTGTATAGAGAGGCTTAATTTTATTTGTTTAATATGGTTACCAAGTTGTCTCTAGGGCATTCAGTGAAAATGTCATCAGTTCACCACTGGTCGACCCTCCCACGTCTGCCATATTGAAAGCTTCTGCATCTAACTTTCTGTTCTGTTCTACTGGCTCATAGTTCACCAATAACCCAGTATCATACGTCCTTTCGCTTTAGAATCTGGTAGAATAAGCACTTGCCTTGCTCTCCTTCTGGAAGGCCACGACTATTCTTAGACTTTGCAATTCCCATATAAATTCTAGAATCCCCTCATCATATTACACAGTAATTGTGATCTGAGTTGACATGCATAGCCAATGTGGGAGAGAATTGGTATCTACACAATATCGACTCTATGAATCCACGAGCATAATACGCATCTCCATTTTTAGTTCTTCTTTAGTATATTTAAATGGAGTTTTGTTATTTTTCTCTTTAAATGACTCATATGACTTCTGTTGTACTTACTGTTAGATACTTATATTTTTTATGCTACTGTAAACTTGTAAGTTCAACCTCCGTTTGTTGTTAGTATATAGGAATATAATTGATATTTGTATTGATTTTGTATCTAGCAGCCATGCTAAATTTTTACTAATTCTAATATGGTATCTACAGTTTCTTTTAATATTTGTAGTCATCTATTGGTGTATCATAAATTATCCCAAAATCGAATGGCTTAAAACAATAATAAACATTTAGTATTGCTCATGCTTTCTGTGGGTCAGAAATTCAGATAAGATGCAGTGGAGATGGATGCTTCTGCTCTGTAATGTCCCCAGCTGGACGGCTGGGGGCTGGAATCCTCTGATGTCTTGTTCACTTTCCAGCTATTGTTGCTATTAGCTAAGACCTTAGCTGAGGCTGTCAGCTGGCACACCCCCATGTGTCCCCCTCCATGTGTCCTGGGCTTTCTTTCAACATGGTGGCCGTGTTCCAAAAGCTAGTATCCTGATAGAGAGAGCCACAGAATTACTTCTCCTGGGTTCCATTGGTCTTGGTGGTCACGAATCTTCTCCCAGATTCTAAGTGAGGGAACACAGATGGCACCTCTCCCAGGAAGGACTGTCAATCACACTCCAAGCAGCATAATATGAGATGGTATTTGTGGGGTCATATTGGAACACACAACTTGCCACAATATTGTATACACAGAGGAATTATCTGCAAATAATGACAGTTACGTTTCTCCTTTTACAATCCTTTTCTCTCTCTTTTCTTTATGCCATACTACACTAGCAGGTAACTTTAATACCATGCTAAACAGAAGGGCTATGAGGGAGGGCCTTGTATTTCTTCATCCCCATCTCAAAGGGAATGCTATTAAACATCCCACCATCAAAAATGGCTTTTGCTATAGGTTTTTGTTTTGGTGCACACGACAGTGTGACACCATGTCCCCCAGAGAGAAAGGATTTGCTGCCCACCTGTGGAAATTTTTCAGCAGACAGCCTGCAGCTGTGAGCTCTTCAGGGTTTGCCTCAGTTGCAGAGAGCTGTCCCAACTGAGGCCAGGCCCTGTCTGAAACAGCCTGCCTCGGGAGGCTCAGCAAAGTGGAGGCCTGAAAGGCTGGCCATTTCGGCAAGCTCCAGGTGCAGAGCTCCCCACTGTGCTTTCTGAGGCTCTGTCAGGACTGCAGCACAGTTCACTTCTTCTGACCCGTCTTGCTTCTATTTACTTCCCTGCACAGGTGTCAATCCTGAAAAAAAAAGACCTTGCAGCTCAAATTCCAGCACCTGCTTCCAGAAAACCCATCCCACAACCACTGCACAGAGTGGGGGGATAAAGTGGATAATGATAGGAGATTTGGGGATGAGTGACCCACTGCATGGCTGGAGGGCACCCTGGTAGGAGGTGGAACACAGAAAGCCTTAGCAGAAGATGGTGGTCCAATTGTTACAACATCTGCTGGGGGTGAATTCCGAGACTATTTTGATGGAAGACAATGAATTACAGGGAGAGATGTATTAGGCATTTGAGACATCTGGAGAAAATAGCAGCTATGAGCACAAGGGACTGGATGGCACGTGACTTTGGTAGGGTTGCCCTAATAGAATACCACAGACTGGGTGGTTTAAACAACAGATATTTATTTTCTCACAGTACTGGAGTCGGGAAGCCCAAGACTAAGGTGCCAGCAGGGATGGTTTCTGGTAAGACCTCTCTCTCTTTGGCGTGTAGATGGCCACCTTCGCACTGTGTCTTATGGCCTTTCTTCCGTGTGCACACACTCCTGGCATCTCTTCCTCTCCTTATAAGGACACCAGTCCTATTGGATTAGGGCCCCACCTTTATGACCTCATTTAACCTTCATTATGTCCTGAAAGTCCCCATCTCAAAATATTGCCACACTGGGGTTCAAAGCTAAAACATATCAATTCAGTCCGTAGGCAATGGCTGTTGCAAATCACCACTGATGCCCCACAAAATGAGAACCAACAGCTAAAGTGAGTAACAGGCACTTAATTGGAAGCCAGGTATAAGAACCAGGGCCCTCTTGACTTGCACACAGAGGAGGACAGAGGAAGCCGGGCAGATCTGAGTGGTGCACTCCAGGCTCCTGCAACCCACATCTTGCACCATGCAGATGCCCTTCCCCATAGGCACTGCCACAACTCTTCCTCCATGGTCCCGTCGGCCCCTCTTTCTGAGGGGAACTTTAGAAGGACATTAATGGGACAAACTACAGCCCCCATTGCTGCATCAGGCTTACAGCTGCAGCTGGTGCTGGTTGTCTGTCTCCTGGGTATCCGCTGAGCAGGCTGTGGTGGCTTCCCTGGAGACACTACCCAACCCCTCACTCCTGGGGGTCAGAGCTGCACTAGTCCATTCGCGATTGCAAGTCAATCACCAGTTTCTTATTGTGTAACTACCGGCCTGATTCCCCCTGAAGAGCCATGTCAATGACCCAGCCAGGGTGGTGCCCCTTCCCCAGCTATTTCAAATCATGCTGTCATGCACAGCCATGTGCATACTTCTCTTAGATTTTGCTCATGTATCTTGGGATATTTACCTAGAAGTGGGAGTTCCAGGTCAAAGAGTAAATACACCTGCACTTTTCATCAATATTGCCAAATCCCCCTGTTATAGGTATTGTTTCATTTAGGATTTATACCAATAGTATGTGAGGACTCTTGTTCCTATAATGTTGCCAACAGAATGCTGTAAAAATTAAACAGATGTGTGCGTATGTGTGTGTGTGTGTGTGTGTGTGTTCATAATTTTTCAGGCCAATGTGGTTTGAGGTACCCTGAGCTACGCAAGGACTAGCACGACTGCTTGCTGCCATCCCAGTGAGATCTGAGCGTCCGTGGAGGCTGACCTGTCCTGCGAGGGCTACAAGGGCCTCCCACATGATTTGGCTTCCAAGCAGAGTCATCAACAAGGCTAGCGTTCAATGCCATATTTGACCCTTTCTAAAGGGTCCGTTTCCTGCCTCCTACGACTTTGGAGGTGCAAGAATTTCATTCAGAGCCGTGATGGCAAAAGGCAGTCAGGGTTTTACAAGGAAGACACACGCAGGCAACCTATCTTCGCTAAGAGAGAAGGGAGAGCCCAGAGAAGAGGTGACAGGTGCCAAATTCCACCGGAGCTGACTATGATTTCCCTCCGAGAACCCAGGACATTAATATATCGGGTCAGAAATTACCAGAGCTGCCGGGGACTTTGGTCATTACTCACCGCTCCCATTATAAGAAAATAATGGCCTCTGTCAAAGACAAACAAAGCTGGACACTAGTTAAAGTGGCAAGAACAGATTTTAATGAGTAATATACTATTGTAATAGGGAAAAGAGCCCAGAGTGGTTGGAACTCAACTTGGATTTGTACAGAGGTGACAAGTATTTTAAAGGGAGCATGAGGGAAAATGGAGGCGGGGCAGCAGGGGCTCAGCAGAGTCGGAGAAGTGGAAAATTACAGAAAGAGGGAAAGAGAGAGTGGTCCATGGGTTTGCTCCTACCCTCCCATGGAGGCCGGGAGACAGGCGCCATCTTCAGTCGTTGGATGGAACGGTCCATTCTCTTGGCAGCCTTGAACTTTCTCAGGCTGGCTCTTCAAGTGGGGTTAGGGTCATCCTAGGGGCGTGGCCTTGAGCTGTGTGAAACTGCGGTGGTGTTTGTTCAAATCATTGTAGACCAAGATTGATGCCTGGAAAAGGGCTTAGAGGAACCTGGGTATAGTTTGGTCAAGAGAGAATCATTGTCACCTCTAAGGATCGAACACATGGCCGAAAATCACCTAAGAAAATAAAATAGACCAGGACCCTCACTTCCTATCTGCCACTGGCTAGTAACATATTATTGACAGCAAGCGTCCACTTACAAAGATAAGAGCCCCCAAATCCAGAAAGCCAGCTACTTAAGCCATTCCAGCCACCATAAAATAATAATATGAATCTTCTTTTCACTCGCTCTGATGAAAGTGACATATGGAGAGGCCTCTCTCTCAGCACACAATCCATAATTCAAACAGAAGTGCTGCCTACTTCCTCATTAGCTAAATTGTATTCATTGCAGAAAGCAGCTTTTGGTAGCAGTATCGATCAGCAGGAAGTAAGATGGAAAAAATTAACAAAACTTGAGAACCCCAGTCTCTGGGGTATAACTCGCCATCTGGGAATGACTTATTAGGAAAGAAACAAGGAAACATCACCCATATATTACTTACCATTTTCCATATGCAGTCGGTCCTCGCTAATCTGAGCCCACATAACTCAGAAGTGACATGTGCAGTCCGAATGTTCCATGCAAGACGTTTACCTTGGGACCTTAGCATTTCTAATGCAAGTCAGGTATGTTTTCCTCCACTTCCGTAGTCATTTTTACATGTGATCATGTATGTGATACCCACAATGCACACACCAGGCAAAATGAGTGTATTTCATTTCTTTCCTTTCTTTTTCAATTCTCACATTTCAGCTGCTTTGATAATTTTATCCCCATTTCCTCATTTTAAGTTTATACCATTTGATGTGATAAGAACAATTCCCTTTTTATTGTGTGCTATTTTGTCTCAAGAACTTCTTTTTGCCCAAGTAACAGACAGATGTTTTCAAATAAAGGATCAAGGTAAAAATGCAGTAAAATAAGGGTCTTAGCCACAGTACCCTCTTCTGACAAATTCACAGAAAAATACTACGTAGAATATTTATTGTTCAAAATCCTCAGTAGCTTTCCTTTTGTGCATTCTAAAACTTGAACAATCAGCACTCTGCAAGTAAATTTTTTAAATTACACTCTCCTAAATCCATTATCCAAGTTATTTTAATAATTGTCTGTCTACTTGCAGTTTCAAAATTGTTTTTATTTCACTGTGTTTTTTTTAAAATCAGTTCACTCCTTCAAATGAAGCCTGCATGGGTTGACTAAAGACACAAAACTCTTTCAAAAGAATATGAATTGACCCAAATAATTGAGAGTTTGACATTAATGGGAAGGGGATCTACCACGAGGCTGGAACAATGGTCGGAGGTAAATAGCATATAATTATTCATTTCTTCCATTCACACTTCTGTGTTTATTATAAAATTTCAATTTGTTCTGAAGTGATTTCAAATTACAGCTAATTATCAACTATATGTCAATGCTTTTGTTGCAGCAAATATGTAATAAATTTTTCCACGTCAGAGCACTATGTTGGGGGAAACCCAGAAAATTAGAGCCAGACTCCTGCCATCTGAAGGATTTTTGTTCTAGTTGGGGGGGGGGGATAGGAAATGGATATAGAAATAATGAATGGTGGTGTATTAGTTTCCTGAGGCTGCTATAACAAATTACCATCGACTGGGTGGCTTCAAGCCACAGAAACTCACCGAGCTGTCAGCAGGCCTGCAGGGCCTCCAGAGACTCTAGGAGACGATCCTTTCTTGCCTCTTCCAGCCTTTGTTGGCTCTGACCGTCCTTGGTGATCACTGGCTTGTAGCTACGTCACTCCAATCTCTGTCTTCATCTCTACATGGTGTTCTTCTCTGTGTCTCAGTATGTCCTCCCATCTATTTATAAGGACACCAGTCATTGAATTTAGGGTCTACCCTAACCCAGTATGACCTCATGTTCATTACACTTGCAAAGCTCCTATGTCTAAATAAGGCCACACTCTGAGTTTCTGTGTAGACATAAATTTTAGAGGGACACTAGTCAACCTTCTACAGGTAGTAAAAAATTGTGTTAGGGGAAGAGGGGTAGAGTCTGAGTTGGAGTGAGAACCCCTATAAATCCAGGGCAAGATGAGACTAGAAGTCCATGGAGAACAGGACTGAGCGGGCTTTTCTCGCCTAGGCCCAGCCTGCCTGCCCATCCCCATACTCTATCACTTTTCTAGCCAAAAAACACTTACTCTGGTCACACAGAACCTCTCACTATTCTTAGGAAAAGCGGTAATCGTTTAAACCTCTGCAAAGTGGTAAATTAATATGTTTGTCTCCATAATTTCTGTTGAGATCCCCAAGCTGGGACAATAGAGGACAATTGTCCATATGGCCTGTAGAAGGTGCTAAATCCATCTCTGCCAGGCCTGCCCAGAGATGAACAAAACAAGTCCTGAGGCCCAGAGCCCAAAACTCACCACCAACCTCACTGTCTACAAGAGAAACCCAGAGATTCATTAAGCATATTGACTGGAGACTTTTTTTTTCAAGGAAGTTGTCATTCTAGAAGGATGGGTAGAGACATCATTGCCTTCCTCTCTCTGGGGATGTGAAAACAGACATGTGAGGGAGCCCTGGCTTCCAGTCCTGACCTTGGGCTCCACGGGCTGCAGTGAGAGAGCTTTCTGATAAGTTGATTGGTGCTTTAAAGAGTTGCAGGGCCGAGGGATGGTGTCGGACACTTGCCGACAGGGGACAGGCTGCCAGGGGCTGCCCCCGCAGCAGACAGAGGAAAGAAAGCTGCAGCAGGAACAAGGCAGCAAGGACGTGCTTCCTACGCGTCTAGGGGACTGTGGGATTAGCGTTGTCTGAAAGGACCCTCTCCACGAGGTCTGCCTGCAGGGGAAAGTTGACACCTGCAGCCGGTGACTGGAGGCCTGCTGCCAGAAGTAGGAATTGAGGTGGAGTTAAAAGCCATCACAGGACCAAGCATCTCCCGTCTCAGGCAACACTGCAGATGGGGGATCCCAGCCATTGTACTGTAAGGAACTCCTAAACCACCTCACGAGGGAAGAGTCAGCATTTTAGACATTCACCACGTCAAAGAGCATCTAACAGTTAAGGGGGAGCTCTAATTGCACCATCTACATAAAACTAGACCATTTTCTTCCCTGCATCCACCCTCCTGTGTCAGTGAAGCAGTCAAGCATCAGATCTGACAGAGGTAGGGAGAGTGGAAGACTTATCAGTAAGGATAAGCTAGGATATGCTGTGGTAGCGCGTGCACACACGCACACACAATTCACATATACAGGAGACAGAAAGGAGGAATGAGAAAGGAAGGAAGGAAGGAAAGGAGGGAGAAAAGAAAAGAAGGGAAACAGAAGGAAAATAGCAGACCCGATTTCCCTAAAATTGTCATTTAAACCTAATTACACCAATAATGATACACTCTTATTTTAATGGAAAATTTGGCTGTATCATTTTTAACAATTAGAATATAGCAGAGAGTGGTATTATTCAGAAGCTGATTATAAACGATGGTAGCTGGAAAGGCAGAGGACAAATCGCAGATCATTGCCCTGCTCTCCTGAAGACCCCCCATCCCCACCCTTAGACCCCTCCGGACGCAGCATTGATTGTCTCTGAGACCCCTCTTTGCAGGAGTGTTCTGAATTCACCTTCCCAGACAGTAGAGAGAGAAAAGTGAGAGAGCCAGGGCCCGGAGAAAAACAAAATGGAACAAAATAGAAGCACAAACGCCAATCCGTGACTTCCCAGGTGTGCAGAACAAAGACTTGTTTACCCTCCCCAAACTCCCATGACCCATCTGCTACAGGATGGTGGGGACACCTTCCCAAGAGGACTGTTGGGTGCACTGCCCAGAAAGCATTAGCACTCCAAGCATAGGGCTGGCCCCCAGTGTGTGTGGCAGCAGCTAGAGATGGTGGGGGGATGGGGGGATGGGGGGAGTGGGAGGAGAAGGCCCCTGCAGAGAAGGTGTTTGTCATGTGGACATCATCGTGGGGCCTGAGAATAAAGTTGTGTTATAGGTTGAATTGTGTACCCCAAAAACATATGTTGAAGTCCTAAGCTCTGGTACCTGTGAATGTGACCTTATTTAGAAGAACGGTGTTTGCAGATGTCATCAAGTTAAGATGAGGTCATTAGGATGCCATCTAATTCAGGATGACTGGTGTCCTTGTAAGAAGATGGCCGTATGAAGACACAGACAGACACAGTGAGGAGGTCAGATGAAGACAGAGGCAGAGACCGATGTGCCTACAAGCCCAGGAACAGCAAGGACTGCTGGCAACACTAGAAGCTAAGAAGAGTTGTGCAGTAGCCTCCCCTGGGGGCTTCAGAGAGCGCACAGCGCTGCCTGCACCTTGAGCTCAGACTACCTGCCTCCAGAGCTGTGTGGCAATGAATTTCTGTGATTTCAAGCCACCCAGTTTGTGGGACTTTGTTTTGGCATCCCTGGGAATCTCACACAATCTGTAAAGTATTTAACACAGTGGACGTTCAAATAGAGTGGGTCTCCTGTCCTTCCCCACCACCACCACCACCCATAGCACTTCCTACTGTCAGACTGGCTCCTTTCATAGGTATTCTAGTCCCAGGGCATCACTTACAAATGACGGGAACATGGGCACAATGGCAGCTGGTGTCCCCATGACTTCTCCCCACCAATCAGTCCCTTTGAAGTCCAGATAATCATAACGTGGACAGATGATCAATTCACCTCCCATGAAACCCTTCGCAGGCTTCTCCATGCTCTTAAGATAAAGACAAAAGGCTTCTCGTGGACTGTGTAGGCAGGCCCTGCCCACCTGCCCCATTTACTGTCCTACACTCTGCTGCCAGGTCCTGGTCCTGCAGAACCAGAGGGAGCACGGGGCAACTGAGGAACTGAAAGGCCAGGTCCTGGGCCTTTCCACATGGTGTCCTACCGTCAGAACCCATCCTCAAAGCTCCCTTCTCCCAGTGAGCGCCCTCCGCCATTCAGGTCAAACACCATGTATTTCTGTGACTATTTTATTATGATTCTTGAGATTCCTCTAGATTATAAACTAAGAAGACAGTAAGTTTGCCCAAAATTGCATCCTCAGTACTTAGCATCGTATCTTCCATGTAAAAAGAGCTCAATCTACGTTGAGGGGTGAGTGGATGGGTGGTGGATGAGTGTCTTACCCAAAAGCATACTGTACCTCCCTGGTCCCCGCAGTTAGCCATCTCCACTCCTGAGGACAAGTAAGTACAGAGTGTCCCGAGTCTAGGTCTGACACCAGCTTTGCCTTGTCCTCTCGGGTCCCAAGGTCACACTCACCTGGGACTCTCTCCATCCCTTATTGGCATTCTGTCCTGGTTTCTCTCCACCTGCCTGGCTTAAGACCCATGACCTCCACTTTCTGACAGTCTTCCTCACTATCTTTTTGTGGAATGGATATAGTTTTGATGCCGGATGTATATGGGCCCAAAGCCCAGCTTTTCCAAATATGTGTGGTTTTGGTTGAGTTATTTGCATTTTGTCAATCTTCATAATAACTATAAAATTATATATTCCTATCCTTTTATGGGAGGCTATGAGAAATTTATGAAAAAACAGGGAAACTGTTTTAGAGAGCTGAAATGACTTTCCCAAGGTTAAAAAGGAATGAAGTTTAAAAAAAAGAAAAAAAAAAACAAAAAACTTGAGTTTCTAAGCCCAGTTTTTTTTCCCCCTTCTTAATCACAGTTCCTACAATTTTTAAAGTTCAGGATATTTTCCATTGTTATCCAAGGATTATGGCCCACTCAGGCACGTACACATCTGTTCCTGGTCTGAATTTAAGCTTTTCTTCATTGCTTATGCTCCATTTAAATCCGCTGCTGCTACCTACTAAAGAAAAAAGGAGTAAAATAATGAAGAGATGTGGAACAAATGAAAAGAGATGTCATATCACAAGGAATCTTGATTACTTTACTTTAAATGCTGTGCTATTGCAGATTGTGTGTGGGGAGCTTTGGAGAGAAGTATTCAGAAAATTAGCCAAGGTTAAATAATGAGTGTCAATATGCCCGAGCTGAACAGAGTATAACATTTGAAATTTTACAGAGAATGGAGAAAAATGTTACAAAATTAAAATTAATGACACTAAGCCTGACGTTCCTGTGTTAGCTTAGGCCAACATAGACATGAGGGAAACGGCATATCCTGCAGAGGAAAGGGGGGTGTGGGGAGGACAGAAATGAGCCTGACTGACGCTTTCTACGTGTCTGGAGCCCGTCTTCACCCTGCTCAGGGTGCTCTTCACAGGGTCTTAGGTCAAGTTCAAATTTCTCTCGCTTCCCCTGTATCTCATTCTCCCAGGGCTGGGCCCAGTTTTACTTTCCCCTTGGCAGCCTTTTTGTTCTACACTCGGAACCAGTCCTGAATGACAACAGGAGACACGTGACCAGATGGTGTATTTAAAAGGCACTGACAGCCGTGTGGACTTGCACTTGTATTCCGGCCTGGTCTGGCTGTGTGACACTGTGTTTTTCAGTCTTTGTTTCCCTGTTTCTACCATGATGATAACAGGCCTCTGTTGCACACTTGTGGGGAAGATTTATTGCAGTGTCATGCATCAGCACAATGTTTAACACATTGTTTGCCCCTTAATTGGGGGTCTTTGTTGCAAGCAATGGAAGATGACGCTGGATGCTCACATCGAGAAAACATTTATTGAAAAGATCCTGGGCAGCTCCTTCATTTGGGGAAGGGCCGGAAATTAAAGTCACTACAGATTCCCAACAATGTCCTAAACAAAGACAGATGAAAAAACACTGCTGCCCACAGAGCACTCGAGCAGACGTCCCTTAC
>NW_017731687.1:203232-225531 GCF_001890085.2 Hipposideros armiger
GTCTAGATCCAGGGACCTTGGGAAGTGTGAGGAAACCCAACAGACAGCATGAAATAACCACGAGGGCTAACGCTGAGCACTTACCATAAACATGGCAGTCTACGTTCATCCTACCTATTGCCTCATTCAGCTCTCACAAAACTCGATGAGGCACAGCCGTGATCCCGCTTTACACATGAGAAAACTGAAACACAGAGGGGTTAAAACTTCCCAAGGCCACACAGCTCGCAGATGAGCCAAGGTCCAAACTCAGCCGTGTGACTACGAGACCTAAGAACATGGGGAAAGAGAGATGGCTAAGAAACAGGACAACACTCTGCTTATCCTCCTTCCAAATAATTCCAGCAAAGATTTATGAAACCACAGAACACGTGCACACGCGCGCGTGCACACACACACACACACACACACACACACCCCAGATAAGAACTGGCTGCTGCAAAGAGGATGGGGGGGGCAGGGAAGAGAGAAAGAAAGCAGAGAAGAATTCTTGGAGATTAAAAATTGCTATTGCCAAAGGTTATTTCTAAATATCATGCAATGGTTGAAATTATCATTTAGCAATGTAAATCAGAACAGTTATTGAATGTATGGTAACATATATAATTACCCTTTCAATAAACGCCACCCATTGATCTAGCAGTTGCATTTCTAGGAGGTTTCCGAGAGAGGCACTCAGTCGTGTGCTGGGCGGGCCTCAGGGTTTCGCTCAGCGACGCCTAAATTCTGGCAGCTTCGTCAATGTCCATTACTGAGAAAATGGTGCGAAGGCTGTTCATCTTTATTATGGAGCATTGTTTAGACATTTTGTTTTTGTTTTTGTTTTGTTTTAAGGAGGGCACAAATATGTGATATGGAAACATATTATCTATTATTCTTTTAAAAGCAAACTGCTGTTTCTGTTTGATGAAGCACAGGGGCTGCGTGTATGTCTGCACGTATGTGTGTCGGGTGAGTCCAGAAAGACGTCCACCAACAGTGAGTAACGGCACGTCCTGAAAGTGGCAATGATAATGACAGAGAGCCAAGAACAGCCAGGCCAGAGAAAGGCACTTTTTCCATGCTGGATTTGTCTTCAAACAACATGGACAACTGTTGCAATTTAAAAAAAAAAAAAAAGATTTTGCTAAAAGGCATGCAGCGCTCAGAGGGAAGAAGTGAGAGACCCAGTACAGACCGTGCCACTAAATGGCTGTGCGGCTTTGGCCATCCCCCTTTCCCTCTCAGATCTGAGTGGCTGGGACCTGGGAGAGATGGCGGCTGCTGCGGATGCAAACAGGTGAGCAGAGAGCCTCATCTGCTCCCGTCCGTTTCCTGGTTCCTCACACCGACTGGCTTCCGGAGGAATGCCACCTCCTCCCTAAAATAACCCTGACGGGCCTTTCCTCTGTCCATGAACAATATATTAAATCCCCCCTTTTTACTTGATTTCTCTTAAAATCACCTCTCTGTCTCTGTGTCCTCTGCCCATTTCTGATGCGAACTTCCGGGCTTCTCTGCCTTGGATGGCACTGTTCTCTGCTTCTGGGGGAAACTGGACATTTAGACAGGCTGGGTTTCCTTCACACGTTGGCACAGCAGACAGGAAAAGGCCTGGAAGCCTAAAGGCGTGTGTTAACTGCATAAGACGTTAGCCTTCCCACCTTCGACTTGCTTTCCAGCGTATTTCTGATTCTCTGTAATAAATAAGCTTTGCTTTTAAACAAAGAAGAAAAACAGAAGAACAAAAGACAGCACACGCACCAACATGCTGCAGTGGAAACAGGTCTTTGCATTTTGACCCAGTGTCGGCCTCTGCTTGACGGGTCTCCAGGATCTTTGGACTTGAATGAGAAAAGGTTGGGGCTGAGTGGTTCTTGTGGATGACTGACAGCACAGGGGTTCCCAGGAAGCGAACCTTGGGCGCTCCAGCCTCCTGCAGCTCAACCATACAGGGAGCATTTATAAAGCGGGGCCTGGGCCAGTGGAAAGGGAGTGAGGAGTCCTGTGACAGACTGAGTTTGGATTTCACTGTTTACAGAGTCCCTGCCCAGGCCCCTGACATCCCTGAGACCTCGCTTCACCAGTAAATTGCTCAACCTCTCTGAGCTTGGATTAGCTTCCTGGGGCTGCAGTAAACACAGTACCACAAACTGGGTGGTTTGAAAAAACAGAGATTTACCCTCCCAGAGTTCTGGAGGCCGGAAGTCAGAAATCAAGGTGTGAGTAACACTGTTTTCTTCTTCCCCTGCTCCTGGCCACTGCTGGCAACCCTTGGTTTGTAGATGCATCACTCCAAGCCATCTCTGTCTTTCTTGGCATTCTCCCTAAGTGTCTCTGTGTCCAAATTTCCCTCTTCTTTTAAAGACACCAGTCATTGTATTGGGACCCACCATACTCCAGTGTAATCTCATTTTAACATGATTACATTGACAAAGATCCTATTTTCAAATAAGATTAAGTTCACAGGTGCGCAGGGGTTAGGACTTGAACACATCTTTCTCAGGGGCACAGTTCTACCCACTACAGAGCTCACGTGCCCATTCCCTAGCTAACCTCACAATAATTGTTATGAAGGTAAATGAAATAAAACCGTGATTGCTTAGGCCGTGAGATATGGGCATTCATATAGCTGAGTAATAACAATGATCTTTGTAGCATTCAGCAAAGGAATTCACATGCTGAAAACATGGAGGTCTTCTTATCACACAAAGATGTTTGGAGTGCCAACGATGTGAAAAGCACTGTGCTTAGAGCCGGGGCCCGTGAACAGAAGACCCTGTGTGTGGGGACACGAGCGGCCCGACCCTGGCTCTCGGCTTGTGAGAAGAATCCAGGGCCGTCCCAGTCCTGGCCCCGACGAGAGGTTCTCTCGGAATTTGGGGACTGGACCAACGCAGCACTGTTGCCGTGGCTGGAATCTAGGAGTCCTGGTATTCCCAGCATTTGTGTGCTACGAATGCAAACGCAAGCTGTCTCCTTCACTTTTCCCATCGCAGGACGACTCCGGGTGAGGTTCAGAAAAGAGCACAGAAGGGTCTGGTGTGGCTTGGAAGCCTGACTCCAGGTGACAGGCAGTGGGCACAGGGCTGCTCGTCTTAACTGAGCACTGCCCACCTCATCAGCCTCAGACTCAGAGCCCCTCTCCTACCGCCCCCCACATCACCCCAGCTTTCCCTGTTGCTCCACCCCATTTTCCCTCTTCCCACGGTGGGCTGTGAAAGCCCCCTTGCTGACGCTTTAGTTCCCACCTCCTTTCCACTTCGGCTCTGCTGTCCCTCCGCTTCCTCTCCTCCCCAGGGACCACCAGGAACAAGGCAAACCCTGTGCTGATTGCATGTGATGGGAAGCATCTGCTCTGCCTGCAATGCTGCCTTGGCTGGGAGAACCACTCCCCTCCACCCGTTGATGCTGACAGTGAGTCAGACACTAAACAAGACCCTGGGTTTAAAGCCCTTGAACCCTTTCTACATTTCAGACATTTTGCAACTCCATGTATTAACAATAAAAAAATTCTAAAGTACTTGCTCAAATTCAGACTGCACGTTGGTGTGGATCCAGGCTCAGCCTCTCAAATCTATCGCACTGTGCAGTAGACCCCAAATTGATGCTCAGCTTGCGCCCAACAGGACAGTTCTGGAAAACGTAATCACTCTCTGGCTCTCTGAGCCCTGGTCCGAGGGGGCCCCTCGCAGCGCCAGTCAGCCACCCTCTACCCCGTCCCATTTTATTCAGCTGCAAGAAAAGCATGGAAGGAACACGTTCACACGAAGTGTGTGGGGTTCTGCCAACATCTGTAATTCACTGGGGGAAATCCTGAAGCTGGATTTTTTTTTAATTGAAGTTGTAAGGGGTAGGTTTCACTCCCACAGGATTTCCATCCAGGAGGGGGTGTTGAGGGGGGGCCGTCCTCTGCGAGTCCTTCCCTGACTTAGAGTGGGGTATCCTATTGGGACATTGTCAAAGCCCCTCACCCCAACCTGAACGAGTTTGCTATTTTAAATGCTTGCAGCAACCATGTTGAAATCTTTCTTTTGGGTTCTATATCTGGGTCAATCTCTGGTTTACATCCATATCCATAATACCCATTTTCCCCATGTCTGAATCACAACTCCCACCAGAACGATGTGTTCTCTGCGTGTGGGTGAGTAGGGACCCACTTCTTTCCCCACTTCCCTTGTTACATGAGGCCTAAAACGCTTCCCACCAGCCCACAGCTCAAAGCCACTACTCCACCCCCAGCCCAATGACTGAAATCAATGTAAATAGATTGTGTCATCATTAGTAGTAATAAAGCATAGACCCAAGGCCTAGGGACACGGAGTGGTGACGATTTACATACCCAGGAGGGTTCTAGTCCTGGTGGATTTGGCCAAGCAGCTAGTAACCCTAGTCAAATTCCTCAGTACTCTCACCGCAAATGAGAGTCTGTGACTACCTCATGGAGCTGTTTTGAGTTGTAAATGAGATGTAAGTAAAACACTGTATATAGAGCCTGGACCATAGGAAGAGTTCAGCAGTACAAGCTATGTCAACATCATCATGCTGTTTAGCCCATCCGAGACCAGAAGGATCTGACTTTGAGCTGCTGGAAAACAGGTTCTCACATGCACATAACTTCATTATACTGAGTTCACGGAGGTTTCCACAACAGTGCCATCGTAAAGGGGTTTTCTCCAGCCAGTCATCATAGAAGACTGTGGTCCTGCTGGCCACGGAGTGACCAGCACGCCCCTCGTCAGCGGGACCAAGGGGACCGAGGAAAGCACATAGGTTGTTTGGGCTTTACCCTTCAGGCACAGCTTCCGTCTGGAAATCTCTCGTTCGTGCCACATGGACACATCCAAATTGTAAATCCATGGGTAAACGTTTTCCCCAGTGAAATTGGTATTGGAACAAGTTGTCTGATAAGGAAAGTGCCACGTGAAAGGCCTTCTCTGGTGGAGATTAACATCGGTCATGACACCTCGGTGCTCTGAAAAAACTGACCAGCTGCTGACCGTGTAAGGAGTAGAAACAGGAAGTGAAATTCCGGTATCACAATCCAGCCGACATGTTCACTGTGAGCCACAGCGTCTGCCGGATAGTCCAGACCAGGGCACCCGATAAACAGCTGTGTTTTTAAGAAATACACTCTATTCACAAAATCAGGAAACCAGAGCAAAAGCTCAGGTTATTCATTAGTAGTTCAGTGACATGAAATTCACTTCATCTCTCAAACAAGAACCCACGAGGACATCCAGGAGCCCTATCTGGGCACTTTTCATCCATGCGTCTCCTCCTCCATAAAAAGCATATTAAATGATCATTTATGACTGTGTTGGCATAGAGATACATATATTAATAGTGTATGCTAAACATGTTCTGGTTTTTCTTTGTATTTTGGGGTTTTTTTTGCTAAAACATTTTTTTTACCTAAAGTTTATTTCTTTTCTTTTTCTTATTTTAAAAGAAATTAAAACATTTTTGTGTTTTGGGCCCTAAGCTCTGTGCCCACTGTGACAGTGGAGAAGTTGGCTTTTCTCTCTAAGCTAAATCTTTTCCTTATAATTAAAAGAGAGGAGAAGTAATTCCCACGTCTGAGAACTTTGATGATAATTAAAGGAGATATTGTATGTAAGCGACCCGATCCCCAGGTGGGTGGGTACCTGGTATATTAGACGGGAGTCTCAGTGAATGAAAGAACACAGGTGGGGCTCCAGTGTAGAGGCTGTGCCTTGGAGCAGACTAAGCCTTGCCCTGGGCATGTCTTGGGTTCTCATGTTGGCAGTCCAAGCATAGAGGACAGTAGGTGAAGGGGGAGAAAGTGCCCCTCCTAGGACACCCTTGCTGTTCTCCCCTGCACTGGGCATGGCCTGCACACACCATGTTCCCAGCCCAGGTTTGCCCTGCGAGCAGGCAGAGGCTGCGCGAGGATTCTGCAGAACAACGGTATTTCCTCTCTGCTCAAAGTCACCCACATTTCCGCAGTGTAAATTCATTTCTTCAAAATGCCTTTCCTCCAGTTAAGACTCTTTGCTCATAAATAACTTGTTTCTAGTGTTATAGCAACTTTTTTTTTTGGAAGTTGAAGAAAAGATTGAGTTTCATATTTAAAATCAACAAAAGGTCAAGCATCTACACCGTCCATGAAGTGGTCTCCCTAATAATGAATGTCAACTATAATTTATATATATATATATATATATATATATATATATATATATATATAGTCACAGGATGTGGAGTACAGCATAGGGAATACAGTCAATGAAATTGTAACTGCTATATATGATGTCAGAGGGGCAGTAGATTGGGGGAGGGGGGTTATCACTTTGTGAGGGGTGTAAATGTCTAACTATTACATTGTTTGGTACACCTGAAACTAATTACATATCTATATATAGATATATAGATATATATGGCAAAAAAAAACAAAAAATCAACAAAAGGGGGAAGCACAGATTGCCCAGGGAGATGCAGCCTATTGAAGCGTGATGTGACCTTAGGAAGCAGATGCCCTGGGAATTTACAAAAACCTTGGGAAAGCTTTCAGAGTCTGCCAGCCCTCTCCGGACCTCATGAGTCAGAGGACTAGGACAGACAGACAGGTGACAGGGCGACATGCCTGGAGCATGGGAGGGGTCCAGTCACCAGAGCGGTCCTCTTTTGCCAGCAGAGGAACTGCGGTCCAATGAAGGATGCTCATCTGTGAGAAGCGCACACCCACCTGCCAGGTATCTAAACAAGTCTGCTTGGAATGCAGTTACCCCCTCCCCCCCTACACACACACACACACACACACACACACACACACACACTTGTACAAGCAACTTCTTCCACCGTCGGGGACACTGCCACCCGAGTCCCCTTCCAGGCGCTGCTCTGGTCACTTCAGTTCTCCATTCCAGCCACCATCCCCCTTTGACACCGGCAAGTTTACAGTACTTCTCAGGGGCTATAAACACAGAGTCATAGACAAAAGACTACAGCTTTGAGACCTGTCAGTGGGAGCAAGAGAGCCAAGCAGGGAGACGGCCCACCAGTGCTCCGAATAGTACCAGCGATTATCCCAAACAGTGGCTGTGCGCAGCGGCACGCTCCCACCCACGGACCTCAGCCCCGCCCACCCGACTCAGACACGCAGAAGCTGAAATGCCAAGTGTGAAAACGAGACAGAGGGCAAGAGAAACGGGAACAACAGCTCAGCATGGTGATCTAACAGACCTCCAGCCCTAGAAGGGGCTGGGAGAGAAACACATGCAGGATACCACTGTTTGAACCCAGAAGTCCAAGCCCAGAGGGGTAACCCACAGCAGGTCACAGGCTCTCTTGGCATCACCACCTCCTGTTTTAGGGGGGGCTGTGAGTACGCAAGAAACTCTAAGTTAAATGTCAACATGCTCACAGTTTGTAAAACGAAACCCAAAATACCCTCAGCTTTGGAGACAGAAAACAAAAAGCCTTTGATTTAAAGCCAATCTTTGCCACTTACTGACTTTGAGACTTCGGGTGGAATCCTTAGCCCCTCACTGCCTCCATGTTCTCTAACATAAAAAGGAGTTAGCCGTCACCCAGAATCAGGTGGCCATTACTTGCGATAGTTTAGGTAAAGCCTCTGAAACACACTATCAATAGTTAATAATAAATACGACAACAGTAAATATAAACATAAAAGTAATAAAGCTATGTCATTCAGTCAACTACTCATATCTCAAAAGCTACCCATTTATAGAAGAGTTCACATAACCTCAAAATGTCAAATGACCTTTGCACAAACCTAGGTAAGTTTCAACCATTACAAAGCTAAGCTTGGAGCTGAGCACAATTTTAATTTTTTTCGATTTTTTTTTTTCAAAGTGAGTTCCAGGTCAGCATCCCGTCTTTCCCTTTTTAAGAGATTTAGTTAAGTTTGCCAAGTGTCAGTGTCCCTTTGTGATCTTAAGTCAGAGGCGACTTATACCTCATCTTATTCCCGGTTATGTGGCAACACCAATGAACATTTTTTTCCGCCATGCCCCTAAGTTATGTCTTCAACTTAGAATAATGTGACTATTCACCAGCACACTTCTAGAACCATATCACATATACTACCTGGTCTTATGATGCATTAACCCAGTTTTATAAACCCATCACGAAAATAAGTTGAATTTTTTTAACAGTAGATAAACTTTGATCAAAGAAATTTGATTCATGGAAAATTTTGATGTTCCTGTTCAGAGTATTTTCAGAGCTTGCTTTTTTTTTTTTCTTTTAAGTGCCTCACAGTCTAGCAAAGGCACGAGGTCATGTAGAACTGACTTCAAACCCCAGCCCTTAAATTGAATCAAACACAGATATCGGGGAGGAAGTTAGATTCTCATATTTCAAAGGTTAGCTTGTGATGTGAGCCAGTGTGGCAGTGCCAGGAATGGGACTGGGTGGGGGCCTGACATATCCCATGTGTCTATACTACCTTGGGCAAGTCAACTGACCTCTCGGAGTTATTCATTCTTTGTAATTCTGAACATACATACATACATACATACATACATACATACATAAAAAATAAATTAAAATATCTGTTAGGAGCATGAAGTACCCCTTCAAATGTCAGCCCCTGTTCTCCCCCAAACAGATCAAGTCAAAACAAAAGCATGGTGTTCTGTACCTGGCATTTCAGCTGAAAACAATGATTTCCCCCCAGCCCTGGCCCTTCGTCGGTGCAGTTGAGCACACAGGCAGAGCTCTTTGGCAAAGCAGGATGTTTTTCCAGCTGAAATGGTGGTGGTTCAATTAGCTTAGCAGTTTGCAGAGGAGAATCATTCAAAACACGGAAAAGCAAACATTGGCAAAATGGAAGGTTGTTTCCTAGCTCACTCTGGAGATATTTTAAACACTGAAGCTCAACAGAAGAAGAGCTGTGGGATGGCTTCTTCGTCCAACTGAGAAGTAGTGGAGATGTTGCCTCAGATCCAACGATTTCACGCAGAAACTAAAATGTGACACTTGGATCGTGTGTTGTGCATTCTGTTTACCAAGAGGCAGGGTTCCAGGGTCAGGCATTCCCTCCTTATTGCTTATTCTCCTATTTAAAATGTATCTCATTCTTCCTTTCTTTATACTAAATGGTTTATTCTAGCTATTTCCCCCTTTACTAGACCACAAGCCACCTCAAGACAATATCTTGCTCCACATTAGAGATGAAGAGCGCATCAGCAGGGATCAGAACAAAGCAGATATTCAAGGCCTGTGGGTGAGTCGCAAGTGACTAATGCTTTCAACAGTGCAGTGTGTCTGGGCTGGAGTCACAGACATGTGGGTTTTAGCCCAAACTCCAACACATGGAAAAGTCACCATCACCTCTGAGCCTTGGCTTCCACCTATGAAATAAGAGTTATGCCTCCTCGCCTGGAAGCTATTTACAGAAATGAGGTGAGGTGTGGCAGGTTAACAGTGGAATACTTGATTATGGCTGGTTTTCCTTCCTTTCCAATAATCAGATGATAGATGAGGACATTGAAAGGGAGTGAATAACAAAAAGGTAAAATCAAAGGGCCCTGTGCTGAGCACCTACTGTGTGTGTGTAGGCCCCTTCGTGCACTGAGCCAGGCGCCCGTGGCTCACCCTTGGGTTCCTGCCATGGCCGACCTTGTGCTTGCAGGATCCTGAGGGTGAATGCGTCCTAAGCGTCGGCGCCACACGCCCGTCTGCTCGGCCTGGTGTCTGCATGCCTACTGTCTCTTGGCGCTTGGGTTCCTCAGGCTGTCATAACAAATTACCACACACAGGGTGACTTGCACCACAAATTTATTCTCTCACATATTTAAAAGCTAGAAATCCAAACTCAAGGTAACGCAGGGCCTCGATCCCGCCAAAGACTCTAGGGGAGACGCATCCCTTGCTTCTTCTAGCCTCTGGTGGCTCTGGGTGTTCACTGACGATGGCTGCCTTCCTCCAATTTCCGCCTCTATCTTCAAGTGACTGCCCCCTTCTTTCTCTGTGTGTCTCTCCTCATCTGTCTCTTATGAGGACATGCGCCATTGAATGATCCAGGATAATCCGGGGTGACCTTATCTCAAGATCCTTAATTACTTCTGCAAAGACGCTTTTGCCATTCACAGTTTCTGGGGACTGGGCCATGTTCGTATATTTTGGGAAGCCGCCATTTAACTCACTATGGCCCTCTCCTCTGCTCACCTTCTGCTTCACATACTCCTGTCCTGAATCCTTCACTCTACAACAAAGCAATGTCACCATCCCCCATGTCTGGTAGTCAAGTTGAGAACATTTATATTTTGGCATACGAGAATAGTCACAGCACCTTACGACTCTCATTCGTAATTATAACACCCATCAAAAGTGCAATTAATTTTAGTTTGTAAACACAATGAGAACAGGAACCGGGGCTCCTTCAAAGCATTAGATCTAATACCGCAGCTCACTGGTGCTCAGGAAATGACTGTGAAATACATACATGGAGGAGGGTTCGGAAGGTAACATAACCTGGTTACACAGCTTCTTAGGTCACGGTCTAGGATTTACACTCCTCTGCCTGGCTCAGGTAGATGAGAGCATTCTAGAATGAGAATTGAACTAGAAATCAGAAGAGTCAGATTTTAACCCTGCTCCCAAGTCCTAGCTTTCCATCTGTAAAACGGGGAGCTAATTCCTGTTTTACCATTCCCGAAGTTCTGTACTATTATTGGTGAATACATCCTAAGTCATTGATTCTTGCCAGAAATGCCTTGAGGGCAAGAGGGGGAATGTAGGAAAGGTACAGATAAGCCTGTTTGATGGATCTGAGCCAAATTACTTTGCACAATATCCAGACACTGGACTCCTCCCCACAGCTGTCCTTCACCAGGAAGTCTACCAGTAGGCAGTGGATAAAGGGAGGTGGGGAACTGGAGCCTCTGTGCCTAGGAGCCAGGCCAGCAGCCAGAGCCTTGTTTTTCTCCATAGCCAATTTTTTCCTCCTGCCTTGTTTTCCGGTGGTGTGTGTAATATCAGTACATGGCAAGATGTAATTAAAATGTGTGTCATGGAGCGTGAGTATCTTTACATTCTAATTACAGGTTAATAGAATGGACCCAGAGCGATTGCCTAATTAGTCCTGGAAAGAGATGCATACGTGTAACGATGCTTCCATAAAGGTCCTGTGTGTCCTCTAATAGGATTGTACCGAACCGAGGTTAAATTGAGATGAGGGATTCATTTCTGAATGGACTACGTACCATCAACAGCAAGTGCACCAGCAGTTAGGCTCCATGCAGTGTAGATTTATCTCCAGTTCATGGTGTTTGGGGAACGTCTCTATCTTTCCCATCCCAAATGCACACATTTTATAATACATTTGTTTTATCATGAAATGTTTGTGCTCTTCATCTCTCTGCCACTTCCACGTCACAGTAAATCAGCACATAATTACTGAGTACATTCAACTTACAACTACAGCCGGGAACAAATTATTTGATATGTCAGGGTCACGTGAATTTCTGATTGTGACTCATCGGATCTGTTGCAATCATGTCCTAAACGATGCCTCTTACTCCAATTTCTCCCAGTTCTGATCTGAACACCACGCGAGGACTGTAAACATGTCAGCGCGACGATGACACTCTCCTGATGTAACAAACTCAGAGGTCCTCATGACTTAGAGAACGAACTCAAAACTTTTCAAAAAGCTTTCAGGGCCCATTGTAAGGACCTGAAGTGTACCTTGAAAAGGCCTCTTGAGACCTTTCTTAATCTGATCTCTAGTTATTTGACCACATCACCTCCCACCTCCCCTTTGCTTCTTCACCTCACAGACAGAGTGTTTCTCAAACTCTGGGTTCATGTGCTACCTGCATGAGCATGACTGAGCTGTTAAGTGAAAACCTAAATCCTGGCCTCTAGGCCAGACCAGTTGACCCCGAATCTCTGAAGGCAGATCCCTGAAGATGCCTTTTTAGGAAATATTCCAGGTAATTCTGATGCCACTACCTTTTGAGAACTGTGCTCTAGGAATACTGCATAGACAGCAAACATCTGGAAGCCCCATTCTGCGTCTGTCACTCCACGTGCATGGGGTAATCTGCTAAGATTCTGCTTCGCTCTTCTCAGGGAGCTCCGCTCATGTTCTAAGTCCACTCAAACATCAACAACTTGGAGAAGAACTTTCTACTCCCTTCCATGTCGGGCACACCTGAGTCTCTTTCCTTCAGGGCCCATCACCCCTTGCTTTCCACCTCCATTTATAGCACCCACTGTGTTTTGTTGAGGAGATTTGTTTCCTTCACCCTGGCTCCAGTTTCTTGCAGAGGAAAAAATTTCATTTATTTGTCTCAACAATTTCAGCTTGGAGTGCAGAGCTTGTATCCTTGACCTATCCGAGAGCACCAATGTTCCTTAAAATTAGGATGACCATAAAACAAACATGAGGTGGAACTAGATAGAGAAAGCTGGGTTTGAAACTCAACTCCACCACCATTTTGGGGGAAGAGAGAGCTATGTAAGCCTCCATTTCCTCATAAAAATTAGATGAACTTTACCTACTTGTGGTAGATTTACTTCATCAGTGGTCACAATTCTTTATCCTCCAAGTACTTACACCCTTCGCCACGTGACGATGAAGGTCCTCACTAAAGATGTAGAATCTGTTCCCCTGCCCTGTGAACCTGGACCAGCCTAGTAATATGCTCTGGCCAACGAGATGTGAAAAAATGGCACGCAAACGAATGGAGGTTTCAAAAAGCATGTGCACAGGTCAGCGTGTGCTCCCACCCTTCTGCAACCACCCCAAGAACATGCTCGGGCTAGTGCCCTGGATGGTGACAGGTCCTTGGAGCCAAAGCCTGGTGAGATCAGCCAATAACCCACTGACCCCCAGACATGAATGAGCTGGCTGAGGTCAGCAAAGGTGCCTCGTCTCCTCGCACCTGACCACAGGTGTGTGGGCAATCATTACCTCTTATGGTGGATTTTGTAGCTTTTTGTCATGCAGCATTATTGCCATCATAGATAACTGAAACATAAAACCACCAGGTTGTTGTAAAAATGAAATGGGCTGGACGTGAGCATGTTTAGCTCAGCAGTTGGTGTCCTGAGAGCTCTCAATAAATAGTGGCTGTGGTTGCAATTATTGACACAGCCCCAGGTTGTTTTCCATGAAGGTGGCTTTGGGAATTGGGCTCACAGCCAGTGTCCCTTTCTCCTTGGTTCTGTTTCTTTCACGTGGCCCATGGCATAAAATAGACTCTCAGTTTCTAATAATTTATGGTCAAAGAAGCAGAAGACTGCATTTAGACTTCTCACTGGGACTCTAGCAAGCTTTCAATGTAACATGTTCTGTAGATCATTTCTTCTTCATGAAAGGACTCATTATGAATTCAACAAATGCTTGTGGAGCCATTATGTTCTAAGACATTCTGGGTACAGAGACAAACAGGTCAGACAGAGTCCCTGCCCATGGCTATGGAAGAACATGAAAGCCAGGACAATAACTTTTGTGAAAAACTAACATAGGGAGCAATCGTATTCAAATCTTAAGTACCATGTGTGTAGTGTCCCAGGTCTTCTAACTCTGCTGCTACCTAGAAGAAATTAAATGAAGAGCCTTAATTGTGCAAAAAGCAAGATGATGACAGAGACATAATTCATAATTTGCAGCCCCTCTCACATATTAAGTAACCTGCAAAGCATATCGACTTGAAGGTCATTTTTAGAATGCGAAAGGCACTTAGCAAAGTGAAATTGTATTCCTCTCAAGCTTCCCAAAAACTCTGTGCAAATGTGTTACTGTCTATCGTCATGAAGATGCCACTGATGAGGCACTGCCTAGCCATCGGTGAGGTTTCCACCGGCTCAGTTGACCTGAAATTGCTCTCTCCGGCAAAATGCTACCTGAAACCCCACAGCTGCAGTGACTTTCCTTAATTTGAGGCTCTGACCCCTGTGGATGTCCTCCTCTGCTTAGAGTCCTTGTGGTCTCCCACTTCTCTTGGACAATGAGATGAAGGAAGCAGACAGGAACCAGAAGATGCAGGGTCTCCCAGGCTGGGAAGAAGGCATTGCTGGTCTTCATCCTGATGTTTTCCCTTTAACTCTCTGCCCTTGAGCTTGGCCATCATGTTGCCCATCAGCTTCTCCTGAGTACCATGCGCCTCCCCTCCCCCCACTGAATTTTGCACAGGCTGACCCCTCTGCCTGAATGTCTCTGCCCCTCCCCCCTCTTTCGCATTTACTCCTTACCCCTCATTCAGATGTAGTTAGAAGGCTGCTTCCCCAGACAAACCCCTCTGTAGGGTTTGGACCCAGACAAGCAGCCGAACAACACCGTCACCACAGCCTTACGTGTCATTTCCCCTCTGTGGCATCCCGTGGGGCCCTCCTGCGCGCCTGTCTCCACCTGCCTTCTTACCCCGCCTTCAGGCCATCTGCGTGCCACCTGCCGCCCGCTGCCTCCCATCCTCACCCACGCCCCACGCTGACCACTCTGGCCGCATCTCCTCAGCGACTCCCTGAGTTTGAGCTCCTTTATCGTACAAACAGTTTGACAGGTGTCTTAGTTTGCACAGCGATAACAGAATACCATGGACTCGGTGGCCCATAAACAACAGGAAACATTTATTTCTCCCAGTTCTAGAGGCTGGGAAGTCCAAGCTCAAAGTGCTGGCAGGTTCGGTAACTGGCGAGAGCCTGCTCCCTGCATTACAGACTCCAGCTTCTTGCTGTGTCCTCACAGGCCAGCAGGGGCGAGGGGAGCTCTCCGGGATGTCTTTTATAAGGGCACTAATCCCATCCTTGAGGGTCCTGCCCTCCTGAGCTAAGAACCTCCAAAGGACCCACCTCCAAATACCCTCTCACTGGGAGAATGGGCTTCAGTGTATGAATGTTGGGCAATGTACATATTCAGTCAATATCCACAGAGAAATGTCCTCATTCGAATCCCCTTACATGGCAAAAGGGACTGTACAGATGTGATTAACTTAATACCCTTGAGGTAGAGAGATAATTCTCCTGGATTTTCCTGGAGGGTCCAATATAATTACCCACCATGTGAAAAAAGGGAAAGAGGGAGGCAAATGACGCACAGTCAAAAAAAGCGAGGTGACAGCAAGAGAAGAGGTTCAGAGGTGAGTTTGAAGATGGAGGAAAAGACCACGAGCCCAGAATGCAGGAAGTTTCTGGAAGCTGGAGAGACAAGAAAGCAAATTCCCCCCCAGAGCCTCCAACACAAACACACTTTGATTTTAGCCCCGTGAGACCGTGCTGCACTTCTGAACTCCAGGGCCCTAAGATGACAACTTCAGTTGTTGGAAGCCACAAAGTGTGTTGTAATTAGAGACGGCAGTTCTAGGAAGCAGACACACAGCCTTGCTTCCTGGTAATATAGCTTCTCTCCCCATCACAAGGCTGGGTCCTCTCCAGGAAAGGGAGCTTGCCTTAGTCACTTTTGTACTCTCAGTTAGTGTCACAAAGTAAACACAAAAACTACACTTTGGGGCTTTCTAAAATAAATGCATAAATGAATGAATCACACTCAGCCTGCCAAATGTATTCTTATGGACGTTTTTCTGCTTAACTCCTTAAACATGCTGAATGTTTTATTAAAATATAACATGCTTAGAGAGGTGCACAAGTCCTCAGTGGACACTGATGAATTTTCACAAAGTGGACATGCCTGGCTAACCAACACCCAGCTCAAGGAACGGGACACTATCAGTGCCCCCAGAAGGCCCCCTCCTGCCCCTTTCTACTCGCTATCCACACCCCAAGGGTCAGCACTCTCGCAACTTCTACTGCAATGTGCTTCTTTTACAAATACAGTAAAACCTTGGATTGTGAATAACGTGGTTTTTGCAAGTGTTCCGCAAGACAAGCAAATATTTCTAATACGTTTTAACATGGTAAACGAGCAACGTCTTGCAATACGAGTAGTTTGTTTCCGGGATGAATTATGCTCGCAAACCAAAGTATTACTGTACTGCATTCATGTACTGAAGAATTCAAATGTTCAAAAATCATGTACAGTGAAAAGCAAATGGTTTTGACCTTGTTCTGTGCTGACTTTCCCCAGGGCCCCCGTAGCTGACAATTGACTGAATTCTTTCGGAGGCATCTCTGTGCATGTCAGTGTATGGCTTTTCTCTTAGAACCACTTTCTGCAGGAGGGTTGTCGTGGGGTTAACCGTTACCTTTAGTTTTTGCTCTAAGTAGGCATGCGGTAGTTAAGCCTTTTGAGAGTAATTCTCAAGAAAAATGAGCTCACTCTAGCACCTGGGATGCTCACATTGCTTTGCTCACTGGCCTGAGGTCCATCTCTGGTCCTCCCCCTATGCTTGGTGCACCTGCTCTAAGTTAGGAAGAAGGGATTTGAGCATGGCTGAGAAGAAAACAGCTCTTGAAGAAAGCACATGAGTAATAGCTCCTTAGAGGTGGAGCTGGCATCCAGCTGCAAAAACTCTCCTTCTGTTTAAAGCCGAGAAAACACAGGCTCGTGACTCACTGTCAGTGTAAGTGTGTGCATTGGTTGTCAGGTTTCAATTGCACGTATGAACTGTCTGCTTGCTGGAAAAGGCCAGATGTAAGTGAAAACCTCTTTGGGACGACAGTCATGCAAATGCCACGGCACCATTTTAGCTGACTGTAGGCAAAAGCAAGACAATGCAATTCTGGTGTCCTCATGGCCTGGGGAAAGTAAGTAAGCCCCTTTCATCCTGTATGCTGATTTGGTAGCGTCCAAATAACCTTCCCCCAGAACTCACTTCTGTACCCCAAGAAAGCAGCCAAGGGCAATGCACAAAGTATGCTCCTTGAAGTCAGGATGTGCAGGTCCTAATTATGCTCCACCACTTAAAATCCTCGTGACCTTGAAAAGGTGACTTAATCTCAGGCTCTCACAATGTATGCAGAGAAAGAAAAAGGGTGATTTACCTTGCCAGGTAGTTAAGGATAGTAAATGAGATCATGTGTGCAAAACCACCTGGCATAAATACATACATACATACATACATACATACATACATACATACATACATACAAGATGGTTGTTAGCCCCCAAGAATTTTGCTCTGGGAAATGAAAACTCAAAGCTCAGCTCCTTCTTCCATACACCAGCTTTCCTCTTTCTGCATACATTATCCCAATTACTCAGGTAACAAACACAAAACTTGGGATCTCTTGGATTCTTTCTTTCCTTTGACATCTTTGAATTAATTAACCACCAAATCCCCCCATCTCTTCTTACCATATCTTTTCTCAGCAGTCCCTCCATACTTGCCCCAACTCCAGTATATTCCTCCTTCCATCTAGTCCAGCCCTCCTCAGTCGCGGGCAGTTTTACTCCCACCCAGGGCACATTTGGCAATGTCTGGAGACATTTTTGGTTGTCGTAACTGGGGAGCTGCTATTGGGAAGCACAGATGCTGCTAAATATCCTACAATAAAAACAGCCCCACAGAACAGAGCATCGTCGGGCCCAAATGTCGACAGTGCCAGCCTTTTTTGCATCGCATCTAATCTCCTCCCCTTGCTCTCTGCCAGACTCATCTTTCTAACAATTTCTCTTACGACCTATAACTCATAATAGCTGTATGTTCCCTGGAAAATTAAACTCAAAATTATGGGCTTACTTTGTTCACCTGTAGAATAGAAGGTTAATGTTAATAATAACCAACATTTTTAAGCAATAAACATATGCTGGAAGTTGTTCTGAGTATTTAATATATATTCACTCATTTCATCCTCCAAACAGTTCTATTAGAATTAAATTCAGGTGTTTGTTCGCTTTGGCATTATAAGATGGCTTTCTTTACTGAGCTTAGGACATAGAAAGCGCCCAGGAAGGGTATGCAATAATAACGAACATTGAGTGAACCTGTTACTATTTGTTGAGTTTGTTACATAACACATACTACTAAGTGTATCACTTCATTTTATCATCACAAACATTTGTCCGTGTGAAGAAAATGCCAGTGTCCAATCCAGCCATGGCTGGACAGGTTCTCACACAGTTTAAGGCCCACAGAAAGACAGACACAAAATAAAATGGGGCCATGTTTTTTCATTCTTCAGTGCGAGAATTTTTGTGCAACTAAGGATGACATAAATTTGGGTTGTAGCTTTTCTTTCCCTATGCCTTGACTGAAAAGGAATATCAGAGGAGCAGGTCTTTAAAGAATTTTCCTCTGGCTCCCAGGAGCACACACATCCGTCGGATCAAGGTTCTCCATGCACTGCCTGCATCTTGCCCATCATGTCTGATTAGATGGCATCACCCCCCTGGTGGACAAGCGCGGCGTTCTGCAGGATTTCCAACTGGTGCTGGGCGCTTCCTACTAAGACCACAGAGTACAACAGAGGGTGGGGGAGGGGGCGTAGCTCTGGGGCAAGGCAGAAAATACACACTGTTATACAGTCCAGGTGAGTGCAGCTTTTTCTGGGCTTCTTTCTGATAGGAGTAAGAATGGACTTGCTAAGCTGATGGTCAGAGACAGTCTACCTGGAGACAGGCTAACCTGCTGTAGTAAAGATCTCCCGTGTGGCCCAGCAGCTATAATGGGAGTTACTACATGGGTGATTAGCAGAAGTCTACGCTTGCCCTCCAGGATCTCCCTGGATTTTGCAGGAATCAGTCTGGGCAATCAAACTGTGAAGTAGTAGGGGTCATCATCCCTGCATCTTTAAGTATTCAAAGGTGATGTTACTTTCTGCCATTCCCCTGGTAGGCAATTATTATCTTCTGCATACTTTTTCAGCTGGGGAACTGGTAGTTTCAGAGATTCCCACTTGGCGTTCCCCACTTTAAAAGTTCTTACGCCACAAGCCAAGGGATCAATGTGGAAGTTGTGACAACCCCAGCAATGTCATGTTAGTTTGCTTGGGCTGCCTTAGCAAAATACTGCATACTTGGTGGCTTAAACAACAGACATTTGTTTTCTCACAGTTCTGGAGGCTGGAAGTCTGGGGCCAAGGTGTCATCAGGATTGTTTGTGCTGAAGCCTCTCTCCTCGGCTTGCTAATAGCTATCACCTCCTGCTCTCCTCCTCACGTCTTCATATGATCGTCCCTCTGTGTGTCTGTGTCTTAATCTCCTCTTCTGATTAGGACATTAGTCACATTGGATTAGGGTCCCCCCTGATGACCTCATTTTATTTTAATTACTTCTTTGGAGGTCCTATCTCCAAATAGAGTCACCCCTGAGGTACTGGGGTTAGGACTCTAACACATGAATTTAGAGAGGATACATTTCAATTCATAACAGGAGTTATTCCAATGACATAATTGGGGACCAGGAAAAATGAACACCTGGTGTGTCCATCAATCAGTCATTGGATGCAGCACCTCCTGGGAAAGACACATGACCTTGGGTAATGGGACTTTCTTGAGCTGAAGTCATTTTTCGAGAGAACTAGAAGCTGAAGGCTATGTGTGACAACACTTCTATAAGTGTAGGATTTCATTCTTCTTCCTAAAAATGGTTCTTCTGTGTGACGGACCATAGCGTCTACTACACAATGCTTGGGCACTTTGATGACATTCACATTAACTAATCAATCCATCTGTTGACTGTTTTCTTGAACGTTTTGCAAGTTCCGGCTCTAGTTAATTGAAAGTATACCACTCTCCACCACTCCCCGCAAGTGATAAATGACCATCCTCGCCCTAAGCCTCTGTGGTTTTCTGCAACAAGGGATAGTCCAGGTGGCAAAATAAAACAATAATTTGGTATCAAAAAATCCTGACTTCTTATTCCCCTCATGGAATAGACTTGATACTCACAGAGTAGACCAGCAGCTGCTGCATCCCCTGGAAGCTTCTAGAAATGCAGAATCTCGTCCCACCTCGGACCTACTGAAACAGAATCCGCAGTGTAAGAAGATCTCCCCAGATGACTCTTATTCTCATTTAAGTTTGAGAAGCACTGCTGTATATGACCTTAGGCAGTCAATTAACCTCTCCAAGAGCCTGAGGTTCTTCATCTGTGAGAGAAGGCAATTATAGCTTGAAGACCTCTTAGATCCCTTCAAGTTCTAAAATGCTGTGAGAAATCTGAGCAGAGTTTGATCTTTCAAAGTAGCACTCGGTGTAGAAAATGCACTGAGCTTTTAGCCCTCCGTATGCGTGAACATTCTGCTTCCTGCAAATTTGACTTCCATCTGTAATCAGCAATTAAAGTCCCGGTGGAAAGGAGATGTCTGATAGCCTAAATGTGAAATCGTCCTTGTTAATACGTCAGGTCTGCACCTTTAGGCCAAAGTAGCTTAAAGCTGTCACAGGGTAATGTGTGAATGTGCTGGACCAACACTGATTGCAGTTGGACACATGATTTGGGTGAGGCCAGCAAGGACTATTATCAGTTTTACCATTTAGGGATTCAGCCCTCAACAGAGGACTGATAACTCCTGGTTAGCTGGTATAATCTATGGCAATACTTTCTTTAGATCCAGCCATCAGCAAGATAGTGATGGCTGGGGGGGGGGGGAGCGGCAGAGATCTGGGATTAACGGGAGATAGAAGCTTTAAGGTTGAACATCAAATTATCATCCATTGTCTCTGTATGAATCATCTGAAGCCCCAAGCCCCCTTCTAAATTGAAAGTTCCCAAATGGTTAAAAACCCCACAGGACTTGAATGGTGAGCTGCAAATAGGATTTGATATAAAAAACGCAAGTCAAAGCTTACTCACTTTTTGTCAAAATCCCAAGAATCAAGTTGCAAGTCTGGTAAAAACTATCCAGAAATTATTATTTGAAAAGTAATAATAGTAATACCAATATGCTAATAAAAAATAACTACAACTAACCTTTATTGAGTATTTTCTCAATACCAGTAACTGTTTTTGTGTACTTTATTCATCCTTAAAATAACATAATGAAGCAATGCTATTATCATGTCCATTAAACAGATGAGGAAACTGAAGTTTAGATTAAGAGATGTTCTGAATGTGGTGTCGCTAGAATAGGAACCCTGGGATTCTGACCCCAAACCCCTGTTTCTAGACTATCTTCCTTTTCTTAATTCTTTCATCTTTGCCACCTGCCACATAAATCTTCTTAATAAATATGCATGACAGGACTTACATCACTATTTTATAGATGAGAAGAGGTCCATTGCCTGCCCAGATACCCCCAAGCTTACATCTGGGCAGAAGAGAGAGAGTATCTATTGACTCAGAACCCCTGCCTACTTCTGTTCATGGTGCCCACCACTTGTCAGCACGAGCCTGTGCTAGCCCTTTTCCCATTTGTTACAACTATGAACGGGTGAACAGTGATGCCTAGCTCATAATCCCCATAAACCCTCCTAGTTTGGCAGGGCTCTACTTGGCTCCTATTTAAAAAAAAAAAAGAAAAAGACATTACAATTTTAACCTAGGAAGAAACAGATGCTCCCACTCCAAGGGAACTAAAACCACGTGGAACGATGTTCTTTGATTAATGCTTTATCAGAAGAGTCGTGTTCCAAATGGAGTCAATAATTCATTTAATCTGCAGAAACATTCCAGGTGGCTGTCATGTCCGTTCTGTGGAAGGGGAGCCTTGGCAGAGAGAGGTGCACGGATGTGGCTCACCATGGGTGCCCATTCTTACCCCCTCGGCACCTACTCTCCTTAAGCATGCCTCACTCCAGTTGCCAGCATCCAGGTTCTCCCCCTGTAGGCCTCTGAAGGTTTCTTTGGTCTTTGGTAGATAAGTCCTCCCTGCTTGTGTGCCAGGCAGGCCAGTAACGCCAGGGAGTGACTGCCACCCCAACAAGGCCTGGTGGGGGTTGATGGCTTCACGTCCCAGCTCCCTGGGCCCTTGGGCGAGATAACTCTGAGACGTGTTGGATGCTATCTCTCAGACTTTCTCCCTGGGACAAGCTGTAGTCTACAGTGCCCACAGTAAAACATTGCTTGTTAACACTCGCCCTAATAGCTTCCTTTCCTTCTCTCTCTGACTTCCCCACACCCCATCTTTTTTTCCTGGGATCACCTTCCAAATAGATTATTTGCACTTAGGACTTTAGTTTTGGTGTCTCCAAAAAGCAAACCCTGAGACAAGATAGAAAACTCACTCAAGTTTACACTCATATTACAACCGGAGTGCCTGTTTTATGCCAAGCACTAGACTAAATATTGGGGATATGATGCTAAACAAGACAGACACAGCCCCTACTCTCAGTGAGTCTACAGCCTCGTGGGCAACACATGGAGAAAATAATTGCAAGTTGTCACAGTGGCATGAAAGGAGCCAGTCTGGAAGAGATTTGTGAATAATGTTCCATTTATTTTGATTTTTTTTAAAGATTTTTATTGGGGAATTGGGGGGGATGGGAACAGTGCTGGGGAATTGGGGGAAGGGGAACAGACAAGTTGCTGTCGTTTTGTTCTTC
>NW_017731687.1:227478-263488 GCF_001890085.2 Hipposideros armiger
CAGGGTTCCCTTTTCTCCACAGCCTCGCCAGCACTTGTTTGTTGATTTATTGATGATAGCCATTCTGACCGGAGTGAAGTGGTATCTCATTGTGGTTTTTAATTGCATTTCTCTAATGATTAGTGAGGTTGAACATTTTTTCATATGTCTGTTGGCCATCTGTATGTCCTCTTTAGAGAAATGCAAGGCCACTTTTTAAGGATCATTCATAAGAGGCCAGCCAATGATTTCTGCTTATATTAAAGTTGTCCCAGATTGTGTCAGGTGGCCATTCCCAGTCACTAGGGAAAATGGGAAATGCAGTTTTTAGCTGAAAACATTGCCACAGAACAAACATCCAAAGCTCCATCAATAAAAAAGGAAGAAAAAAAGGGATATTGGGAAAGCAATTAGCAGCCTCCTTCAAATCTATGAGTACAATAAAACAGTCAGATTAGACAAAGCAACAAACCCACTAACTATAGCAAGAGAAAAACTCATAACAGTGATAATAATTCTAATACTGCCTCTGTTTGCAGAGCATTTGTACTTTTCAAAGTACATTTTGCTAATTCAATTCCCCTGTTTAATATACTTAATAAAAGAGTGGAGCATAAAGATATTGACGTTTCACTAAGCAGAAATAACCCAAGAAAAGCTAAAAGCGTGATAAATCAGAATGGCACAGGAAACACCTTGTTACTGAGCCTTAAATTGCTTCTTCGCCACAACTTTTTGTTCCTGGGCTTTGACTTATGTTTGTCACTGGTCGTGTCTTCCTGAAGCAGGTGTGTTTTGGGGTCCTTTGAAGAAAGGAGCAAAGGTATTGTAGAGATTCAGGTTTAGAGCTGACCTGTGCATTCAAGGCTCCTGAGAAATGAGTAAGCTACTTTCCTTTGGGCCTCAGTTTCCTCTTTTGTAAAACCTGGTTAAGTGTACCTGCCTTACAGGTTTCAACAGATTGCAACACAATGCCTGCCTCCGTGCATATTTATTATACACATAATGCTTGTATATTCTCCTCGTTTCATACTACTGCTATAGATTACACACTAGGGGGAATATTACGGTTATAAATTGGTGGAGCGGTGAGTAAATTTTGAGCTGGCGTGGAGGGAAAAGGGTGCTTATGTGACCTGAAGCCAAAATTGGCTGACGTGTGAAGTGAGCAGGTTTGCACTGGACTCCACACACTGCAGGCAACTGGGAGCCTGCCAGGTTCAGGGAGAGAAGTATTCTGATCCCACAGCTTTCTGGAGCAGGAAAGCACTGGGCTGAGTGCAGGGCAACAGAGAAGAACGGGGAAGTCTTTAAAGAGAAGGCCCTGGTTTTTCTGTTTCCTCGAATATTTGAAGTTTGAAGTTTCCTCATATGTTTGAAGTGCGACCAAAGTCGACGTTACCTAAAACAGTCTCTTTCCCCTGAAAGAGGCATTGGGAAACGCAGTTGCCACAGTGACTCACAGCTCCTGAGGGGGAAATCCCCAGGGCCTATGGGAAGGGTCTGTGGGGCAGCCCGTGCATGCACGCGCGTGCATGTGTGTGTGGTCTGCTTCACGCTGTGAGTCTGAGGCACTTCCACAGAGTGACTGTGTCTTGCCACCCCCTATCACACTCCTTCAGATCCTGAAACAAAATGAACAGAACCTGCCTCACTGCTGAGCTCGGTTAAGCTGCCCAGAGTTGCCAGGAGAAGATGAGAGAGGGCACTCACGTTTGTCTCAGAATGGTTGACGTCGGACCTGGGCAATCGAATCTAACCATCATTTACCAAACACAGCTTCATGCCAGGCTCTAAGCTCGGCTCTGAACACAGAGTGATAGGACATAGGTCCCTTCTCAAGGAGCCCACAGTCAAATGTGGGATGGTCACTTAGAATGACAGGAAAGGTGCACCCAACTGCCTGAGACTCTCGGGGCATTCTCTGCAGAGGTGTTTTGTGTGTTTGTTTTTATGGAGTAAGAAACAGCAGAATGAAATATCAGGCCGGGAGTGAGAATGCCCAAAGGCCTAGCTTGGCACAGTCCGGTCGCTAGAAACAGCATGACAAGAAGCCCATTTTTGGAAAGATATGCTGGGTTCCATTATGACTGCAGAGCCAAGGGGTGTGACAGTTTATTCTGCAGTCAATAGGGAGTCAGTGAAAGGTTTTGACCAAGGGAGGTGTATATGAAGACATTTATGTATGTTACTAGGTCAGCAGGATGGGGAAAGAACCAGAGGAGAGCTACAGGGAGCGGGGACGGTGAGCTAAGGAAGTAAGGCAGGAGTCCCAGGGAGCTGGGAGGGGCCAGTGAAGGTCCTCTTTCCCGCAGCGTGATGGCCATCAAGCGAGAGCCCGAGTCCCTTTTACAATGTGCGTATATAGATGCCACCTTAAGTAATTCAGGACAATTCTGTTTCTGTTTTACAGATGGGAGAACTGAGGTACCAGGCAAAGAAATGGCTTACCCTCAGGACTCCTGGCACACAATTCCAATTTGCCAATCCAGGGCAGCGTGGTGACTCACCATTTGTAAATGAGTCAAGCCTTTAATGACAGAAATCAGTTCAGCTGTCCCTGGAATTCCTGCCAGATTGGTGAATATCTTGAGTGCTTATTAAAACAGATCTTTTGCACACATGGAGAGGAAGTCCAGGGTTACTCCTGGGGCCCTGCATTTAATCTTTCTTCGCTTTGGGGACCTTGGAAGATAGATTTTTGAGATAAAGTCCCTAGAATTTCAGAATCTTGACTCTGCCCCCTCCCTACGTCATTCCTTCCTTTGTCAACTCCAGTCTGAAGCAGATGTGTTTAGAAAGCATTAGTGATATTTGCTGGAAAACATAATCATTTCCTAACATTTGTATTCATTTCTTTGAGCTGTTGGCTTATTTCTGGATATTAATTTAAATCCACTCCTAATTTTAATTAGAGGTAGGATTTAATGGGGTTGAGTTTTTTCCTTTTTTTTTTTTCGGGGGGAGGGGTGGGTTTTCTTCTCCTAGGAAAGAACGTTAACTTCAGCAATCCAGGATTTAAAGTATCTGTATTTATTCTGGGGCTTAAGAACAATGAGTGGGGATTAATATTTAGATAGGGAATATGGGAGTGCATTCACTGTGCCTTTTGAAATTAATTAAAAATGTTTTAAGATTTTCTAATAGGTGATTTAGTTAAATCACTCTGAAGTAATGAACTAGTGTAAGCCAAGCTTTAATATAAGTCCTAGACATTTGAGTGTTTTATGGCTTCTGCTTCCGTCCCACCTTAATATCCATTAACTCATTTCTCCCCGTCTCATCTCTTGACAGTAGCCCAGCATCCGGCTTTTCTTCAGACTGTAGCACTGCTCAATTCTTTTACCTTTCCTCATCCACATACTTCTGAACCTCATTGCCCCAGCTTGAACCCCCTCTCCACGCCTTTACACAACTGGAAAAGTTCTACACATTGTTCAAAACCTTGATAAGGCATCCTTGTCTTAGCAAAACCTTCAATGAATCTTCTAGACAGAATTTATACATCCCTCCTTTTATCATTTCTATCCATCAAACAACTACATTTGTATTTAAATACGGCATTGCATTCGACAAATGCCTGTCTCCCTCTATAAGCTTTTTAAGGTATCATTTGCTCCTCTCTGTATCCACCCCCCAGGCTTAGCATAGCATTCAAAAATAGTGCTGACTCAAAAACGCAAATTCGGCTCCCCATCCTGCTTCGAGTGATGTAACTGCACGGTGAAAGTGGGCTCTTTTTTTTTAACGTGCCAAGTAGATTATACTTTCAATTTCTCAACCGCATGGGTTGAATTCAATCATATGTTGGCGATTTCCTTAGTCCAGTTATTAAATGCCAACTGAAAGAAATGGCAGAAAACTCTATCGATTTTATAGCTTGGAATTTACAATTTTCTGTTTTAAGGAACACCACTGATATCAAGAATTGAAATGGAATAACAATGATACGGTCTGATTAAACTGTGTGAGCAATATTGGCAGTTTTTTTCTGCACTAGGAGTTTTCCTTTTTGCTGTGAAGGAATCAAAGTGAGAACTTTGATGAGGGGCAAACCCTACGTCTGCTCTCTTCTTGGGCTTCTGGTGGTAGCTGGGGACTAATCTAGATGCATGTCATAGAAGAGGCATATTTTAGAGACATGTAATGAGAACTAGATTCAGAAGTCATGGTCTAAATGGACCTTTGCTAAGATCAGGAATTTAACAAACATATCTCAAGCTTATTTCAACACCAGAATTCCAGAGAGAACCCTCATAACCATTTTCCTTGGAAACCTAGGATTTTATAAAACTCGTTGTCAAAAATAATTCTCTGGACTCAGAAACATCTGTTTGTCTTCCCCTATTCTCCACGTTATTTCCTTTTATAGCATCCTGGGTGAAACACACATACCACACACACACACACACACACACACACACACACACCATTTGGAACCCCATGCAGGGTTCACATCCCAGCTCTGACACACGTGGACTGGGCGATCGCTAGTCAGCAGCTCATCTCTCCCAGCTTAAGTTTCTTCATATAAGGGTAACCTCATCATGGAGTAGCCCGCTTCAGGTACCTTGTGCATTACCTGTCAGGTAGAACGTGATTAACAGAGGGGAGGTGCCTTCTCCTTCCCGCCTTCTCCTCCCCCTTCCTCCCTTAAAAGAGAGTAAAAGTAAACTTTCATGCTTAAGCTTTCTATTCTGAAGAATGCCATGTTCTGATTTATCTTTTAATTTCCTGTGAATTGAGAAACCAGATAGCCAAGTTTATTTGAATTATATAGGAGGAAAGAATAAATAAGCTTAATGAAAGAAAAAGAGGGAAATTCCAGAAATTTATTTAAAGATTTATACCCAGAATAAGGTCAGGGGTCAGTAGAGTAATGATGAGGCCACATTTAACAGCTATCATGAATCAAACATTCACTCAACAAACATTATGGCTTTGCCTAATGTTCTAGACCCTGGACTCAAAGATGAATTACGGTAGAGCCACCTTCTACCATCTCTGAGATCCAAGACCTAACCACTTACTGCAGGGACAAAGATACCTAGTTTGGTAGCCATCTCCCTCCCACTGTTGTAATAAAGCAGGTGTCCAGGTGTGGCAGGGAGAAAGACATCTGTGTCTCTCACCTCTGTTCTGGGAATGTGGGTGAGAGTAATCAGAGAAAGCGTTCCTGAAAAGCAAGTGGGAATGGACTTTGTGAGACAGAATGGATCGTGACCCAAAAGCTACAGGGAGTAATCAGTAGGGTTCGTGACCAGATTTGTGTTTTGGAAATGTGATATTCAGAATGCTGACCCATGCAATCTTATAAAATCTTGAATGTCTAGATAGTTGTATTGCTGTTTTCTCATAACTTCCTTATATAGTATGTTCTCATCATCTAAAAATATCATGAGTGTAGTAAAAGATATTCTTCAAAGATACTGAAGTCCAGTGTCCATAAGGAAGAGTGCTTGGGGAAGATCTTTTCTGGACATAAACACAAAAGGTGTCAGAGGGTGATAGGGAAAAAAAAAATCTGTGTGTAACTGAAATAAACACAAAAATCCCATTGCTTCTAGCTTTGTAATGGAAAAGATTTCAAGCCTATTTTCCCCAATTTTCTGTGGTTTGAATACAGTTTTCTGAAAGTAATTTCTTTATGATTTATTGCTTTGCATGTGTTCATTTGCCTGTTCATTCATTCAATGGAAGGAAAATCTCATTTATTAAGTGCCTACTGAGCACCAGGCATAGTGCGAAGGCATTTTCACATACTTTACTTCATTGAGTTTTCCCCCAAATGCCTATGAGGTAGATGTTGCCTTCTCCATGTTACAAGATAATGAGACTGTGACTCAGAATTGGTGTTCTTTGCCAAAGGTCAAAGGACTGGTCAGTCTTGGTTGTCAATCGCTGTTCCTTCCAGGGGTGCCATGTTGGTTCAAATGGGTTGTGAATGGTACCCAGCACAGTTGTGCAGTGTGACAGCCGATAACACCCGTATGTGACACCAAAGGCCAGTATGTAGTGCCACCCAGGATCCTGCTATGCCAAGGGTCATCTTCACACCAATCTCAATTGTATTAATTTACGGCAGTGAAGTATTAGAGAAAGGACTCCACTTACTAAAAACTTAACCAATTCACTGTAGCAACTCATTTGTTGTGGATATTTGTTTTGTTCTCATAAAAATTAATCTGTGTAGGAAAACAAAGCATAATAGTTATTTGGAGGCTTTGGTGAATAGAATCCAATTATCTGAGCTTTTATTCTGTAGTTCAGTCTCATTTACCTTACCCAGAGTAGCTGAGAACACAGGAAAGAAACGGCAGATAAAGGCCCCCCGAGCCTACAGAATACCCTCTAGAAAGCTCACGCTCGGAAGCGTAGCCTGTCACCCACAGGTAACAGGGCTGATTTACATCTTCCCTTTGCCTCTTTACTCAGTTTCTCCTAACAGAGAACACATTTACTCTTGATTTAGGAATGAGTCTAATGCGTGATTATGGATTGACCAGCCCACAGCACAGAGGCAGCACCAAGTTAGGGGTCTCAGACATGCGGAAGCAGGAAGTGACAGTGGAGATGAAAGAGCAACGACAAGGAGCCAGAAAGTCCCAACAAGCCTAGCAGTTGGCTGCCTTCCATGTGAGGGCAGACATCCATCCAGACTTCAAAATGGCCACTGAGGGGTTCACTCTAGAGGGGGAGTCACCAAACCAGGCCCACATTTTGTAAATAAAGTTACATACTGGATCACAAACAAGCTCATTTAGCATGGCTGCTTTCACACTGCAGTGGAGAAGCTGAGTAGCTGTGAAAGGGACCCTTTCAAGCCTAAACTATTTATTTTGTGGCTCTCTACAGAAAAGTCAGGCCCGCTCTAGAACAATCAATGTTACAAGGATTTCCCCAGGCACCAGGTTAAGCTCAGTTCTGTGGGTCACCACTAGGCTATAAAGGGAGAGTCGATATGGAGTGTAACCACGGTACTCTCGTGGTGTTCTGAGCGTCATTCACTGGACAAAGATTGCCCAAAGCACAATTAAGTCCTCAAAAACAGACTGATGCTTAACACAGTAGTCTTCCCTCACAGGGAAATTTCCTTAAGCGATACTAATGGGTGTCTCTGCCTGGAAGATTCTCTCAGATACCTGTATGATATGCACTTTCATTTCATTCACGGGCCTGCTCAAATGCCACTGCATCAGGGAGCAGTCCCCTGACCCCTGACCTAAGCAGCCACACTCTGCCTTCCAGTTCCCCTTACTCTGCTGTGTTTTCCTTCCAAGGACTTAGCACCAACTCCCACGATATTGTAGATGCATTTGTGTATTATTGGCTCCCTCTCACCAGGATCCAGGGTCCAGGGCCTTGTTCCCGTTGTCACTGCTGCATCCACAGCCCCCAGGACATGACCCTGTGTGCTCAGGAAATAATTGTTGAGGGAATAAAAGAGCTGAGTGAAGCAATGGCTCTAAGCAGGTGAGGTGTCACCTTCCTCTTAGTAATGGTCAGGAGGCTTAGAAAGAAAAAGAAAGATCTCTGCCATTTAAACCATGAACTATTTCTTTAACTCCATGATATGCTAGGAAGTCCATTGGAACTATGGAAGAGAATATTTCTTCTATTCTATGGTGAGGCTATGAGACAGGGTGGCAAATGCATGAAATGACACAGGTCTGGGCTCAAAGTCCAAGTCTGCTTCTAAATGTTTGGCCTTTTTAATTATAAAATATTTGAATACATATATATATATATATACATACATATATATATTATTACACAGATACATATATTTATATTATTACATACTTATATTATTATATGATATAAATTGTATATTTTATATATACATATACAGAGGGTGCCCAAAAAATGTATACATATTTTAAGAAAGGCAAAAACTGTATTAAAATTGTAACACTCAATATACACCGATAACAAAAGATGAATACAAGTCACATTTGACTTCTGCAATTACAAGAGGTGCTCAAAGTGGTTACCAACAGTGTAATTTTAATACAGTTTTTTTCCTTTCTTAAAATGTGTGTACATTTTTTGGCACCCTCTGTGTACAGATATATTCAAATATTTTATATATAAATATATACATATAAAAATATACATGTGTATGATGTGATTATGATTAGTTACCACAAAGGGCTATTATGAATGAAGAGGATTTGACCCTTTTATATGTAAAATACTTGAAAACATATAAATGTGTATATATTCAATATTCACATTTGGATATAATATATTCACATTATATATTCACATTACCTCTCTAAAATATGCAGATCAGATATACATATAAAAACGTGGTTATGAGTAATTACCACCAGGGGTTATCATGATCCAAGATGATGTGTACAGGGTTGCTAACCAAGAGCTAGGTCCTGCGAGCGCTTGCTTGGCGATGGGTTTGCTTCCACTGCCAGCAGGAGAGCTGCCTGTTGGAGAAGTGAGACATTGCTGCTCAGACCTGCCTTCACATTTCTTTACTGAGTCATAAGATCCTCACTTTTCATTTTGAAAGTAAAAATGAGAACCAAGAGTCACCTCCCAGAGGAGTACTCCCCGGGTCACCGTCTCCTGCGTTGGAAGGGGAGCGCTGACTCACCACCGAGGGAATTCTGGGAAGTCTTTGGAAGAGGGCGGCCATTTCTTTACTGTTTTCCATAGACCTGTTGGTTGTCATAGCTGGACTTGGGGCAGCCTTGGTACCAGCTGGCTCATTCAATTATTCCTTCAGTGGCCAGCAGCCCAGTGCCTTAAAAGGGCTGCCGGTCACCCCCTGCATGGGACAGTGCTTGCAGTCAGAGGGCACAGACCTGCACATCAAGGGCAGCTACACATTTTTCATTCTTAACCCACTGCCAAATAGTACATTCAGTCCAGAAGTTTATGGAAAAAAATATCTTTCAGTATAAAAGCAAATTTTCTGCTCTAATCAAAATAACTGCCAAGTTTTTTCTTTTTTTTTTTTTTTAATGCCACAGTTAAAAGGCGTTCTGTGAAAAGGGTGCTCTGGGAGAAGGAACAAGAAGTGAAGGAATGTCCTCACCCAGACACTACCTCACTGTGGTAAGAAAAACAGGATAAAATAAAATGAAATGAAGCATTTGCTTTCTGCTTTTGAGAAAGAGTAGCCAGCTCAGCAAACAAAGAGCCCCTCTGAGATTTTAAGGATTTCTAGTTATGACAAATAAGCTTGGCCTCAGACTAACTTCCATCCAAAAGATTTACAACCTCCAGCCACTTAGAGAATTTTAGTTCTTCAGTAAGATCCTTCCGGCTAGTATAGCATATTCTTGTTTGTCCACAATGTTGAGAAAATGGAGCATTTCTAATCTATTAATTAATTCAGGTCAGTAGTCACGAATAAAACTAAACATGGTTTCAAGTCCTGGGTCTGTCACTTCACAGCTGTGTGACCTTAGACAAGATTTTAACCTCTCTGAGTTCAATTTTGTTATTTGTAAAATGTGCCAAGTGTTGCCTAACTTAAAGGCTGGTTGGGAAAAATAAGTAAGAAGCTATTTTCAAGGTGCCTAGAACAGCCTGGCCTGGAGTAGTTCCATCTTATTCCTTGACCTCTGTATACCATGCTTTAAGACAGAGGTAGGAAAATGGCTCAGGAACAGAAATTGAAAACCTAAGACAAAAGCGATAGGAATCAAGATGCTTAGCATGGAGAAGTGAAAGGCTTACGGAGACATGAAAAACATTTTCAAAGAAGGGCTGTTAAGTAGGAGAGGGATTAAACTTTTGTAGGTGACATGAAGGAGACAAAAAAAACCCAAGGATTATCAATTATAGGAGACATACTTTATAATTGGGCTAATATGGAATATTAGTTAAAGGTGGGTTGTGATGTCAGTTTTATAGTCTTAGCTGTTACATTTAGGTCTAATAGATTTTGAGCTAATTTTTATATATGGTATAAGGTAGGGGTTCCAACTTCATCCTTTTGCATGAGTATATCCATTTGTCCCAGAACATTTGTTGAAAACATTATTCTTTACTCATTGAATTGTCTTATCAAAATCAATTGATGATAAAGGTAAAAGATTATTTTTGTTCTTTTGATCCTATTCCATTTTTCTATATGCTCATTCTTACGCCAGTGTCCTGCTGCCATGATTACTGTACATTTGTAGAAAGTTTTGAAATTGAAACATGTGATTTATCCAACTTTGTTGCTCTTTTTCAGGATTGTTTTGGCTAATCTGGGTCTCTTGCATTTCCACATAAAGTTTATTATCGGCTTATCAATTTCTTCAAAGAAATCGTCTGGGATTTTTATAGGGATTGTGTTGACTCCATAGATCAATTTTGAAAGTATTGTCATCTTAACAAAATTAAGTCTTCTGATACATATCTTCCTGTTTACTTAGATCTTCAATTTTTTTTCAACAGTTATATAGTTTTACAATCTTTTATTTCTTCTGTTAAATTCATTCCTAAGTATTTTAATTTTCTTGATGCTACTATAAATGGAATTGTTTCCTGAATTTCATTTTCAAATTGTTCATTGCTGGTGTACAGAAATGCAGCTGAGTTTTGTGTATTGGTCCTGTGTTGATTTAAGGTTACGGAGGGCACACCAGCCACCTGTGTCCAATGGTAAATAGAAAACTGGAATTGGAATCTGGTAAATTCACAGTAAAAGATGCCAACGTTTTCTTCTATCTCCAACAAGCATTGCTTAGAATGACATGGTAAGCCTGTATTTGTCAGAAAATTATTTCAATTTTGCTTTTCTCTTTGAAAGACATTGCCAGAGGAAATAGAAATCTAAGACGGGTCAGAGCAGACAGGTAAAAGTAACAACATAACCAAGGACCTGGAGGCAAGGTGGCCCTGCTAGCTACTCTATGGCTTTATGCCATCTTTACAGTTTTGTAATAAAAGACCTTTGAGCACAGAAGCACATTTCTTCGTCAACAACATGCTAAAATAATAAGGGGAGAAACTGGAAGCCTTATTCAATGGGTTATCCTCAGGACAATGTTTTTAGATTATAGTAAAACCTAAAGAAATAAATGATTTTTGTTCAATCTCTGCTTCTTGTTTTACTCAGTTTCAGTATATTCTCCCTAAACCACTTCTGCTCCTGTTCCCCAGGGACATTATTCCATTTTCAATTTTAACACCATTCTCGTTTCAAAATCACCCATGCAGCACACAGAAATAGAAACGTAGGCTACCTGAGTCAACCTGAAAAAAGCAACTATCCAGTACATCCCCATCCATAAATGACCCCTGTGGCACTATAACACTGTGCACATACACCCCTTGCAGACCTTTGCACATGTGTAATGACTATGGGTTCACATATCTGTCCCCATGAACCCCTGAAGAAAAGGAAGCATGCCTTTTGCATTGCTGCATTGCTAGGTCACCAGGCACAGTATCTGGCCCATAGTAAATGCTTGGAAAATGTTTTCTGAGTGAGTGTGCAGAACTTCCTTTTGAGATTCTCCTTTATCTTTTCTGGGTCCCCAAACAGCTTTACAAACATAACTCCCTGGGTATAATTTTTCTAAGCATTTCTTCTGACATTTCTTTGGTGAAATAATTTTAACAAAAGTCAGCAGTTCTTGAGCACATGCTGTGTGGAAGACTCTGCCATCCACTATGGGACATACAAAGAACAGGGCTTTTGATCTAATGGGGGGGGGTACAATTTATTTAGGTGAAAAAAATAAGTGCAAACATTGACTGAGTAGCTATTATGTGCCAGGAGTGGTGCTTTGATGCATGTAACTCATTTAATCCTTACAGCAAAGTCATGAGGCAGACACTGGCATTGTCCTTTCTGGCAGGTCAGGGGATGACACACAGGTGGGCTGAATAGGTCACCCAATTCATTAAAGGCCAAGCCAAGATTTGATTCCAGACAGCCTGACCCCAGAGCCCATTTCACTTAACCCAATGTACCACTCTGAACACACAAGACCACTGATCACCACTGACTGGTAAGATTTATGTTTCTCCAGTGATTTTGGAGAGCAGGTCACCACTGTAGGCTGGGGTGTCCACTGAAGGACTCAACAAGACTGTAGATTTGAACTGGTTCCAGAAAGTTGAGCCAAACTTCAACCCAAAGGCAGGAAACTCTAGACAAGAGGAAATTAGAGAGGCCGGTGGGGGCTCCTGCCATTCTGAGGTAATAATGGTTAGTGGTAGCCAATGCACTCTTCTGGGCAACGACAATCCAATAAGACAAGCTCCATGCTCTCATAGACCTTATAGAATAAGTAGATTCAAATACAAATATAGACTTATCCAGCGGTGAAATGTGCTACAACAACAAAAATAAATAGTGTAAGGGGATAGAAAGGGACAAAGGAGATGTGGCTATTTTATACAGTATGTAAAAGAATCAGCCTCTCTGATAGTTCACCAGACACCCAACGAAAAAACAGGAGGGAGCCATGTGGAAACCTGGGGATGAGGTATTTGTAGGAAGAAGGAACAGGAAACTCAAAGGCTCTGAGGTACAGTATCCTGATTGAGTTTGAGGAAAGGAAGGAGGCCAGCATGGCTGAAGTGGAACCAGTGAAGAGGAGAGGTGGGAAATGAGACCCAACAGGTAGCGGGGCCAGGTTCTACAGAGTCTTCTTATTTTTCAATTACAGTTGACCTTCAATATTATTTCATATTAATTTCAGGTGTATATTATAGTGGCTAAACATTTATATAATTTACAAAGCGATCCCCCTGGTAAGTTTAGTGCCCACCTGACACAATACATAGTTATTACAGTATCATTGACTGTATTCCCAGTGCTGTACTTTACATCCCTGTGACTATTTTGTACTTCTTCCTTCCTCCACCTTTTTTCATCCAGCCTCCCAAACTCCCCTTCCATCTGGCAACCATCAGTTTGTTCTCTGTATCTATGAGTCTGTTTCTGTTTTGTTTGTTCATTTATTTTGTTCTTTAGGTTCCACTTATAAGTGAGATCATATGGTTTTGTCTTTCTCTGACTTATTTCACTGAGCATAATACCCGCTAGGTCCATGCATGTTGTCACAGATGGTGACATTTTATTCTTTTTTATGGCTGAATAATATTCCGTTTTATATATAAAATGGAATATATATATATATATATATATATATATATACCACTTCTTCTTTATCCATTCATCTATTGATGGGCACTTAGGTTACTTCCATATCTTGGCTACTATAAATAGGGCTGCAATGAACATAGGGGTGAATATATCTCTTTGAATTAGTGTTTTTGATTTCTTCAACTAAATACCCAGAAGTGGAATTGCTGGGCCATGAGGCAGTTCAACTTTTAATTTTTTGAGACACCTCCATACTGTTTTCCATAGTGGCTGCACCAATGTGCAATCCCACAAACAATGCATGAGGGTTTCCTTTTCTCCACATCCTGCCAACACTTGTTGTTTGCTGATTTAGTGATGATGCCATTCTGACCAGAGTGAGATGACATCTCATTATGGTTTTTAATTTGCATTTCTCTGACAATTAGAGACATTGAGCAACTTTTCATATATCTATTGGCCTTCTGTAGGTCTTCTTTTGCTATGGAGTCTTGTAGACCATCGCAAAGGCTTTGAATTTCCTTCAGCTCTAGACTTTCCAACAGCTTCCCATCTGACTCACAGGGCAACCTCAGGTCTTCCATTTTATAAAGATCCCTCTGGCTGAAGTTTCCTTGGACCAAGGAGTAAATGAGCAAGTACGGGAATGTTGGAGGAGCCATCTTCTTAACATACAAGTTTATGTTGAGGAGCAGTGAGAATTGAAGCTGGAGAAAGTAGGTTGGGGGTGGTCTTGGTTGCCACACTGACAAATTTGGGGTTTGACTCTATGGCAATCAAAGGGTTGGAGGAGGACACCATACCAAACACATGATACAATGCTCATATTTCCTGTCTCAACTGTCTTCCTGTTCTATGACTGACATGAGCACTGGTGATTTTCAGAATATTTTTTAAAAGTATACTCAAGTAGATGAGACATAGGAAATCAAAGAAACTCCAAACAAACAAGGATATAGCCACCACTGATCTTCGGGCAGGTAAGATGCTTCCAGACAATTTTATTTTAATGACAGCAGGCATCTTCTGAGCATTTCATATAGGTTAGGCACTGTGATGTGTGCTTCTCTTTTATTATCTCATTGAACCTTTACAAGACCTCAAGCAACCAGGTGCATCATGATTTTACAGATGTGGAACCAAGACCAGGAAAGGGTGGATTACAGTGTCAGTCACACAGATAAGAAAGGTGACGTCTGAGAGTGTTTCCACTAATACTCACAGTCTTTTGAAAATTATTTTTTCAGCTACAGTTGATATTCAATATTATTTTATATTAGTTTCGGATGTACAGCACAGTAGTTAGACAACTTATAGGTGTGTAATTTATGCAGTGATCCCCCTGATTAGTTGAGAACCCACTATGGTCTTTTTTAAATATCACCATACATTAGTATAAATATTTACAGTCAAGTTACTTAATCCAAGGTTAATGAATAATTCCTAAGAAATTGTTTGTAATGGACAAACTAATCATTTCTCTATAACACAGAAACTGAAAACCTGTGTTGAGGGTTCGGGAGAGAAAGTAGAGGAACAGTGGGTCTGTTAAGACACTGGAGGAGACCTAAAGGAATGTGAGGCCTGCACCCCTCAGTCCAGTCTTAGAGCTATTGGATCAAAATAATAATAATAACAACAACAACAACAACAACAACAGGTCATAAAGTCAAATTTAGAGATTTTAAGATAAGAAAAAAAATTAAATGTACAGTTTCCTTTTCAGGATCTTTATAAACGCTCAAAAAATCACTCAGTGGGTTTTTAGTCCTCATCCTTCACTTTTCAGGAGCTAAGAATGACTTGCCCTAGGTCCCACAGCTGGTGAGCCTTCAGCTGTACTAACCTCAGGCACTGCTCTCCCGTCCTGGAACTCATTTCATTTCCCCACTCTGAATTCCATATCTGATACCAGTGCAGCCGTGATGAGAAGAAGAGCCACATTTTCCACGCTAGCCCTCCATCAAAACCCCAAATGTCTCTCCTAAAGAAAACAGGAATTCCTTTTGACTCTGGGTGCTGTGTCTAACTTTGCAGGCTGGAGCGCTTTCCTATCAAATATGGCTGTCCCAAATTTTTCCATAGACGTCGGCCATAAAAGTAATGAGCCCTTCACACTAACATACAGTACATAAGCTCGGAACAGGGTGTCAGAGAACTTCCTCGTGACAGCATCTTTTATCCATCAGTTTGATTCCATTTAGCAGAAAAGACATCAGGGCAAAGGGGCAGCCACCCCTTCTATCCCTGCTGGGACTAAAGGTGATTCTCAGTGATGCAGCTCATCTTAGGTGGATACTGGATGAGTTCCTACCACCAGAACACTTAATACATGTCTTATCACATATACTTGGCAAAAACATTTTGTTTTTTATACTAGTTCAAAGGAAACTAAATCAGTCATAGATGACTTGGCAAAATTGAGTGCTGATTAAATTCAACAAGAACGAGAAATTGGTTTACCTTCTACCTTCTCAGGCAGAGACTAGAGAAGGAAACCAACTAAATCAATGAAAATAAGGTGGATGGTCCTTAGAGGTTTCCTTAGAATTGAATAGAAAGGTCATGAAGAATAAAAGAGCAATAAGATAAGAGCAGCACTGGCCTGCATCCTGTCCACCTATGTATCCATCTGCCTGTCCACCCACCTATCCACTGTCCTATCTGTATCCATCCATCATCTATCATCCATCTGTCTATAAACTAGGTATGGAGGTATCTATCCACCTACCCCTCCTATGCTTACTTTTTAGTTTTCTCTAGTTTACAGGCATACATTGGGCATTTATGGCATCAGTCAGTCCCTCTATTAGAAGGGATGCCACAGTCAATGATATAAAGACCTGCCCTTGGTTAGCTTACATTATACATGGGGAAGTCTAACAAGTGACTATATGACAATCCAGTGGGATAAAGGCTACAAGCAAGGTTAGCACAGGTTCTCTGGGGACTGAGATGGGTGATGCCTGAAGGAAACTCAGTGGATGGATAGGAATTAAACAGTCAAGGAAGGGATGAGGAACAGAATGCACCAAGGCGTGGAGATATACAAGAGAAGTTAGAACCTGGGCACCTAGAAAGGCGCATGTAGGGCCAGGTTAAATCTTTGGCTCCATTTTGAAGTTGTTCTTCAACAAAAGTCATTAATGTCATTGGAACTCTGCCCAGAGCACCTGCAACGAAATGTAAATACTTCAGTGCTGTAAGTCCTGTTCCCAGAAACGCTGATGTCACATAAAACATTCACGCTGTCAACACAGACCTGAGTGGGTTGTCAGTTTAGATGATCACACATGCATGTGGAGATGTCACCTGACACACTCTGGAAAGCAGGTTCCTGTTAGGAGAGGAACGGGGCGGTGGGGCGGGGAGGTGGGGGGAACAGGAGGAAAGATAAAGGGAAACAAAGGAAGAAAGCCAGCCCCACACAGATGTGTGTGTCGCTTGTCACCACGGGGGAGTTCGCTTTTCCATTTAATGCATCGCCATCTCAGGTGAAAGCAACTAAGAATTTCAGTTATTATCCACGTAGGATTAAGAATCTGGTTTCTATGCTGACGTGTCGCTCTCACATTTTCCTCTTTGGATTCGGTCTTTTAAACACAGCTTAATAAAAGTCGTTTTAATTGGCATTTTGTTAGAAAGTTAATGCGAATTTACCCAAAATAGCTTGTGAGAGAAGCAGATAAGAGTCCAAAAGAAAAGCACATTATAATTGCTCAAATCCTTCTCTTTCATCCTACCTTCTTTTCAAAGGCACTTTTGAAAATGGTGGCTCGCTAACTCCGCCTTTGGCCATCTTGTCTCTCCATTAATGCATGTGGGATCTCTCTCCTCCTGCTTCTATTCTTCTGCTCCTGTATTGCTGGTCAGAAGGTTTTCTTATTCACCCAACCAATATTATTTATGATGCGTGCCATAATTCCCCTTTCTACACACATTCTCAGGTTTTTTGGCTCTTTTCTGCTTACCCCTTTTCCAAGAAACTGCATTTTCCTGTGTGTCTGTCAGAGAGGTTTCAATACAGTCAACTGGTATTCTTTTCACAAACGCAAAGATTCACATTGCCTATCTTGTGCCAGGTAACAAAGGTAAAATACGCACATAATCCTCACCTCCAAAAAGTTCATTGTCTGGTGGGCAAGACAGATAAACAGAAACTTAGAATAAAACTCAGTAGGTGAAATGTTAAAGATCTCTACAAAGGGAAAAACTAACACAGCGCAGAGGACAGAGGGAAGTTTTTAATTCCTCCGACCCAAAACATGGAAGGTCTTATAAGTCATGAAATGATATGAATCCTGTGGACAAGTTACTGGACTTGTCCAAGGTCTCTCTAATATTTCCTTTATTTGCATACTCTTCATTTGCATATTATCTTTGCATAATAATCATATTACCTTTCTCCTGAAGCCACTGAGAAGGCACTGACTATTTAGCTAAGAATCTTCTTAACCTAGCTACTGTCTCTTTCTCTAGCTGGATTTCTCTTCCCATGTTGTCTTGTACTCTTCCGTGTACATATGCCTTGGTCCTTCACAAACCTGCACACCTGCTCTTCTCTCTCTGGAGCAGGTGGGCTAGTGAGACCACTGATGTATGGCTCCTAGACAGCAAGAGGCCATTATACATCATCATCACCATCCTCCTCATCATAGAGAGCCTCGCACTTAGCAAACGTGTCTGGTGGGTAGCATGTACATTTCACCAATACTCTTAAGAAAGCCTCATGTCTAGTCCACGACATTGGGATTATTCTCTTTGTTTTGCAGATGAGGAAGTAGGTGCTCAGAGAGTCCCCAACACTTAGCCAAGGTTAATACCTCAGCTGGGCAATACCTGAGCCCTTTCTGATGAGAACTGAGGCCCAGGCTGGGGATGTGGGGATGCTAGGTTCATCAAAGCTGGAGCACAGAGCCCAGCTGACAAGACTGGGGAGTCTAGGAGAGGCTCTGAGACGGCTTAAATCCCTCTCTCCTGGTTCAGTTCTAAGAGCCCTGGCTGTGCGAAGCAGGAAGCAGGCAAAGCTGACAACACAGCCCTGAGCTCCCGCCCTACAGCCAGGAAGACCATTGCATGCCGGGCACTGCACTAACCTGGTTGGACCTGTGAGCGCCGTTTAACTTCTCAGGAAGAAGCCAGTTTTGTTCAGGATCTCATAGACACCAAGTGCCCGGTGGGGATTTAAACCCAGACCTCTGAAGTGGCGTAGCCTGTATCCTTCCGCACTGCAAGCCTGTAGGCAACACACTAGCTGCAAGTCCTGAGCGTCGGGTCAGCTGGATCAGGTCGCATCTGACCTCCTGCCCTAGTTCTGGAAATAGAGTTTTTTCCTCATTTACAAAGCTAACTGCGTGCGTGGTAGCCCAGTACTGCTCCCAACCCTCAGTCTCATTCCCCCTGTGCTCTAAGATTGACGATTAGATTGCTACCCCACCCCTTGGACCTGAGGTCCTATTAATTACCCTTTACTCTCATCATCCCCAAATTTCCAACTTTCTCTTCCATGGTTCCCTTTCTGTCCTCAGACAGGAGCTTCTGCTGTAGGTAATCATGAAGGTTGAAAGCAGCTCCCTGATGTAAGGCCTAGTTTATGCTACTATCTTACCTCTGCTCATTCCTAAGCATTTCCTGGCTTCCCGTTCCTATATCATTTTGTCTTTCTCTCAAGCCTCATTTATTATCTTACACGTTTTGACCCCGATGCTACCTAAAAGATAGAACCAGGACCTGACACCCCACAAGCAGCAGAATAAAGTCTCAACTTCTTAATACACGCGAGTGTGTCTTCGGAGACACAGCAACCTCTCCAGACTCATCTCTTACCATTGTCAGCTACACCTGTGCTGACCCAGGACCAATCACACTGCCCAGACTTCTCTGAGCATACCGTTCTCTTCATCCACTCTCCATTTACCTTTCTTGAGATGCCCTTTTTTTTTACTTGGTAAACTCCTGTTCATCCTTTAAATCTAGAGCTTATGTCACCCCCTTGGAGAAGGTGAAATCTACCTGCCTTCTTGAGAGAGAGAGAATGTGTGCATTTCTACTACCTACTGATAGTCTGTGCTACCCCTGCTCCTTTCATGAATTTTTAGCATTCCACTCACCTCTCCCCAGAGTTCCATCCAATTTTGCTAGCTTATTCCAGGGCTATGAAATGACAGTCCTGGGGGCCCTTGTGGTTGTCAGACATCCTTAATAGATCATGGCGCTTTTTCCTACTGAGTGTGCCCATGGTCTCTGAACCCTTTGTCAAGTGATGCTCTGGGCAACCACCACCAATCAATATGAAATGGAAGACGAACCTCTGATCATCAAAAGCTTCCATGAGAACAGTGAGAAGGCCAGCCTCATCCTGGGAGAAGCTGTGTGCAATGTACATAACAAAAGATCAGCATCCAGGTCTTATACAGAATGCTGACAAAGAAAGAAAGAAAAGAAATGGCACGTTTGCTACCTTTATTCTAGGAAGGAAGATTCCCAGGGTGGGGGTGGGGGGGCGGGGAGACCTATGTTCCCTGAGTTTAGCATTTATGAACACAAGGAAAGAGCAATTGTTTGATGTCAGCAGCAGGTGTGAGTCAGACTTGTGGCCCCACCTGGGCTCTGCTCACCTGCTTTGTCCCACAGCCAGCAAACTCCAGGCTTCTGCTAGCAACTTCCTGTCCTGTGAGCAGCTAGCGGACACTTCAGCCTGATTTGGTTCTGCTTGAGCACTGCGCCCATCACACAGACCGAGACATTTACAGACTAAGATTCTTACAGGGAAACCAGAAAGTGGGGAGCTGTCTCAATAGTCACTGACACCAAACGTTTTGACAGTGAAGAAAATCTGTTGGAGCTGTTTGCTATGGCAGCTGGGACTTGGCCATAACCTAGAAGAGGTGAGGTGAAAGCCAGGACAAGTCATTCAGCCATACTTCTTTCTGAATTGTGGTGCCTTCAATGGTGAGTCCATCCAACTTTCCTTTTGTTAAGCTTCCCTCAACTATGAAATGGACAAAAGTGTCAACAGACTGGTCCCCATAAAAGGGGACCTGAATAGAGAGGAGGGAAAGATTGGGCTGAGGGATGTCAGGGTCCCCTCTGACAGGACAATGCTGTTGCTTTTGCTTTAATGATCTGAGAGGTGATACATGGTGGCTTCAAACTAGACCATGGAACTGAAAGGTTGTTGGGAGGTTGATGGCCTTGCAGGCAGCAAAATGGCCAGGTGTTGGTGTCACGGCCAGTCCTGGGACTAGAGGCAAGTACCTTCACTTCTCTGACCTTCAGCTAACTCAATTCCAAAACCAATTCCCAAGGTCACTGCCCAGAGGAAATGGGATACATGCCTGTCAAACCCAACTGTAGTGCAAACGAATAGCCGGTGTCTACTGAATAGTGGTCTGTCTCCTTCCCTTCCAAGCACTCCTAAGAGCAAAACGGAAAATACTATGTTTACCTGACGGGCTACAGACTCATGTTACAATGCACTTTGAGGAAGTGAGCACTGGCGACGAGCATCTAGAACTGACTACATAGGACTTCGGCCCCGGCGTAGGGTGGACGTGCAGGAAGGTCTGCTCTTCAGGCCCAGGGACATCTCTTCACTCCCTGTAGATTTCTAGCGCTTCACTCCATAGCAACACAAAGCTAATACTCCCTGAAAAGTGACGAAAGAATCTCTGGACAAACAGGCATTCGGTAAATAGCCCCTACGAATCATGGGCCCGGCCTGAGAGCATGGACGACAGGGTACCTAGACTATAGGAGACACTCAGAATGAATGAGTAAATCAATGGGTCTTTCAAAAATACACAGATGCAAGGCAGGCGGGGTAGCAGATAAAAATAACAATCATAGAAGGTAATAGTCAGCATTCATTGATTGTGCTAGGAACTCTGATACACTCATTTCCTCAACAGTGGGAACTATTCCAGTCCCATTTTATAGACAAGAAGACTGAGGCCCAGAGGGGTTCCCTCGCTTACCCAGTGTCACATCATTAATACATAATGAAGCAGGAATCTGACTGTCTCCAAAGCCATTTTTCTCAAAGCTAGCCTCAGCTAGGACTGACAGGGACTTACTGCAAATGGACGGTGAAGGAGAGAAGGTGGACTTTTGTCCAGAACCAGGGTGGCAGGGGCCTAAAGGGAATGTGCCCAGGTGGTGGGTTGTGGCACATGCCCCATGGGCAGACACAGGGACTGTTCTAGCTTCAGGGATCTTGCCATGGGGGAGATTTGAGCACATGCTGGCAGAGACATCCCCAAGATTGGCAGCTATGCAGTCAGGAAGCTGTGAGTAAAACCTGGGGGTCAGCGGAAGGTCATAGAAGACAATGCCAGAGCCACAGCCACACATAAAAGGGGGGTTTCTGGCAGGTTAACTACCCCCGTTTGTGGTAATTCATCAGTTTTCTGAATCGTGGGTTGTGCGCTCTGAGATGTCTTGCAGAGGAATTTCCTAAAATGAAATGTTGCAGTGTTTCCTGTCCTGTTCACTTCCGCCAAGAAGGAATGACATCAATAATTCACATTATCCTTTTTAGGATCATGTTGGTGAAAATATATCAGTCAATATAATCGTCTGACACTTCGAGGAAGTGATGTTTTAAAATTAGAAGCCCATGAAAAGGGAGGGGGAGAGAGAAAACACCTGACTCACTTTGCTTCCTGTGGCTATTTACTTTAAAGATAGGCCTTTTTTTTTTTTTTTTGGCCTCAAGTTGCTGGCGTAGGATGTGCAAGACACCACCTCCAGATTTTTAATTCATCACTTCTCACCTCTTCTATCTGTCCTGAAAAAACATCTGTCATTCTTTGACTGTCATGGAATTTCAGAATTGAAAAGGATATCAAGGGCGTAGACCCCATTCCGAGCTTGAACCCAAATTCACCTAAAACCACTCAGTGACAATGGGACAAACCCCCTCACCCCTGTCTTCCCACAGCGGGCCTTTCCCAAGCACAGCCTGACCAGTTCACCTCTGCCTGTCAACCTGCAGGAACTTCAATTTTTTTAGGATAAAGAGCAAAAAGCCTCAGTGACCTTGCCAAGCTCTCTGTCATCAAATGGCCTTTGCAGGTGCAGCTACCTGTGTGTACCCCCACATGTGTGTACTCCCCACCTGTGTGAACTCCCACCTATGTGGATCCCCACACGTGTGTACTCCCCACCCGTGTGGACTCCCACCTGTGTGGACCCCCACCTGTGTGGACTCCCCATGCCTAGTTAAATCCACTCAACCCCCAGTGCTGTGTTGGACGCAGCCTGCACAGGCTCACATGGGCTGACTGTTAAATATTCAGTAATGTTACATGCTGGTTGTTAAACAGACCTATTATTAAAAAAAAATCCATATGAACACATGACTACATTATATTAAAACAAAGGTACTAAGTACTGAAAATTCATCGTTTCTTGATTGTTTTACTACCCAGCCCGCCTTTCCACACTCTTTGTTTCCAGCTTTACCGGGATATAATTGGCGTATAACACTTAGAGATGAAGGTGTGTGATTTGGTACACTTATACACTGCAGAATGGTTACCGCCATCGCCTCACGTAATAACCATTTTTTTTAGTGATGAGAACATTTACGATCTACTCTCTTAGAAACTTTCAAGTATGTGATAGAGTATTATTAGCTATAATCAGCATGCTGTACATTAGAGCCCTAGAACGTATTCATCTTATCACTGTAAGTTTGTACCTTTTGGCCAATATCTCCCATTTCCTCCGCCCCCCAACCCCTGGGAACCACCATTCAACTCTGTTTCTATGAGTTCGGATGTTTAAGGCTTCACATACAAGTGATTACACACAGAATCTATGATCTTAAGGTCGTATCTGGATGGTAGAAATGCTATATAACAGCGGTTACTGTGCTTGCTTTTTTCAACTGCACATTCAGATACATCATATCGATAACCTGAATCAATCCAGTGGGAATATTTACACATCAGGGCTTGTTCCTCTCCCCACCGTCACCCGCCAGAGAGCCAGTTGTTGAACCTTTAGCAACATACCACTGCTTCAAAATCGCCTCGGTCCTCATATCCCATGGATGGCTTTCCTTGTCTCCAGTCTAGGTCAGATCATCATGCGGTGAGATCTCATAGGACCGAATTCCTATCTTGCAAAGTCTTCTCTTTTTGTGATTTCATGGTTAACAGTAAATGGCACTGCTGAATATGGAGGTCCTACACTCCATGAGAGCAGAGTTCTTGTTGGACTTGGCACAACCACAGTGAGGCCCCTAGGAACAAAAACGATGCCAAGCTCTAAAGAAGTTCTCAATAAATGGTTAACTGTAGGATGGGTCTCAAACTCAGGTTATTAGAGATGCTTGACCTGAGTTGAAATCTTCAGCCCCTTTTAAGGGATCATAATGTATGACCTTAACACATGAATGAGAGTGGGAAGAAACTCCTTCTGCCATAACATTGATAAGCTCTTTGAGGGTACAAGGAATGCGTGAGGGCGGGGTACTAGCTGGGAGCTAAGACACAAAGGAAGGGCTAAGACCCTGCCTGAGAGGACAGGAGTGGGTAGCCCTATAGCACGAGGCTGGAGGACTAGGAGGTGGGAACTGTCCAGTGACAAACCCCCTGTGCTTGGGTGGCCAGAGAGTGTTTAAGAAAGAGATATCGATATTTCACTTGAAGTTTTTGTGGCTGTGAGGTAAATGAGTCTGAATCTTTTTCCCTAACTAACCCTTAGTAAAATCTACACACACAGAAGCTGAGAGTGTGCACATGAGTATGAATTAAAGGAAGGCCTCCATTTTATGCTTGAACTGATGCCATAGTATGTGTGTGATGGCGAGACAATTCATAAGCTGAAATGATGGTGCACATGCAGGAGCTGGAAACTAGAGGTGATCATCATCAAGGAAGGGTAGGAATTGAGGGAACCTTCTGGGTGGTTGCAGACTTCCAGGCCATGAAGCATACAAGACTTTCGGTCATTTGTTGTTGCTGTTGCTTTTCCTCAGATCCTAAGGTGCTGGAAGATGGGGACACATTTATGTCAGTAGTGGTCCTATTTCTAAACCTAGAGAACAGAATACCCGTACTTCATTTGTGGCTGAAAGCCCTTGTTGAGGAAGGGGAAAGGAAAAGGTTGTAGCCAGGCGGTATTCAAATGCAAAATTAAATATGCCTGACCCCAATGCAAGGCCATCACAGGCCTCCAACAACGGGTAACGGAGGCCACGCTTACTGAAAGCGGGGAGGGGGGAGTGGGCAAGTTCTCAGATATATTTTGAAGACAGCACCATCAATAGGGCTTATTAATAGATGAATATTGAGGGTGGGCAAAACAGAGGAGTCATAAAATGACGCTCAGACTTATGCATATAGTGCCTGAGGGGATGGCGGTGCCATTTAATGAAATGGGGAGGAAAATTGTGGAAATCATAACATATAATATGCATAGGGATTAATATTTATGGCAAAAGTATGGCTCCACAGAATAACTAATTGTTGTATAAAGTGACCAAACTTGGATACGTTTGGTACACAATAAATAGATATGTAAGTATGTCAAAATTATGAGACAGGATACATCCCAGACCAGGGACTATAGATGGAAAATCTGTAGCAATTGGCTGGGAGAAGTGCCTGTTGACCCAGAGGGAGCCTGGATATCTTGCTGTAGGCATTAGGTCAGGTCATTTCTCAACATTCAGGTCAACTATACAAATGCATTTATACATTATACTACAACACACACATCAGGATAAACTATTGCTGCATTGGTGCTTCTTCTCCCCATGGAATGCCTAATTCAAAACTCGAGGCACATGTATATTCTTCTAAACACAAATTGGCAAATACTGGTTTGAAAGAGACAAGAGAGGTTTTGTGTAGGAGGCGTATCAGGGTTTCTCAACGTCCTCACCACTGACATTTAGGGCTGGACATTTAGGGCTTTCTGGTGTGCTGGGCTGTCCCGTACATTGCAGGGTTTTCTCAGCATCTCCGCCCTTACTCACAAGATGCCAGAAGCCCTGCCCCAGGTGTGACAACCAAACACATCTCTAGACATTGTCAAATGTCCCGTGGGTGGCAAGCTCTGTTGAGAGTCACTGAGCGTGACCCGCAAGATAAGAAGGAATGGAGAGGCATTTCCACAAGCCCCTAACCCTGGGTCAAGTTTCCCAAGCTTCCTTGCTTTGGTGTCCTCATCACTGAACAGGAATGATATGCACGGGTGTGCACTGGGGTGACTGGGACAATCCGTGGTGGTGCGTGCAAAGCCCTGAGCACCTCATCCAGCACAAGGTGAGGATTTGCTCAGTGCCCTGCTTATCATTAGCTGTCTTTCCTGTTGTGTCTATTTGTGTGTATAGAATCTTGGGTGCAGAAAACTGAGTGCGACCCACTTCCCATGTCTTGGTACGACATCAACATTTGTTGACACAAGGTTCAAAGCTTTTCCTTCTTTTTATCCCTCATTCCTTCTCACACTTCCCTTCTCATATGGGAGAAAGCCATTAGAATGGAGGCCCCTATCAGCAAGTATTTTTTGCGCATGTGCATGCTTTTCATCTAAGTAAACCTCATTCTCTCTCTTCTTTTTTAATTATGGTTTAATATCTATGCACATGGACCTCTACATCTGTGGTTCTCAACCTCGAGTATACATCAGACTTTCAAGGAGGGCTTGTTAAAAGGCTGCTGGGGCCCACTCCCAGGTTTTCTGATCCATGAATTTCCATTTCTTATAAGTTCCTGGGTGGTGTTTATACTTCTGGTCCTGTCACCACAGTTGGAGAGCCACTGCGCTAGTTCATCTCTTCTAACTGTTCCTAGCTAGAAGTTCCTAGCTAGCGTTCCATTATTTGCATCCTCAGTATTTTACTCATTCGCTCTTCTAATGGACAACCTGGCCGTCTCCACTTCACTGACCCCAATAACAATGCTGCGGTCAGCATCATCCTGGCGCCTGTCCCCTCACACACTGGGTGTAGCTTTTGGTAGGTGTGTAACCAGGGGCCATTGCTGGCCCATAGGGTGCACGCATGGTTTACTGGAGTAAGTGTTGCAGGATCACACTTTGGAATGGCTGAGCCTGGCTGTGCTTCCACCAAATGTGGGTAAATAGCTTTACCCTTAATTAACAGCAGAGGAACTATGAAACAGGAAGTTAATTAAACTGAACCCCCTCTACCTCCACTATTAACAGAGCTAGTGAGTCAAGTCTTGATGCAAACCCTGGTCTGACCCCACCCTGCTGCTCACTTACAGAACAATCTCGAAGAGGCTTTGAGTCCCACCACAGAATTTTCCACAGCTCTCAAACTGACCTTTGTTATTCAGCTCACCCATAAAGTATGCTTTCTCTCCCTCGCTAGACCTCACTGTCTTAAGCTGGCAAAAAAAAAATAAAAAGCAATCATTTTATTGAGAATTTTGCCAGTGAAAAGGATAAAGGCACCTGGTTTTGATGAGCTCTACACAGGTTGGCTCACTCAGCCTGGTCAAGTTCCAATTTTCTAATGGCATGAAAGTCCATGGCTGTGACACAGTCCCCATGCCCACTCCTGAGAGCCTCAGGCCTCTGCCTTGCCCTCCAGACAGGGGTGGTGGGACAGCGCTGTGCTAAGGAAAGACCTCCAGACTCGATGTGATGCTCGACAGACACCTATGGCATGTTGGCCTGTCACTTACACTGTGACCTTCAAAAAATTACCCTGCTTCCAAGTCTATTAGAGTCAGTAAAGCATCTTCATGGCAATGGTCCTAGTTGACCTTGATCCCCGCTGCTGGGCAGTTCCAGAGAATGTCATTTCCACGTGGAGGATAAACTCCCCAGTGGATGATTCTAGGTCACGTGGCTTGTATGAAATGGAGCTGAAATCCTGAACTGGGCAAGTCCTTCCCGCTCTGCCTTACTCGGAAACAGCTCTGGGCTTTGGCTTCCCATGCACAACATGAGGAGTTTGAAGAAGCTGTTGGTTTTCAATCTTTAGCGATTTTATAATTGAAATCTTCGTTACACCATCTACAGGTTGAATTGTGTCCCCCTAAAATTCATATGTTTAAGTTCTAACCCCCAGTACCTCAGACTGTGACCTTATTTGGAAATAAGATTTTTACACGTGCAGCCAGCTACGATGAGGTCACATTGGGTCAGGGTGGTCTCCTTGTCCAATAGGACAGGTGTCTTTATAAAAAGAGGACATTTGGGCACAGACACCCATGTGACAATACGGCAGAAGGAAAGGAATACCAAAAAATGCCAGCAAGCCACCTTAAGCTAGGGAGAGGCCTTTCCTCATAACCCTCAGAAGCAGCCAACCATGCCCTCGCCTTGATTTCAAATCCCGGTCTCCAGAGCTGTGAGAGAATGTGTTGCTCTTGTCCTAAGCCCCCCCGCTCATGGCACTTCATTACAGCAGCCCCAGGAAACTCACTACACACCCTAACACAGTCACAAGACCCGGTTGGTAGACCCCTTCCTTTTCATTGTAGTTTCTACATGCTCCAGAGTCTCTTTAGCTAGCAGTGGGGGAGGGGAGAGAGAGGCAGGAAGGGGAGAGCTTTCTCCTTCTATAGCTGCAGGGTAAGCAAGACAGAGACATCTACATGGCCTACATGAGAAATTCATACGTAGAATACGTAAATCTTTACACAGTTTCCTTCCTAAGAAGTAATTATGCTGAAAGCATCGCCCAACCCCTTGTATCACTGTTCTGAAATACCTCACAAAGTATCCTACACTATAATTCCAGGACAAACGAATGTGCATTCACACACTTCCATCCTCTCCCTCTCTCTCTCTCTCTCTCTCTCTCTCTCTCCCCTCTCTCTCTCTCTCCTCTCTCCTCTCTCTCTCTCTCCCCCTGGCCTCTGGGGTTTTCTCAGGCCCCTCCAGAGAATACTAGAATTTCGGTGAACGTAAATTAATGTGATATAACTGGAAGAAGCACAAGAAGCCTAGCAATTTAGTGATTTCCAAACAAGCTGTTTCAACAAACATCTATTATCTGCCATGTGCCAGTAAGTAATATATTGATGGTTATTGTTAGCAACCTTATTATTACTGTCTGAGAGTCCCAAAGCTGGGAATACCAAAATGAGCAAGAAATAAACCCTGCCTCAACAGAAAGGGAAGTGAACAGAAATGCAAACTAGACTTCCCACAATGCAAGAAGTGCCCATATTTCCTCAGTGCCTCACACATTCCGGGCAGTTTTCTGAACACTGTCCACGGGTTATTTCTCTGAACCCTCATCTCGGTTCAGAGACAGGATCCCATTTGCATCCGCAAAGTCACAATGAGAAAGAGCCTGAGAGGTTAACACGCTTCCCTGAGTTAAAACCACCAGTAAGTGGAAAAAGTGGCATTCAATCTCTATTTAGTGGCTCTCTGAGCCTCCTAATACAGTGTCCTGGCATATGATTAGAACCTTAATAACCCATATACTTAAGTGCTCCGGGAACAGAGCGGAGCAGCCGTTCGCTCTCTCTCCTTGGAGTAACAGGAAGGCACCGAAAGCGGCGGCAGGACGGTGGGGCTCTCAGAGCCCAGCTGAGCTAGCAGGCAACAGGGTGGGGAAGGGAGGCTGTGTCACACACACTGTGAGAGCCCAGCGATCCCTGTTTAGCGGCTTGGATTCGATCCTGGGGCTCATCGCAATTCGGCCCTGCTGAGTGTGTGATCTTACTCACCCCCCTGCACAGAAGTGCAGGATTACTCCCCTGTCCCATTCTGTGTCTGCCTTACTTCCTGGGTTGTCAGCAGGTTAATAATTTGGCACCCAACTCTGAAAACATGCTTCCATTATGTAGTCAATGAACAGGTATAAAATTAATGGCATATATATTTATATTTTTATGCCAAGCAATATGGCAAGCCTTTGGGATAGACACTTATCGACATTGGTTGGTTGGTTGGTTGGTTGGTTGGTTGGTTGGTTGGTTGGTTGGTTGGGTTGGTAGTGCACTTGGCTGATGCAATGCATAAATGAACTACTGTAAGTTCATTTATTGATGAACTTTTTTCATCAATAGTAGTTCATTTATAATGAACTACTGTAAGTCCCTAAGTTCAGAGGTCATGTCATGCTCATTCTTTCATTTTCTTAGTGCCTAGTACCATATCTCATATACAGATGGTCTCAATAATTACTGTTTGAATGAAAAATAAAAGGAACAAGTGAATGTAATGTTTATAAATGAATGCATGTATGAGCATATAAAAGAGCGAATGCATTGACTGCATGGACAAACGAGTGAATGAACAAATGTGTCAATTTCTATCCTATCAGTGTCTTTCTCTACTGGGAGTGGAGACTTACCTGCACATACCATATTCTCTGTACACTTCCATTAACCTCTCTCCCCAAACCCAGTCCAGAAGTAGCCTGTATTCCTGAGGAGAGGAGGATGTCAATGTGTTCTTTTTACTTTTAATTACACTTTTTGAAGTTTGAGATTATTGTAGAATCTCATGCAGTTGTGAAACAAAAGCAAAGCAAAACGCTGTAGTGTGTCCTCTACTCAGTTTCTGCCAGTGGCGATATCTTCCAAAACTGTAGTGAAACATCACAATTAGGATGTGGACTTTGGCACAGTCAAGACATAGGACATTTATGGAAGTGGGTTCACACTGGTCGGAGACCACATGATATGCAACTTAAACTCTTAAGTTTGTTGAGGTTTGTTTTAGACCAGGATGTGGTCTATTTTGACATGTTTCATGGGCACTTGAAAATAATGTGTATTCTGCTTCTGCTGCGTGAGTTCCTGGTAATCGATGAGTTCCTGGTAATCGATGGTGTTGTCAAGTTCATCTCTCTCCCTGATGATCTTCTGTCTGGTTGTTCTATTAGTTGTTGAGAAAGGGTGCTGAAGTTTCCAACTCTAATTGTGGATGTGCCCATTTCTCCCTTCAGTTCTATAAATTCTCTTTGTATATTTTGCAGCTCTGTTTTTTAGTGCACACTCATTTAGGATTGCTATGTTTTCTTGGTGCACTGGCCCTTTTATCGTTTATGTTCCTTTCTGTCTGGTAATATTCTCTATTTGATATTAATATAGTGACTTCTGCTTTCCTTTTATTAATTAACTTGCAAATTAATTTTAATATTGCAAATTAATTAAAGTTTTTCAATGAATATTATTTTCCACCCTTTTACTTTCAACCTACCTATATCACTATATTTGAAGTAAATTTCTTGTAGATAGAGCATAGTTGAGCCATACTTGTAAGATGAGCTTTTCATCCGCTCTGCCAATATCTATCCAGATTAAAGTAAATTTGACGATTTACATTTAATGCACTTATTCTTATGTTAGGGCATAAAGCTGCCATTTTATTTTTTGTTTTCTCCTTGTTCTCTCTATTTGCTGTTCTTTCTTCTTTTTCCAACCATCCTGTGGGTTATTTGAACATTTATTTTTAGAATTACATTTCAATTTACCTATAATGTATTTGAGTGCATCCTTTTGAATAGCTTCTTTACTGGTTGCTCTGGTATTAACATTATACATACAAAACTTACCATAGTCTACTGGTGTTGTCATTTCACCAGTTCGAGTAAAATGTAAAAACCTTACATCTGATTATATTCCTCCACCCACCCTCATTTATAACTGTCTTAAATATCTCCTCTATCATACATTTAGAACACACGATGTTGCAGTTTTTGCTTCAACCATCAAACATAGTTTAGAAAACTCAAGAGGCAGAGGGAAGTCTTTTTTGTATATCTCTTTTAGCTTACTGTGTTCTTTTGTCCTTCATGGTATTCCAAGGTCACTCCTTTTAACACTTTCTTCCTGATTAAAAACCTCATTTAAGCCAGTTGTAACAGTAGATATGCTAGTGACAAATTCTTTTCTTTTTTTCCATCTAAGAATACCTTGATTTCCCCTGCATTCCTGAAGGATATTTTTTGCTATATATAGTATTCTATTTTTATAGTTCTTTTTAATTTTTTTTCAGCTCTTGAAAAATGTTATGCTACTTCCTTCTGGTCTCTGATTTCTGATAAAAACCCACTCCCCTTCAAATTTTCTTTACCTAGAAGTGAAATAATAAGTCATTTCTCTCTCACTACTTTCAAGATATTTTCTCTATTTCTAGTTTTCGGAAGTTTGACTACAGTGTGTCTTAGTGTGGATTTCTTTGGGTTTTTCCTATTTGGGATTCACTCAGCTTCTTGAATATGTATGTTTATGTCTTTTACAAAATTGGGACATTGTCATGTTTCTTTGAGTATTTTTTTCAACCCTGACCTCTCTCTCCTCTCTTTCTGGGGACTCTCATGACACAAATGTTGGGACTTTTGTTATAATCTCACAGGTCTCTGAGGCTCCCTCTATTCATTTGTTTGTTCTTTCTTTGTTTATTTTTTGGTTTATTTTCTTCATGTTGTTCAGACTAAATAATTTCTATTGTTCTACTTCCAGTTCATTGATTCTTTCCTCTTCATAGTCCATCCTACTATTGAGCCCATCCATTCAGGTTTTTGTTATATTTATTGTATTTTGACTTCCAAATTTTCCATTTGTCTCTTTTTTACATCTTCGGTTTCTCTGCTAAGACTTTGCATTTTCTTTGCTAAGGTTCTTATTTTTTCATGTGTTTCAAGCACGTCCTCAATTGGTGACTGAAACAGTTTTGTGACGGTGCTGTCAAACCTTGGTCAGATAATTCTCATATCTCCGTTTTCTTGCTGTTGGCATTGATTGATTGTCTTTTGCTCATTAACCAGAGCTTCCTGGTGCCTGGTATGATGAGCAATTTTAAATTGAAAATTTACATTCTGGGTGTTATAAGGTTCTGGCCCTTCCTTAAACCTTGCGTTTTGACTGGCTTCCTCTGACATCACTCTGACGGGAAAGACGATGATGCTGTATTACTCCCGGGGCCAGTGCGGGTGTCCGTGTCTAGGTTCTCCACGTGACCTCCGCCATACACAACTGCAATGCTCCTTCTTTTCTATTGTTAGTTTTTGTTATTGTTAGTTTCAGGTGTACAGAACAATGCAATAGTTATCCTTTTCATCCTCACAAAGTAACAACTCCCCTCCCCTATCTACTTATCCTGCTTATCTATTACAATTCCACTGACTCCATTCCCACGCTCTACTCCACGTCCCGTGACTATATGTGTATATAATTATAGTTGGCATACAATATTATTCAACATCAGCTTCAGCAATACAGTGCGGTGGTCAGGCCTCTACACCGACTATGAAGTGGTCTCCCCAACAAGACACGAGTCCATCTGGCCCCCTAAGAAATATTTACAACATTATTGATTATATTCCCCAGACTGTCTTTTCTATCCCTGAGGCCATATTGTAGTTACCAATTTGTATTGTCTCATCCCTTCCCCTTCTCCTTCATCCCCACCCCTCCCAACTAGCAACCCTCAGTGTTTCCTCTGTGTCTCTGAGACCATTTCTGTTTACCTTTCTCATTTATTCAGTTCCTTAGAATCCACATGTAAGTGAGATCATATGATATTTGTCTTTCTCTGACTGACTGGAATTCTCCTTCTTATTGTAGGCAGGATTGGAGGTCTCCTTCGGACTAGGCCTCATTCTTACCCCCTGTCTGGGGGGAGGGTAGGAGTGTCTCCCCAGTAAGCTTCTCTGACACCACCTCAGCATGTGTGTGTGGGGAGAAATACTTCATTACTGCCCAATGAGGTTGGAGGTCCAGGTAGCCCACGTGGTCTCCACAGACACTGTGATGGGAAGGAGGCTTATTACGCCCGGCAGGGACAAAAACTCCAGCTCCCTACTCAGCATCTTCTGACCCCACCCCAGCAGGGGGCTTGGCGAACCTTGTTACACCTGCTAGGGTGAAAGTTTAGGATCCGCACTCAGCCTTTGCTGGCATGGGTGGGCCACGGTTTATTTCAATGGTGTGCAGCTACAGTAAAGCAGTTATTTTCTAGAAATTTTCTGTCCTGCTAGCCTGCCCTTTTCCTGTGCCTCTGGGTAGAGAAGGCAAGCTTTTGTTGGGGCAGTTTTTTATTTGTGCCTATTGGAGTTCCTGGGTGGCTGGCTTTTTCAACTCCAAGTATGGGACATGTGAAGCAGAAAACAAAAGAACAAAAGAACTCAGGGAACATATCACCTCATTGTTCCTTGGGTCTAGAGGTCCCTAGCCAGTCTGCCATCTTCTCTCCACATTTCAGAGTTTCCTTATGTTTTTCCTAATGTAATGTCTAAGGTGTTTATTTGGACTTAGTAGAAAAAATAGATGAAAGTAAATCTACTTCATCTTCCCAGACACAGAAGTCTCAAGGTTTCTCCTGTAGAAATAATAAATCACTCATATACTTGGCCTCAGCTGAGACATTTTTGTATTTCTTATTAACCTATTTACTTGACTTTACTAGAATTCTAAACCTCAAAGCCAAAAAAAAAAGTGGGAATAAAGGAAAAAGAATAAAGTCATAAAAATTTTCCTGAGCCAGAAAGTGTTAATGTTGCCACTTATACAGAAGAAACCTCTTGAGAATGAATTCAGATAGAAACTGCTTATTTTTAATTTCGTATTGCTGAAACCTCAATTCTGCCGCATTCACTCAGAAATCCCAATTTTAAAAATAATCTTGCATGCTCAACTTGTGGGTAGATATCATTAAACACCTCCCTACCTTTGCAAACAGTAGAGACTCAGAAAGAGAATTCACCCCTTCCTGATGACTCAGGTCCTAATTCTAAGCTGATGGGGCACCTTTCCCTCTGCCCGGCAAGTGCAAGCTCTTCACGCACGTTTCTGCAGCTGCCCTTTGCGCACCCCTCACTCCTGCTCATCATGTTCCAGGGGGCTGAAAGTGAGATATGCACACCTAATGGAGTCATGGCAGCCTGGGAGTCAAATGCTGGTGCTGAGGACACAGGGTATACCTACCATGCAACAAGCAGGAACTTCGACTCACGGTGGTTTTGAGAAAAATTTTAGTGCCACTCAAGTAATGTGCAAAGTTATTTCAATATTCTTAGTTATACTCTGGGGGGCTGAAATTGCCAAACAAGTAGAAGTTTGAAAAAAAAATTTAAGAATAAGAAAGAAGGAAAGAAGAAAGAGAAATTAGTGTTATTTTGACAAGGGTGGGTATACTGTTATCTTGCTGGAAATAAATTTGTGGAGTGTTGGTATGAACCAGATAGTATACTGGGTCCATTATAGATAGTGTGATTTTAAATACATCCTTCTTTGCGGAGCCGTGTTAAAAAAAATTATCCATGTTTTTAAAATAAGAAAACTGGAACAAAAAGTTAAGTGGATTGCCTGAGGTCACGCACGTTGCAAGCAATGTAGTGTGATTCAACCTAGTTCTGCTCTTATCCTTTTCATTATGGTGGTGCGGGGATATGGGGCCACAAGGTCTAATGAGGCACACAGACAATAAACCCCATGCAACATACTACCTAAAAGAGTGCTTCTCGAACTCTGATGGGCACTCAGATTCCAATGCAGTAGGTAAGAAAGGGGCTCGTGACTCTGTGTTTCTAACGAGGCCCCAGATTCTCCTGAGGCCCACTTTCCTAATAAGCAAAGGGTGGGAATATGGTTTTGATCTTCAGTTGAAGGTATTTGAGGCAATTCATTGTTACTTTTTCTGTTTAAAAATGCAGTGCAGTCTAAAAATTACATGGCTGTTTCATTACTGATACTGAAGCCCGATAGAAATTTTGATTTAAGGCAAGGCAAAAAATAATTTACTTCATAAATGAATTAAAAGGAAGATGTCTGAACATAAAAAGGAAAACTAATTCCTTACCCATTACCAGTAGTTCTCAATATTCTTTAGTTGCGTTGATTATAATTCCTAAATCAAAAATCAGAATATATGATTTGATGGTTTGAAAAAAGATTATAAAAATGAAATTAGGATTTTGTTAAGTTGGGTGGCTTTTCCATTGAAATCTGGAATATCACACTGTTAAAATCAAGACATAAATATGAAAATAAACCACACACACACACACACACACACACACACACACACACACACACACACAAACAACTACAAACATGTTATCTAAAATACTTTAGATTTAAAGAAATCTAAGGACCTAAGGATGTTTATATCCCAGCTGTTGTCCTGATTTTTGAATCTGTAATTTGCATAAATCAAAACAATAGTCCTCTGCATAGTGACCTAAAAGAAAATATTTAGTTCTTTGAACAACATATACATAAGAATGTTCCAAATGATTCTGTTTTCCTTGGTCTTGCCTCTAGTCTCTCTTAAGTAACACAAAATATTGCAGACAGTATAATTCACAATCTTGCTTTACTATTTAAAGTGCATATTTATTTAAAAAGCAAAACTTTGACCTTGATTTCAAGTCTCAGCTCTCCCCCTCTCACCCCTTGTGGGGGGCCTGAAGTCTGTGGAGCTGACAGTCAAGGAAAGGGGCTCTAGTTGGCTTTTGCTCGGTCCCCTCCCTAGCACTTTCTCCTACCTTACCGCCCATGTTTGGAGCATACAGAGAATGAAGAAAAGGAAAGAGTGACAGGGAAATTCTTGTTTGGCCAATAATGTGGTGAGCTGCTGGTCTGGTTTTGACAGTTATAAAAAGGGCCAATAAGTGTCCAAAAGAGGGTCAAGCTCACAGACCACTCATCGCCCCTGCCGCGGTTGTTGGTGATCTCTCCCTGCAGCTCTCTGATGTGGGCGATGTCCTCCTCTTCCTCTGCTCCTTCTTCTACCTCCTCTACCTTCTCTTAGCAGAGGTCTTTCACCCCTCCGGGCGCCATCTTGGACAGGCACTGAGACGATTCCACACCAGCTCTCTTTTGCTCACAGCACTCCTTTTGTCTGTGGAAAACACTCCCTAACCATCTTTCTCCCAGAAAAATTCTTGGAGTGCAGGATATCCAACACAGCCAACACCCTCTCCCACCCCGTTTATCCATGTGCAGCCGGTCAGCTCATTCTTACTCTTTAGATTTGTCAGAGAAGATTCAGATCCCA
>NW_017731687.1:263493-301349 GCF_001890085.2 Hipposideros armiger
CACCACCACCACCCCCGCCACCAGGCCTGAGGTGAGGAGCAGGTGCCCCCTGTCTTCGGGAGGTGTACGGGTCTCACGGCACAGCAATATGTTTTCCAAAAATACATATTCAAAAAAAAAATTCTCCTTACTCTCTACTCGGCTGACCCTTCTGAAACCCTGGAGATAAGACATCTAACTAGCTTTTGGTCATCTACCTTGCACTTTCTACACATGCTCTAGCACCTCCTGTGAGTTACAATATCCACTGTCTCCTGGTGTCTCAGCCAACATTCTGTTAAACGTGATAAGGGACCTCCAGAATCACTAAGAGTATTGCTGAGATTTCCCCCAACTCCAAATCTTCTTTTTATGGTGCAGATCACAGGACTAGTTTGGAACACTCCTTGTAAATACTTCAGTAGAATGCTGGCATTGGAAGGACTTCAGAAACAATCCATTTCAATCCTTTTTTTACTAGAGAAGATGGTCTGCAGCCCAGAAAGTTTCTTGCTAAAGCCAAGTCACCCAGGATGAGTGGGGAATTGGACCTAGGCCAGCTGCCCTGACCCGCCGGCTCCTCTACTGTAATGAGCCAGAAATGAGAAGTTTCAGGATTTGAATTTCTAAAAAATCAAATGAAAATAAAAATAGCTTTCCTTTTCTAAGTGAAACTAAACCAGTCTTTGAAAACAAACAGACTTGGTGCAGAAAATAGGAGCAGTATGTGTTTCCAAGACTCTGTTCCAGCATTCTGAGACATTTTGATTTATGGATTAATATATACTTTTTATACTTCAAATGATTTGGCAGCTACTGTTTGGGAAAGAATGTCCTGTGACTCAGCAGTCTTAGACTAGAAGGTCTTCTGTGAGATGAAAGACCCAAGACAGACAGCGCTCGCTTTTTGCTAAGACACACCGATAATTTGTGCTTGTGTTGGACTTCAGGTCCCAAACTGCCTTAAAGAAGCAGCTGTGTGTCCTCCCTGCCCCCCTGAAGCTCACCTCAGACCATAAAGCAGTTAAGAGTTTGAGACATAGTTTTCAAGACATAGATTTAGCCACTAGCTCACACCTTAAGAGAGAGAGCAGAGTATGTTGGCCACAAATTCTGAATTTGTTACATTGGCCTACATATTGCCCTCTTTGCTGGGGGGCTAGGACATTAACACCTTGAGTGGAAAACCACCCACGAAACCAAGCCACCTTGGGCTATAAATATTACTCAACTTACATTAATAGTCAAAGATCGCAAGCCCAGGAGGAAACATTCTTACAGCATGTGGTCTCGCCTTCAAAGCAAAAGGCTCTCCTACCTGTCTCTTCTATGCTGTCCTCTTGTCTAATATTCATTGGGCTTTTATTACAGGTAAGATGTGAAGAGGACCACACACAAAGTTAATAGGACAGGCCGTGAGCTTGAGGAGGTGACAGCATAAAGGGAGACACAGATGTACCCAAGAGAAGCAGCACGCTTATCTCTGGTGATGACCCTGCATGTCTGGGTGCACCGAGGAGATTCCAGACAGAGACAAGCACTCTGACCTTGGGGGTGAACACATCATAGCTGTTTCCAAAGATGCAGTGACTTCACTTCCTCAATCAGGTTTAGGTTCCTCATTTATAGAACAGGGAAAATGGTAGTGTCTGAAACAAAGAGTTGAGCAGATGAAAGAAGTGATAGGTATAAAGCACAGACTAGTGTCCGGAAATAATGAATGTTATGTTAGCTAAGTTATTATTATGCAATGTCATCATCATAAAACAATGGGGAATCTTTCCACGTCCAGGTGTAAAACCTTGGGGCACGGAAAGGTTAGGTAGCAGCAGTAAGTGACACAGGTGGAGTTTGAGCCCTGGCCACCCTGGCATCAGCACTGAATGCTGTCCAGAACGCCAGGCTCCCTCCTGCCTTCTCTGTCCCCTCAGAAGGAGCCACCTACTCTTCTCTAAGTGCCAAGGCTTCTCTCACCTCTGCTCCAATGCCTGGGAACCCCGAGTCACAGCTTGGTCCAGTGAACACCTAATTTGCCTTCAGCACAAGTATCTCTTTCTCCCTGGGGAACTTCTCACCCTCTGCGCATTGGCCCAGGTGTTGCTTGGGTCTACGCATACGCTGCCTTTCCTCCATCACAAACTATGTTGTACTGTGTTGTCATCGCTTCTCTAGCTCTATGCTATGAGGTGCTTGAGGGTGGCACCCAGGTCTTATTTACCCCCTTATCCCATGAAAGAATAAATGAATGAATGAATGAATGAATGAATGGATGAACGAAACTTAGTTGTATCCTAAGGAAGCACTAGAAGAGGTAGCTGCTCAGAGACCTCACGTAGGGAAAGGAGACACTTGGTGCCTTGGCCTAGTCAATGGCCAACTGGATAACATGGGATTCCCTTTCGTTACTTGTACAAAAGTGATCAGAAAACCCCTCCTGTCCACATTTAAAGAGTTGGAAGAAGGATCAAATAAGGAAAAGGAATGGGGCAACCCATGACATCCATCCATGCTCACAAATGACACATATTCTCTTTTCCCCCTAATGTTCCCACAGCTTTCAGACTGGATATTTTCAGAGACACCTCAGAAGGGATTGAAATGAAACATGTCCCTTGCCCAGGGAAACCCTAGTGTTTATGTGGGTGTCTCTGCTCATGCGCCAGGGAGCCCTGGTATGTGGCCCCTGACTGGGAACTTCTGTGTAGAATCAGCTCAACACAGAAACAAATCCTAGGACTATCCCTGAGGTTCCCCAAACTGGACCCTTTTAGTCTTAAATTTACAGTAATAGAAGCACAGTCCTGCGAAAAACACTGGAGGTCTAGTTCAGACCCTACATGAATCTGTCCATAAAGGGTCCAACTGAGAAGCAGAAAGGGGGTGGCTTGACCAAAGACACACTTGGCCTGGAACTCTGAGTGAGATTTAGAGACAGGTAGGCTTTCCACCATACCTGCCTTCCGCTTTCGTCCCTTTTGAAGGATAATGCCTGGAATATCTTCTTAAACATGCAAGTATGTTACCCCAGCTAGAGAACAGAGCAGGACAATAACACAGACGCATCTGTTGCTGCTTCCTCCTCTTCCCACCCTCACTCAGTCTCCAGACAGGACTGCAGATCCACAGTTGCAGAAACAGGGGACCATCAAATAAAATGTTTTGTCAGATCACACAGCTCATGAACAACGATGCGGAAACCCAAGTCTATGGCTTCTAAAACTAGTCTGTTGCCTTATAGTTCCCTCATGCCCTCACCCAGTGTAAACAGCACATTTGATCTTGTGCAGCTCTGCCTACAAAAGGCAGAGAAACAGCCCCCAAGCTGTTTACATCCCAATTCCGAGGGCCTATAAATGTGTTAATGTTATGTGGCAAAGGGAGATGAAGGTTGCAGATGGAACTGAGGTGGCCACACAATTGACCTTACAAAAGAGAGATTATCTGGATGGGTCCAGTGTCATCACTAGTCCTTAAATCTGGAAGAGGGAGGCCAGGGTGATGCCACATGAAAATGACTTGACTCAACGCTGCTGGATTTGAACATGGAGGAAGGGGTCACGAGCCAAGGAATGTGGGCAGAAGTTGGAAAGGCAAGGAAAAGGATTCCCCTGAGAGTCTCCGAGAGGAAACACAGCCCTGCCCCCAGCCCAGTGCAACCCATTGTGGACTTCTAACCTACAGGACTGGATGATAGAACGCTGTGTTGTTCAGCCAATTTTCTGGCCATTTGTTACAGAAGCAAATAGAAAAGTAAGACAGTGTCTCAGTGTAACTACTATGTCCCAAGGTCACACCAACTGGGGAAGGACAAAGGGCCCTAACAGGGCAAGCGTGTGTTTTGTTCATCCTTCCCCTCCACTTACTGCAGGAGGAACTTTGGCCTCCAGACTCCGTTCCTTCCACGTTACCACTGGTGTTTCCCAGGGAGTTTTCTACTCAGCTTCTATGTAAATGAGGAGGAGGAGGCCCAGACTTGGTCTTGTTGCTCTCTTCTACCCTTACTGGTGCTTCCTCCAAAGGCCGCTCAGCCTTCCTTATTCCGTGAATGCATTTCCCTTGCACCCACTCCACCACCTTGGCCTCTGCAACTACACTGGTCCCACCGAGGCACTGGAGTCCTGATGCACCCAAGGGAATGTCGTTCCATCAAGCCTTCCATCCACTAGAGCCCAGCCCCTGCTCCCTAAGCCTCTCATTCACCCCCCGATGGGCTCACACCTAAGAACACATCTGCATGGAAAGTACTACCATCTGATTTAGGATGTTCTGCCTTCTGACCCCAGAAAAATTTCTATAGATGAAGCATATAGGCCTGACCCCACTTCTATCTGGATGAGTTTACTAGAAGCTCCCTCTGTCCTTCATGGGACGAAGGGGTCTCAAGCCCAGATGGAAATGCTTAGGACTGAATTGAAGAAAGGGAAGAGGCAAAGCCAGCAGGGACCAGGTCTGCTTTGATTTCTACGTACTGCAAACCTACTGTGTGCCAGGCACTTTACCAAACACGTTAGATAGTTGTGTCGTTTATTTTTCCCCTGCAGGGCTCTGAGCGTCAGAGAGTTAACTCTGCCCCAGATGCACAGCCAAGAAGCAGCGTGCCTGGAATGTCAGGCCCAGGGAGACTTGACCTTGTGTGGACAGAGGCTCCCCCTGCACCCGCTTCCCTGGGCAGGGATGTCATGTCCTAGAACCAGGGGTGGTGTGCTGTCCGAGCGGCTCCACCTTGCCCAGCCTGGGGGTGGGCATGACCTCCTCCTGCACATGGTCAGTGAAGGGGGGCGGGGGAGAAGGTGGCACCATCTCCGAGGGCTCAGGGTAGGCAGCTGACATCAGTCAGCAAGACAACATTCATTTTTAAAATGGCCTAAAAAAATTAAACTTGCAGTTCTATCATTTCATATAAAAAAAATCAAGAGTGGAAAATAAAAATGATCCCAAGTTATTTTATTCTGAATTTATTTTTAGTGGCAATAACCACAAAATAGCTCCTTTACATGAGTCACTTTACACAACAGAAACACGATTTCCAGAAATGGCATTCTGCAGAAGCTTCAAGGAAGCCACTGATATGAGAAAGATGATATGAGAGAGAAGGGATGCAAATAAGTCTGTTCACTTGGGGTCTCCCCCCCACCCCCAGAATGTTCTCACCCTCTCTCTTCTCCAGCTACCTCCCAATTCTTTCTGCAAATCTTATTTAAGCTCTTACTTTCTCAGATAATTTTTCTTTTTTTGGCCACTCACTCATTTAAAAAAAAAAGATGCCCTGTTCTATGGTCTCAGAATATCATACTATTTCTTCATTGCACTTCCTGAAATTGTACTAATTAGTCTATATGTGTCCACGTGCCGGGTGCTTAGGACACAATGAAGTGTAGACTTGGATATGACCCTGCTCACTTAAAACTTAAAGTCTAAAATGGGGAACAGAATAGTTTCTGCGTCCCTCTCAGCCAGTTATACTAAGAAACACAGAATTCCAGAAAGCAAATGGCCCTATGATGAGCACACACAGCAGGGGACACAAGCAAATGGTGCTGAGACATTAAGCAAACACCTCAGCATGTTTCTCCTTCCAGTCACCATCTGGTGTGTTCACTCGACGTTCAACGCTGTGTGTGGAGTTAACCTAAATGCTGGGCACATATTAGGGGCTCAATAAATGATTGTTGAAACACATGATGAAACGGAAAGTAGTCACTTCTGTCACGGGCTCGTGGTGTCGTTGATGCCTGTGGCTATTGGTTCAAAACTGAACTGCACCAGATCACAAAAGATAAGCATTTGGGCTATTATCACTAAGAATCCCACAAAACACAGGCCACCTCTCATCCCTGAGATGGATTCCAAATCTAATGGATCATTTTCTCTCTGGACTGGGTTGGGTCCTGATGACATTTCCTCTGACTGGTTAACCACTCCCCGTCCCACTGACCACTAGCTGAGAGGGTGTCGGAGAGCAGCTAAGTGTATGGACTAGAGTCAGTCTACCTGGATTCAAATCTCAGGTCACATTCCTGCAGGGTGACCTCATGCAATTCACATTTCTGTGCCTCAGTTTCCCCATCTATGAAACAGGGATGATAGTAACCTACCTCACAGAGCTATCGTAAGAACCAAAGGAGCTAATTAATGTATGTGAAGCTCGTATGATGGTGCCTAGGGCAAGCACTATGTGGATTTTTACTACAATCAACTCCTGCATATCACCAAGTTCTTTCCCAAACCCTTACACATAAATCTCGATTTTTCACTCACCAACCAACTTGTCTGTTTATCAGTCTCTCACCTCACAGCATGTTCCATGAGAGCAGGGACTGCCTTTTATTTGTCTTCCCAGCATTTAGCACAGAAGATGGCAGAACCAGAAACTCAGTGAAGGTTTTCAGTAGTGGCAAAAAAAAAATGCTGATTTTCAGCTGTGTTCTCACACATGGTAGAGAGGGGCCAGGACACACACGTTTAATGTAGGACATTCAACCACACTGTTTAGGAGAGAGGCGGGGGAGGGAGTCGTTTTAAGGAAATTTCGGTTTATATCCACAGGCAATAGATGCAACCAACCCTGAAATAGAGAATGTCGGCTTGCAAAATCTTCCAGCATGATTTTGAGCGTTTCCTCATCAAAGTATTGACCAAAAAAATAAAACAAATATGTCTTACTCATGGCCAAGAAAATTGGGTGGCGATAGCCCCATGGACATCTTTGCAGAATAAATGAAAGCATGAATTGAGGGCTCAGGGGAATTTTGACTAGGCAAAGGTCAGAACTGATACAGCCTCTTACAGACGCAGGGATGATCGCCGTTTTCCAGCAAGCTGAAAACATTCCAATTTGCTGAAATGTTTTAAGCAGTAAAATAGTTGAAGGATTTAATTTCTACATACGACGCCTCTGTGTAATTATGTATATACATCATTGTATTAATATATATTCTGCAACGGCATTTGCATATTCCCATTTGCCGTTGTTAACACAAAACCGTGTTTCTTTTACTGTAGGAACGACACAGAGATAATTTGTAGGTCACTTTCCCCACTCATGCTTGTTGCTTTGCCAGCTCCTTAACTTCGTTAAGAGCCCACTCCACTGAAGTAGGGATGAAGTTCATGGCTTAGTCAGGAGGTCTGACTTCCAGCATGACCACTGCATTCAAGCCGCATGATTAACAGTTCCCTTCCCTTCTCTAATGCTCCAGCTTCTCTACTTGTAAAATTAAAAATAGCTCCTTCATCACAAGGCAGGTTCTCAGGTCTGTGTGAGGTAACGCGTGCTACATTTTTGGAGACTGTGAAGCACTATGAATGTATAATAAAAACCCACCTGCGTCTCTCGTGCACAATAATGGCTAATTCCAGGGCCTCTGTAAAGACACAGTGGACTTATATTTGGCTTTGGCATTAGACAGGCTCAGATTCTTTTTCAGGCTCCACATACCAGAAATCTCTTTTAACCACAATGACCTTCAGGGTCCTGGAGCACAGTCATATCAATATCACAGCATTTACTGAATATGTACCATGTTGATGCATCACATAGATCACCTCGTTTCATCATTATTGCAATTCTCACTTTCCTTACCCCCAAAGCCAGCACCTGTGCCTCCATCTCATGCCTTGAATTCCATAACCAGACATCTTCTTTTTGCCAAACCTGTTTCTTTGCTAATCTCTATTGCAACGCAAATATGTTTACATGAGTGTATTAGTCAGGGTTCTCCAGAGATAAATATATGATAGATAGATAGATAGATAGATGGGTACAGATAATTGATAGATGGATAGATAGATAATCGATAGATGACGGATTGATAGATAAATAGACAGATAATTGATGGATGGATGGATGGATGGATGGATGGATGGATGGATGGATGGGTAGATAATTAGGAAGGCTATGAAAAGTCCCAAGATCTTCTGCCAGCAAGAAGGAGACCCAGAGAGTCAATGTGTCATTCCGGTCTGAGTCCAAAGGCCTGAGCATTTGAAGGATGGAAAAGCTACTGTCTAGGGCAGGCAACCTGAGAATTCAAGATCTGTGTTCGTCCCTGCTCAACAATTTACCAGCTATGGATCCAGGCAAGACATAAAACTTCACTTCTTTGAGTCTCAAAAATTATGCCGAGTGGTTGGTGCCTGATAGACTAAGAGCAAATGAAGAAAAACAAAGTTCAGGGAAGGGGTCTGAAAATATTGGTCCACTTACACCAGCTATTATTATGTCTATTTGCCTTAAAGAGAAGAGAGGAAAGTAAGTTTAGTTTCTTTCTCCTTCCTCCTAGAAAAGAAAAGATAAAAAAGAGAAAGAGACACAGAGAAAGAGAAAACGAAGAGAGAGGTTAAAAGCCAAGGCTCAACCCATTTTAGGTATTAAATTTGGCTTGCTCCCTCTCGTCGTGTATTCTGAACCCCGCCTTGTCCCACTGTCTACTCCACAGATTGTTTGCTAACCAAGTCCCACTGTCTACTCCACAGATTGTTTGCTAACCAAGGACTCCTTAGCGCTGTTCATGTTGTTTTGTTTGTTTTCTTAAATCTGATTCTCACTTCAAGACCTAAACACAGCCAATGCGAGGACAGATGGCGTGGGGCCCTTTGCCCTGCCAATTTAGCAACCCTGGCAATGAGTCAGCCCCTGCATGGAGAGGGTGTGCTTTTGCCCACATGGCTTAAAATCACTACAGTGTTTTTAACCTCCAGGGAAAGTGTTGGGCAAACAACGGAGAACAGATTTGTGTGTGTGGAGATGATGTCACATCTCTGGCCAGATTTGTCTACACAAGGGGCTACTCAAGATAAATGGCTAACTATGGCTGCCACGTAAATGCTGAATTGGGAAGCATAACCATGCCGGTCTGGAAAGAGATCTGGCTAAGAGTCTGGAACTTGGGCCATTGTCTTGGTTCTTCCCCCAACTCACCACGGTGGTTGGTCACTTCACCTCAGTAGGGTTCCACTTCCTCATTTAAAACATCAGAGGTTTAGGCTATAGCCAATTCAGCTCAACTATAGCAGGGTGATGCACAATGGGTCCTTGGTATTGCAGTGGATTCCAAGGTGAAAAACAGCTACAGCCACCTTCAAGGAATTTATCATTTATTAAGGTACATAAACCCCCAAAGTTCATTTCTTTCACAGGACCCCCTCATGGAGTTACCTCTACTGAGAAATCTCTTCCTTCCAGACCTATATCTGGCTGGGTCCTTTTCATCACTCAGGCATCAGCTCAAATGTCACCTCTGCAGAGACTCAACCCCAGGCCACCTTATATACAGAAGCCCCACTCACACCACATACATCCCAGGCCACTCTCTGTCCCATTATCTGCATCACTTTTTCATTGCACTGCACTTTCCTTTATGTGTTTCTTTCTCATGGAAATTTCACCAGATGCAGTAGGCTCTGCCACTACCTGTTCCCATGACCTCCATAGGACAGAGCCACTAATGTTCTAGAGCTGTCACAGGGACAAAGCTGGGAGGAGACACGTGGAAACAGTGGTGACGAATGAGCCTATCACCAGTGTAGTAAGAACCTGGTGACTCTGGGACTCTTCTTTTTCAAATGGGTAATAATAATAATGACACCAATATGGAAGCACTGTTGTAATGATTAAATTATGCATTTATGCAAAGTGCCCAGAACAATGTCTAGCATACACAAAGGTCTTAATCAATGTCTCGCCCTGGGGCCCTGCTGGGCTGTGGGGGGTGTAAGTAGTGTGAGCTAAGAAATGAACTCTATTTATTTGTTCATTGGTAAACCACCTATCATTTATGTGAACAAAGAATTAAAGGAGTTGAAGGAAGCAGAGCAGAGACTTTAGGGAAAAGCCCTTTCTGCCCTTACCTGTCGCCTCCACCTCTCTGGTTCCCAAAGAGCTTAGTATAAATGCAACAGAACTCGGCTAGAACATAAACCCAAAATCAGGAGCCATGCACGTCCTGCTCAGAATGGTCCTCAACCTCTGAGCTGCGAGCTTTTACACTGAGTCCTGGGTTTACCTGTATTGGGGTCTGCCTTTCTATAGGATTGTTAGGGCGGTTAGGCCAGGAAGTGGGGACACCTGGAGCTTCGTCCTGGAGAGAATGGCCTTCCAAACAACCCCACCTGCTATCATTCCCCAGCCATGACCAGGCGGGTTTCAATGTCAACTGTGTTTATATGTTACATCCCCCGCCCCCAGGAAGCTACTTCTTAGCAGGCATGAATTTGTCCAACTGGTAGCACAGACCCGGTTGAAACTGAGTGCATCTGAAGTCCAGCAGAGGACACAGCTTCAGCTCATGCCTAGATTCCCCTTTCAAAAGGGCTAGTGTGATGCAAAAAAGAGGCCACAGCTAATTGGGGGAGGCTCCTAACGTGTTTCCTGGAGGAGACAGGATACGAGATGAAAAAAGGAAAGGCAATTAGTGGAGGTGAGCCCCTCTCATGGGCCTGGAGTCCAACCGCCCGGGGCACCACTAGAAACAGGTGCTCAACTATAATAAATCAGAAATGCCGGCGCTAATTAACCCAGGTTTCCACGTAGGAGTTCAGCTCTCATATAATTTGTTAAAAAGAAAAAAAAATACATGGATTTTGATCCATTGCAACAGATAGTACCCCCAACTAGGAATTTATAAAACCAACAACACACCTACCATGATAGCGAACAGTTTCTTGTGTTTTGGGGTGTAAGTGTGTGTAAATTGAATGGTGCAACCCCAAGCCTTGACACCATCCCGAGACCAGCTGTGTGATGGGAGACTGAACTTGGCAGTTGCCACCTGCTGAAAAGATGAAACCAAATACCACATAGGGTCACGATGCTTCCTAAGACCACCAAATTTTTTTATCACTTAAATTTGTTATGTTCAAAATACACACACACACACACACACACTATTTGACAATTTCTATTGAGTCTGTAATTATTCCAAAATAAAAATTTAAAAATAAAAAAATGAGTTTTAAAGTACAGATAAAAAGTTCAGTTTCTCCTCACGTGCATTAAATCCATAGAAGTTGAAAAAAATTAAGATCTCTTTAAATGGGTTCTAAGTAGGTTGTCGACATTTACAATAGCTACACCCATATCTTCTTACCTCCCTGGATTGGCAAGATAATTTTATCATCTCATGCACGGAAAACGGCTATGAGATTAGTAGTGTCACCTTCCTTTGTAAAGGTGAGAAATGAGAGAATCAGTTAAGTGAGATAACTTGCTGAAATACATCCACTTAGTGAAGCCGGGGAATTTGAAGGCAGCCAGTGTAACCCAAAGCCTGACAGCCCTGTACTTCTGCCCTGCAGCAGGGCCTGTAACAGCTGCCCAGGACCATGGTCCTACATGATTGGGCCTTAAAAGATCTGCTTTTTGTTTTTCCCCAGTTTTGTTGTTGTTGTCGTTGTTCCTGTCATTCTTCCACACAGCCTACCCAATAGGTTTTCACACCCTGGCTGGACTAGCCAGAAAGTGAAAACTTAACAAAACTCACTGTGTCAAGCAAGCATGGACCCCAAAAAGTGCTATCGAGACCCACAGGCAGCACTGCTCGTGTTGCTCACCCTTTATTCACAGACATGGCAGATCACTGACGGTCCATTAGTATTTCTGGCGGCCCCATATTATGTATGCTTCGGTGGTATGGGAGAGGGCCTCAGGGAAGACCGAAGGGGCTGGCTGATTAGATGCTGCCAGGCATGGTACCAGACATTTTGCAGGAAGTAAGTAATTGAATCCTCACAGTCACTCCCCTAAGTAAGTATTCTCATTCCCATTTTATGTATGAGACTCGGAATGGTCAAGTTCTTTGCCCAAAGCCAGGGAGCTTCTCAGTGATACAGCTGGGTAATTTTGACCTGGATATCGAAACCCCAACTCCTCAGATTTTCCCAGAAACCTCTCGTGTGACTCAGGGTCCATGGACCAATAAAATATGCCGATGGGGGATGGAGTGTAAAGGGCAAGAGATAAGAACTCAGGAAGCAATGAACACAAAATTAATTGTCACCCAAATAGAAGATTCGTGTAAGGAACTTCTCAGACTGTGAAATGTAGGACAGACAGCAAGGAAGAGGGAGACATCAGATGGGACTTGTGGCTCAGACTGAGGGAGAATGTAGCCTGTCTCTCTAGAAGCTTCTGTGTCCTGTTCTCCCTTATTCTCTCCACATCCCAGCCACCTTCACTCCAGTGCGCCTTTGTCTCTCCTACGCAGGAATCTAGACATGCAACCCCTTGGCCTTGAATGTTCTCCCTGACACCATGTTCAGTCCTTCTTCCCTTCCTTCCTTCCTCTCTTCCCTCTGCCTCACTTCCTCTCCTCCCCTTCCTTTGGTCTAGCAAATTCCAACTCATCATAAAGGACTCAGAGTTCATGTCACCCCCTCCCCAGGGAGGTCTTTCCTGAGTCCCCAGAGTAGAAGATATCTGCTTCTTGGGGTCCTCTTCACTTCCGTCTCAGAGTATGCAATGTCCTGATCACTGCTTCCTATTCAATGTCTCTCTATTCCATTCGATTCTAAGCTCCAGTGGGGGGGTAGGGATGAGATTTTTCTAGTTCGCCTCTGTACCCCCAAACTTAGTCAGAGCCTGGCAAATAGCAGGCAGAGAAGGTCAATAACTGTTCAATAAATGAATGAATGTTTGGTCAGGTCCTGTTCATTGCATTTATCACAAATTGTAGTTTTGTTGATATTTGTGAAATCCATTCATTTATTTTCTCCTCTAGATGGTAAGCTCCATGAGGAAAAGAATTAGGTGTGTCTTTCAGTACCTAATAAAGTGATTGGTACATAATAAATATTCAATAGATAATGGCTGACTGAATGAATGATTTCAAGAAATCTATAAATATCACATACACTATTAACTACATTGTCACGATACCAAACTGTCTTTAATTCTTCTTTGGTAAAATGCAGGGATTGTTATATGATGAGCCCTAGGTTCCCATCGCAGTCCAGCCACTAGCTAGATGGTAACATGGCGATGAGACTATTCTCCAGTGAAGTCCACAGTAATTCCATTTCCTGTACCCGCCCCTTGAGTGATCTTCTCCAACATTCACTCTAGACTTGGTTGGGTGATTTGCTTTGGCTAATGGGACCACAGCAAACAGGATGCAGCCAGAGACTTGGGAAAGGCTTGTGCATGGGGGCTGTTCCTCTCTTGCTGGGTCTGGAGCCCCACTCCCATCTTGTGCATGAGTCCAGTCTAGCTTGCTGGATGATGAAAAGCCATATGTCAGAGAACCGAGGCACCTGGCTGACTTCCTGCCAACCAACACAATCATGAATGTGACAGTCCTAGTTCATTCAGCTGCCGGACAACCCACCAGCAGAGACCAGGTGATCAGGTCCTGTTATGGGTTGAATTGCACCCTACCACCACCACCCACCCAAACCTCCAGTGCTGAGAATGTGACTGTACTTGGAGATACGGTGCTTAAAGAGGTGATCAATTTAAAATTAGGTTATTAGGGTGGGCCTTTATCCCATATGACTGGTATCCTTAAAAGAGGGGGAACTGTGGACACAGATACAGGGAGAATGTCACGTGAAGATGAAGACCACCATCTACGAGTCAAGGAGAAGGACCTGGAACAGATCCTTCTCTCCCAGCCTCAGAAGGAACCAACTCGGCCAATACCTCGATTCAGACTTCCAGCCTCCAGGCTGTAAGACAATAGATTTCTGTTGTGTGGGCCACCCACGCTGCGGAACTTTGCTATGACAGCCCCAGGAAATTCCTGCAGGTCCAGACCAAAGGATCTGGCCAAGTGAACCACACAACAGTGATCTGAGTGAAATGGTTATTGTTTTAAGCCCTTAATGCCGCAAAAGCTAATTGCTACAGCAGGTGAATTACTCAAATCTCTCTAGGCTTCAGTGCCGCCTTAATGTTACCTTTGGGGTATATGTTAAGTCAAAACCAGAGTTATTTACCCAAGAAAATATAACCTTCTGCCTTTGAATTTATTTTAAGTGATGTTTGGGTTTATTATGACATTCCACATCAACTTATCTAAAACTAGAATGTCAAGTGGTGAGGACCAGAAGAGAATAGCAGGCATTGCAAGGGCTTGCTGCCAGCTGAAATGAAGCAGGGTTAAGGCAGAGAGGAATTAAAATACACTGAGTACCTAATACAAACCCAAAATATTGCTGTGGGTCTTAATTTACATTATTTTGTTCATTTCTTGGACTCTCTCTAAAATATATTATTATTATTATTATTATTATCCCTCAGTCATATACAAAGAAACTAGTTGAAAAATAAACTGAAACTTGCCCAAGACCATGTAACTAATCATTAATAAAGCAGAAATAAGAGCCAGACATCCTCAGCCAACCCCCATTCTCCATGACACCTGACGGATCTGGTCCATGTGTCTTGGGTGGGTCTCAGGAAGCCACTGGCAACATCAAGTCACAGGAGAATTAGCATTCAATGTACACGTGAAATGAGTCCAGCAAAACTCATCTTTGATGTTTGAATGTTACTCTGCAATCTGTTAGTGTGTTCTGGAAATCGGGAAGTGCCGCCTAAGGACACTGTGTGTCTTTAAGGACAGCCTGTGGGTTGGGAGCCCTACGGCTTCATTTATTGCATTTCAACTCGAGAAGAGGAAGTCTCACACGAACACAGATCACACCGCCCTAGGTCTGTGGCTGCATTTCACAGGAAACCAAACCTACAACGGACCTAGGAGGAGTTTTCTGCTAAAGGACACTGCTTAGTATTGAGAATAATCAACCCACTGCCTTACGGATTACCAGCTCCAGGAATTCGTGATGCCACCACAAGGCCCCACGCAGGAGACCGACATCTCAGCACGGGGCCTTTCGCACTCCCCACACTGTTCAGGTAAGCTAAGGGGGCCAGCTCTACATGAGCGGTCATCTCACTGTCATAAATGGTCATTAGGAAAGAGCTGACACCAAGCAAAAAGGGTTTTTCTAATGTGCGATGCTGGACCTCCTATAAAGCATTGAACGGCGTTAAAAAAGCCAGCTCTTTTAACTCATTTTTAACAGATCCCTTGTTCTGCTAGAAGGAAGACTCAAGATACCTACCTATAAAACATTAAAAGACTAAATGTTTTCAATCTTCTCTTCTTGGAGCTGGGACTCCCTGACCGTTTGCTACAAGAATCTGCAGGCCAGGCCAGCTGCTGGCTTTCTTGTCTTACCTCATTAGGACAGCCCCCTACAAAGCCAGCCTCAATTCAAAGTAGGTCATGGAAAGTAGAAGTTAACTCCTGGAGCCCCTGTGGATATGCCGGGGGTGCCAAAAAAATATATACACACGATTTGTATTCATCTTTCGTTATCGGTATATATTGAGTCTTACAATTTAAATACAGTTTTTGCCTTTCTTAAAATGTGTGTATATATATATACATATATATATATATATATATATATATATATATATAGTCACCCTCTGTATATTTGTTTAATTTTCTAAATTGTGATGGTTTTCTTTCTACTTTGATATGACTTTAGAATCATACAGACCATGATTCCACTCACAAGGACAAGGAGCTCAATCGAGTGAAAGTTGGGGTGAAATGCTCACCTCTAAGGGTGCCAGTAGACATCTCCTCCAGGTTCTTCTTGGAGAAATCAAACAAATAATAAACAAGAGTGAGATAGAAAAGAGAATGAATGTATCAAAGTAGCTATACTTTCAAAGGTACTGATGTAGTAGAACTCTATTAATACTGACTTTATTATCTCGTGTTAATGTTACTTCTCTGATTATCCTCTTTGTCTGTATTGTGGTACACCCCCTCAATGGTGTTGTTTGTTTGGACTCCCAGGGGCCACTCAAACCATAGGGAACAGTTATTTCAAAAACCAGGAGGACAGTGGTATGTCAGGCTAATTGGAGGCCTACCAGAAAAACGACAAAGCTTCAGCAATCCTCTGAGAAACTTCAGTTAAAAGGTGCCCTAGAAAGGCAGGAAGGGTGACTAGCATTTATAACTCTATCTCTTGCCAGCCAGCCTAGATGCATTAACTCACTGAATTTCCTGCTCCCGACCTTGAGAGTTAGAGACTGTTTTCCCTGATTTGTAGATGAAGAACTTGAGTGGCCAAGTAAATGGTCAAGGTTGGCCAGTCACAAATGTCATAACAGAATTCAGACCTACAATGATTTGCCCCTGAGCTGGCCGATAGGGACAGTGGCCAGTGTTTCTTTGCAGCCTCGTAGAGTTCATCCTTGAACCTGCTCCGGCCGTGCTCTTCCACGCTGGCCATCTTGATGGTGATACTTCTCTTTCCTCTCTCCAAGGAGCTTTCTCAGATGACTCTGTGAACAAGGCCATTTGAAAGCCAAAGGCTATAGTTTTCTGTACCATCAGCCCAGCTGTGGTCTTAACACCAGGAAACCCTGTTCCAGCTCACTTTACCAAGAGTCAGGTGCTGTCTTCGAAAGACTGTAAAATTTAGTATCTGACCAAGTTGTTCAGGACCAAACTCTGCAAACTGGACCAGGCATGATACTTTACCTCCTGTGAGCCTCAATCCCTGCATCTTTATAATGGATCACATAACATCTGTGTTGAAACTAGTTAGCCTCAATAATGAGATATTTATATTAAATGAAATATGGCACATACTTAACACTTAGTATGTACTCAGCAAATACAGGCTCTTTCTCCATGACTTTCCTTTCCTTACCCAAAACCAGCTCTGGACTTATTCCTAACACATGCCACAATCACCATGGAACTTATTAATAGAGATAAATGTATGAATATTTTATTTTAATAGTCACATGAGAGAATAGTAATGCTCATATACCACAGTTACATAGCCTTGTACAATCTACAGAGCTTTTGGACACATTTTTTTATTTAATGATCTTAACAACTTAATGAAGTTGGCAGAGCAATATCAGGTCTTTTAAAAGATGTTGAAACTGAGGCTCAAAGAAGTTAATGAGGATGGATAGCATGCAGAAATGGAAAGAGAGGAGGCTTTGAGATAGGTCAAAACTGAGCATAAAAGTAGTGTGTCTTTGGCTAAGTGGCTTAAACCTCTCTGAGCTTCGGTTAGCTCTCGGTGGTGTTCTGTAATTTGAAACTGGGTAGAATAATGTATTTTGTGGTTTGCTATGAGGATAAGAGTGAATACACTGTATGTCTGGATTTGCATTGTATCTGAAAAGGAAGAGACATTCATGAAGTGGATAAAGGGCAGCTGTGCGGTATCGTTGTGAAGGTCACACGGTCAGTAGCAGAGCTAGATCTGGAAGGATCCTTAATGAATGACACTGTAAAGCAGTTATAACCACCATCGTGGGAAATTGCCAAGGTTGACCAAAACCTGAGTTCTAGAGAGTTGTGCCAGGCTATGCGTACCCATCCTAGCATGAGAGAGAGAGAATGTTTGAAGGGGTTAAATTATTACACAGAGATAAGTAGTTGAATCTAAATTAGATTTAAGATGTTTCACAGATTGAACCAAAATTCCCAGTGATTTTGCAGAGTTATTGATAAGACTGAGAAATATCAGGTTGTATATGGTCAAATATGAGAACTCAATAAAGAAAAATAACTATGAATAACAAAATTGTAAAAAACAGCCATCATGGAAATATTTTTGTGGGTTTTAGATTTGGGGTTTTTTGCTGTTGTTGTTACTTTTGTGGACAGAATATGCTGGGAAACATCATCATGTTATGCTGCTTAAGCTTAATCATGTCCCCTAAATAGCAATAACTGGTAGCTTCTCATTTGAGTGACTAATATGTGCTGAACAACAAATACTCATTGCTTCTCATTTTTCAAGTAAATATACTTATTCTTACTCTATAGAAGAGGATACTGAGGGTCAGAGAGACGCCACACATTGCCCATTTCACACAGTGAATAAGAGGGAAAGACAAAATGGGGACCAGGTCTTCTAGGATCCCAACTTCCTGCTCTTTGCACGGCACTCCATCAGTTCCTTGCTGGATGTGTTCAGGGCCATGATCATAGCATCACTTTCTTTCAAACTAACCATCATTTCAAGACTCCCTGATATACCATAAGCAATAGCAAAATATGTGAGTTTGGTTTTTCTATTTCATTGGTGATGTGAATGAAAACATTGTTTCCCACATGCCACTGCATGAGAAATGGAACCCCACCATGTTAAATGGCACTGTGCGTCACCGTTTGCTATATGGACTTTGACGAGCCAAAAGGTCTGAACACAACCTGGAAATTCAATATCCATATTCTTGAGGGCACAATCTTTCATTGCGATGGGTTCTTGGTTAGGTTTAGCATGAGACTAAGATGCAAAGTGGCTTATAGCCCAAGCTCAACCTTGGAGAGGGTTGAGCCTTTGTGGGGCCCCCAGGGACCCTGATTTAGTCATCAGCTCAGCAGATGCGGAGGGCTAATTTCATCCAAGGCACTTGGAATTGATGGGACTCAGGGGTGTTGTCTCGCTCTGGAATTCTGGTCCATACATCCATGTCCTGTGACTTTGTTCATTTGTTAAAAATATACTCAAGTTTTGTAAGTTCCCTTCCAGGAGGCAAATCTACACAACAAACCAAACAACTGTCAGGAGGTAGCTTGGCGAACACCAAGTTGGAGCTGGCTTTGCAATCGCCGGATTCACTAAGCTGCTGAGGCTCTGAGGTCTTGATAGGCACCCGGAAGTGAGTCTGCCCCGTGACTACTTATGGATATTCATAGATCAGGTCACCCTGACTTCCGGGCAAGCCTAGGGATCTGCTGACCAGCTCCATCTCTCTGGGCTTTCCTAGAGAACACTCCCGCACTCTGCCTACCCCAAACTCCTACTCCTGTGCCAAAGCTCTTTGTATAATACGATACCATTCCATCCAGTCTTTGAGAAATAGATAGCCTGGGTTAGATATCAGACTGTTACTTTCTAGCAGAATAATTTTAGGCAAGTTATTTAACCTTTCAGAGCCTCAAGCTGTCCTTTAGAATATGGAATCGCAATACCCACCTTCTGGATTCGTTTTGAGAAGTGAGATGCTGCACGTGGAAATTACATATTACAGTGTCCAGCAATCATGGAGTGCAAAGTCAATGTTAGTGTCTATATTATCATGGCTGGCACAATTGTCATGAGTTTATTTTACCTTCAGACAAATCATCATTTGCTTTTTGGCCTTTTGGCCCTTTTTAAGAACTTTGACTTAAAGAAGTTCTATTTTAAGGAGATTTCTACCGAAAGCTAATCTCATCATTTTTGTGTTTATTTTCATCATTCATCTAGCAAGCCTTGGTAGTATCATACATTCCCCCAAATGGTCCAATCTTCTGAAAATATTAAGGTTTAATGAGAAATGATAGAAATTCCTCTAGAACGTGCTCCTTGGCAGTTGCATATCCTCAGTGTCCTTTATGGTACTGACACAGAAATTGCTCAACAATGAATTACTTGTTGAATTCTGCTTGCATAACAATTTAGAGTTTACAAAATACTTTCATTTCCATGATCTCAATGGTCTTCAAAAGGAGGGTGCTTGTCTCCCTCACATCTTGCTAGGGGAGCGATGCCGAATAAAACAGGGGACAGAGAAAGAGTTAATTATATGGAGGAAGTACAAGTCAGGAGTCCAGCTCTAAATGCACTTGAAATTACAAATTAGATGATGATCTCATCTGAATCCATACTGTGCATTTGTTCCCTGGGCAGATTTGGCTCAAGAGGACTCACACCGAACAAAATGACGGAATGGTTTAATATTGAAAAATCTGACTCATTTGGAGTGCTGCCTTACAATAGAATCCAAATTAGACAGGATGTCCTACCAAGGCTTCTGGCATTGAGTAAATGGGATGACTAATTATTATTATCATTAATTACATTAGTCTTGGCTAGATTACCTGGCTTTTCATGCCCCTTCTTTGGATTTGAAGTTTTTCTCAAACTTCTTTGAGGCCCTTCTTACCATGAAACAGCTCCTGAGAAAATGACTAGACTATGGCAGGTGCTCAGCAAGTGACTGTTAAAAAATAGCAGTGATTTTACCATTGGGCCTGCGATGTTTGAGATGCCAGTGGGAGGTAGGACTGGCCTTAAGTTGTGATACACACACACACACACACACACACACACACACACACACCCTCAATCCCTGAATCTCAGTGTATTTTCCTGTACCTTTCTTTTCCCTCATGTGTGCTCTCAGTACTGCCTCAAGGCATTGATCCATCAGCAGAGAGTCCATCACAGCTGAGAATGGCCTAGCAGCGCCCGCCCCCAGTTAGTGTGATTCCGCCATCATTCTGGGAGCCAAAGGAAAACAGGGGCGAGGTAAATGTACAATAAGGGAGGAAGGAAAAAAAGGAAGGAAGGAAAGGAAGGGAGGAAGGAAGGAAGGAAGGAAGGAAGGAAGGAAGGAAGGAAGGAAGGAAGGAAGGAAGGAAGGAAAGATCTAATGAGGCTTTTGATAATCTTGCTATATTTTATTTTTTGCTACAGTCTCATTTTATCTGAACAGTAAAATGACTTGAATGATAAGACAGCAGAAAGAAGGAAGAAAAGAAAGAGGAGGAAGAAAAGTAAGGAAGAAAGGAGGGAGGGCAGACAGAAAAAAAGAATATAAGGAAACAAAACAAGTGAGTGAGAAAAAGGGAGAATCAAGGGATGATTTACTACAAAATGGAACAAAAGGGGAGAGAAAAAAATCTTACCACTAAGGGAAGGGAGCCTTTCAGCAAATGAAACAGAGATGGCTTTTAGAAACAAAACGCACCAGGAGTAATAAATTCCAAAACTGCAGATTGCATCTGTTCATTAAGGGTTTTTTCAAAATCATTTAAAATAAAAAGTGAATGCACACACACTTTGCCTTGAGATATACTTAAGGGAAGTTATTTGTTACCAAGACAGTTGCAAAATCTTAAATAAATAAAAAAATGCCCATACATAAAAGCAGAAAAACTAAGAGAACAGACCCTCGTATGCCTCAAAAAAAATCTATAGTAAAAATCCATTTGACTTGAAATGCTTCCATTCATTAGAAGTCCAATAAAATTAAATGTTATATATAATTCCATTTACTGATTGCCCTGACCAGGGTATGCAATTAAAAATCCAATAAGCATATACCTTTTTCTAAGTGTGAGCATCTCCAAAATGTAACTTTCTTATTCTGATATGAAAGTAGAAGAAAATTACGTATAATTTGTGACCAAATTAATAAATAGCTGTATCTGAGAAACCTTGGTTTCAACATACTTACTCAAAGTTTATGCATGCATAGTCTCTCTCCCTCTCTCTCTCTCTCTCTCTCTCTCTCTCTCTCTCTCTCCCCCCCCCACCCCTCTTCCCCAAATACACACACATTTCTTCCTCCCTCAACGCCAGATCACATCCATCACTTTGGATATGCTAAATGTGACTGTGTAGAGAGAATCAGATGCATGTTGACGTATGTTGTATTCAGTCCTTCTCTTGTGTTCCTGCTTCAATAAGGAGAAGCAGCTAGCCTTAACTTACACCTTCTCCTCCATCCCTGACCCCCTGTGAGTGGCACAGCTCCATCGGACCTTCCTGACAGACTATAACATTCTCTTCAGCAATTTATAGTTTGCTTCCAGCCATTCCCTCTCTCTATTGGGGTACGTCACCATTATTAGAAAGATGATTCCTAAACTCTAAAACAAACAGAGGCTAGCCTTTTTATAAGCATTATCTTCGAGGGATAAATGAGAAATGTTGGCAAGCAAAAATATTTCTTTACTGTAAAAGCCTCATTATTCCTTCATGAAATATTAATATAGGATCAGGTGACATGCAGCAGAAATATTTATGAACAAATGTCTCTTTGCAAGCTCAGTTTGGTAGCACTGGTGAACTACCAATAGAAAACAAGTGTTCCTCAGGATAATGAGGAAATGTGATATATTGCTTTACATATTTTCAATAGTTTAAACTGTTTATGATACCATCAGGGTATTAATAATTTGAAGGTTCGCACCCAGATCCAGTCTATTTATAAAACATGTCTTGTCTTCCTAACACATTCCCTGAGATGCCGGGAGGGTTACTCAGAAGCAGCTCCTACATTCTTTGGAAATCTTAAGCATGTGCCCAAACTGTAGAATCTTGTTTCCTTTATTTTAGTTTTCTGAAATATGTATGTGTTTTAACCATCAAATCTATTATCTTTACAAAATGCTTTTCAACCCACAAAGTAATCAGATGTAACCATTGGGGTCATCACCTCCCAAACTGTGGAATTATTTGGCCAAAATGGATGGTTGGGCCAGGAACCACTTTACTCTCAGGACCCCAGCCATGCTGGACACGTCTCTCACGTGGCCCTCGCCATGTCTGGAGGGAAGGAAGTGAGCCTTATGGGGACACAACATAGGATAAAGCAGTGTTTCTCAAACTGGGGTTCATTTTGGACTCCCAAGCAGCTCCAGCTCCTTGGGGATCTCTAAATCCGATAGGAAGTCTATTGTTTAAACGAAAGCATAGATTTCTAAGCCAGGCAAAATTAATTACAGGCATATTCTGGCTCTTTCACCTATGGGTTAGAGCCTGGTATCATCAGGCAATTTCCACGCCCTGGTTAGCATTTAGTATTCAATTCGCATTGGGGCCTAACTTGTAATGCAGTTGGCATTGCCCCTTGTTGCAGAAATAAACAGGCACCGTGGAAAGAGGTGGCCTCTCCCTGTGCACCCCTGGCGGCCCAGGGTCACCTCCCGCCATGTCCTCCCTGACCGTGGGCCCCTGCAGGCCAAACACAGTCGCCCTGGAGCCCCCTGGGTACTTCTGCCAGTGTCCCCACTGCACAGCCAACGCCGGACAGATTAGTACCATTTGCACCAAGTGCGTGCTGTGTCTGACAGATGGCACCTGAGCGTCACTTCCACAGCACAAGCCATGCTTACGCTTTATTTCTGTGGCTCACTAGGCAGAGATGCTAAAATAAATGCGCGGGTCCTACAGAAAGCGAATGATGCGATCTCCCCCATGGCTGGGGTGCTGCGGCCTCTCAGGGTCCCTGAATCAAGGCAAGAAAGGCACACACCCAACAATTTTCTTTTATTTGGACAGTCTGTAGATCTGGAAGCCCTGAAGGAAGACCTGGAAGCTGGGGTGCTCCTAGCCTGGAAGCGATGCCCCCTTCCCGTGATCACGCCCCAGGTAGGGGTCAGGTCGGGGTCATGGTTACTTCTAAGGAGTTGGTAGAGGAGCTGGAGAAAGCTGTTCTACTGACCCCCTGGGGAGCTGTGTGAATCCCCTCTGGGGGCAACTTCCTCTGCATGCCAAGAGCAGCTTTTGTTCCTCTAGTATTTACAGATACATACTTAACCTTACTCGTCACAATCATTGATAGCACTATGCAGAAAACACTCAAATGCTACAAGGACAGGGCCTTGCTCTGTGCTCTCTACATCCTAATATCCGGATGGTGCCCAGCATGCAGTAGCCCCTCAATAAATGTTTGCAGTATACTTGGACAAATTCTGCCTCAGGCAACAGGTGCACCAGTTCAGTAAGGGCTTTTTTTCAAAATCATTTACAATAAAAAGTGAACGCACACACATTGCCTTGAGATACTTCAGTGAAGTTTTCGGGGGTTTCCGTCACTCGTTGCCTGTAGACAAGATTGACAGAAGTGGCTGCTTGGTGAGATCAGAAGCCGTTCCTGCTCTCTTTTATGTCACAAATCTTTGGATGCGGTGGACTTCCTTAAACACGTCACTGCACATTAACTCACAAATGACTCTGAATGTACAGAGGATCCTTTATGGGCAGTGGCAGTTCCTGAATTTCCATTGCGGATGAGCTTGGGACACCAAGGCAAATGGAAGTGTGGTGATTTGGCACTTCCGCTAAGAATGAGAAAACGTCGTGAGCGGAACTGGGCAGACAGATGCTCAGGACTGAGGTCCTTAGGGCCATTCCTTTTGCCTTACTGCCCATGAAAATACCTGGGGCATTAAAACAATATCAGTACCTGCGCTCCAGCCCAGAACAACTGAGTCCAACTTTCTGGGACATCAATACTTGTGAAAGCTCCCCAGTGATTTCTGAAGGGCAAACAGGTATGAGTGTCCATGCGTACCCCACTGCAGGTCGTGAACATCAGGTAAGCACTTATTTCTGCAGATTAAAACCTCAAAGACACATAGGGCACCTCACTACTCTTAAAGCTCAGGCTAATGTTAGTCATTATTTCTCCATCTCTTAGGTATCTTATCTTCTCATGTAACCCTCACAAGAGCCCTACCAGATAACTGTGGTGTTACAAAAGATGTCGAGGCCAATGGTTTGCAGCACCAGCTTGTTCTACGTGCGATGTAGAGCAGGTTACTTAACGTCTGTGAATGTTGGTTTGATTTTGCATAACATAAGAATGACAACACGGGTCATACGCAGTTACTAAGGCAAAGGCAGGGGACACCTAACAGTGCATTGTTCGCTCCATTCTTTCTGACAATAACACGCATCAGGAAGGAAAGGGCATTGTCTTTTCTGTAGTATATTACTTTTGTAAAACCTCTGGATGCAAAATTCTGTCTGAGTCACCACAACTCATTGTCACCACGTCCTTTACAAAATGACTAAGAACTGATAAGAAAGACTATGGCGCTCTCAGGAGGGTCCCAGGCGTTCTGGGCAGAGCAACAAACTCTTTGCCTTGGAGAGGGTCATTCATTCTGTCGTGCCGATGACACCGCTTAGCTGATTCATGCTCTGATGTGGGTCACGAAGACCCCAAGTTCTGCTTTTCAAATGCCAGAAAAGTTCAGCCTGGCTTCATGACATTTTAGCATTCTTTTTCTACAACAGATTGCTCGCATCTCTCCAAAGCTTCTAGTAAAACACCTTTTTTTGACTTTGTATTAAGATTTTTAAATACAAGCCAAGGAAGCGCTGATGTTACAGGTGAAATAATTTGCAAAGGCTTAAGTGCAAGGCAGAAGCCAAGGCTTTTGTCCTGCCTCCCCTGCCATCCAATCCTGATGTCCTGTGTTAGCACTTTGACCCGGCCTTCTCCAGTTTTGCTCCATGAGCAAATTAGAGCAGACAACGCAATGTGAGAAACAGAGTAACATATTTCCAACTTTTCACAATCATTTTCATCACTGAATATGAATGGATTGGAGTTTCTTAAGTGGAACTTTTTTGTGGAATCTTTGAGCTGGAAGAGACGTATTGGGACTAACGGGCTCATTTTTCAGGTGAAAAAAACCTGAGGCCCAGAGCGTTCCAATGCGTACGTTAAGGCTGCACAGTGGATGACAGGGGAAGGGCCAGAAAACAGCTCCCCTGATCACCTCCCCAGGCTTCTGATCAAGGCAGGAAGACTTGAGGGCACTGTCTTGCACCCTGTGGTTTCTTCACTCTGGAGATAAAAGCTGGCCAAGACCCAGGCACAGAGGGGCCCTCCATACAGACAGACTCACTTTATCTCTTCAGTGCCGCTTCAACACTGCTGACGAAAGCATTCAAGGGAATAAAGTGACTATTATATAAGCAAGACATTTAAGTGGCAGATGCTCCTGAAGAGGGGGAGGAAATACAAATGTGTCCTGTAATACCATAATCAAGTCATTTAATCCCTCTAAATATTAATATCCAGAAATCAGTGGCAATAACCCTAGATACCCAGTTATAACATGACTGAAGCTAAAGGCACTTGCAAACTTTATTTTGTTATACGAGTAATTATATATCCACATTTCCATAATGTGTTATAGCTTGTAAGACATTTTCATATGCATCGGCTTATTTCATACTGAAAACAATGCTGTAAAAGGAAGGTACAGACACTACCCTTTATAAACGAGGACAGGCCAAGTGTTCCTCCAAGGTCACACAGCTAGTTAATGGCAGCTCTGGAACCAAACAGAGCCCCTCGACTTCCAGCCCAGGGCTCTTCTAGTATTTGATGTGCATTGTTTGTATTATATCAACTAAGGTTCAAGTGCTCTTCTCCACCACCATGGAGAGACAGCCTGCAAAGGGGGCCATGAACTAGATACTCCACACACCATTCAGAGAGGACTGCTACTGAATGAGAGCCTAATAGCTGCCTCCCCTTCCTCTGCTGTCAGTCACTGATCTGCAAGCATAAAACGGGGGGTGTGGCTATGGGGTAATGCACAGGGTATTTGAGGACTTGGGATTCAGTTCTAGCTCTTTAGCTACTTTCCTGCAGTTACTGATCCAAGATCACACAGCTCAAGTTCAAATGCCAGCCCTTGGCATACATAGTCTTTGACAATTGGAACCCAATGGACCTTCCCAAGTTCTTTACCACGTTCTACTAGCATCTAAGCTGCTGAGCTCTGTGGTCTCACCAAGCTGTGCAAAGCCCTCTGGCACACTATGCAGTGTAACACCTTCACACCTTTGCACATGGCACTCTATTTGCCCAGACACTTTCCCTAACTCTGAGCCTAAAAGTACAGACTTACTCTGCAAGACCCAGCTCAAGCAAGTACTATCTCCTTTAGGAAGATTCCCCCAGTGCTCCAAGGCAGAGTTCACATTTGTTTTATTTTGTTTTTTTGTTTTGTTTTATGTGCATCTGTTTTTACAAAGCACTTAGGCAACTGCCATCATAAGCAGATGCAGAAACTGTATCCCTAAGTTTTAGGAGTGCCTGAAGGGTAGGGACTGTCTTATTGGCACGGTGTTGCACAAAGGAAGTTTTCAGTAAGTGGCAGTTGGATAAATGGATGGATGCATGGATGGATGGATGGATGGATGAGTGGGTGGGTGGATGGATGGATGGATGGCAGAATGAATTAGAAGTGTCTTAAGCTCAGTGAGGTGCCATATGGTGACCGGCTAGGAGGTGGAATTTCTGAGTCCTTTCAACCTGGGTTTTTATTGCAGCTGGATGATCTCAGGCACATAGTTTAACCTCCAGGAGCCTGAGCCTCATTCCCTCTAACTGTGAAATCCACTCTCTACCCTGCTGCACTCAGCTGGGAGCCCCAGGAGGCTGATGGATAAAACCCGTGTCAGTGCTCCTCACCCGGCTTCCTGTTGAGCTTGGTCCATGGGAGGCAGCAGCAGGGGATTCAGGGCCCAGGAACGTGAGACGGGGATTTTATTCTGTTCACCACAGCTCCTCCTCCCTGCAGGTCCCTCAGCTGGAAGCCACATCCTCTTTGCAGCAGCACTGCCCCCAGGGTCCCAGTGCCCTCCCTTCCACCTGCAGGACCAGGCTTGGCCCTTCCCTGTCCTCTGTGTAGTTCCTATGCCCTGTCCACCCTTTTGAAGTGTTCTCTTTATTAAACTCTTCTGGGGTGCCTAATTTGAGGGTGCCACCCGTTTCTTGCTGGAGCCCTAACTCACACAGCGGGTCTCAGGGTCTCTGTGTAGATTAAATGTGATCGTTGATGTGATGCCCTCATTGACCACTCCCAGGGTCTCCGCTGCTAATTTACTTGGTCCAGGGGGCTAATGATCTCTCCTATGAGGGTGAATACAAACCAAGTAAAACGCTGCATTCTATGTGAGGAAGTATACAAGTGTAACTCCCAATAAATATTTCATGGCCAAGTCACACTTGGAAAGGAAAAGCGTCCCTCCCCTACACGCAGACGCCCCAGAGCACAGCCAGCGAGCCGGGCTAACCGCCCCAGGTGCCCAGGGGAAGCACACAATCACACACCAGGGAAGGCCAGGCTACGGATAGGCTTGCTCCACTCCCCGGGGCAGATGGGATGAATGTTGACAGAAAGGGGACAGCCTGTCAGGGAAGAACTCCCCACCCCCACACCACTCCAGAAATAAACCCATTATTGACCTGGATTGATTGACTCTCTCTCCGTCGCCTCCCCTAAGCCGGCCTCTGTATCCCATTTTAACAAGCAGCGACAGTAACAAGTTCACCAGGATTAAAACATGATGGGTGAGGCCCACTAATGGGTTTGCTTTTGTTTCCACAGGCTGATTTGAAGATCCCTCTCATTTGCCGGGTGCCAAGAACTATGAACAGACAGTAAGTACCTCCGTGTCACTGTGAGCCTGAATCTCCCAGCAGGAAGAGGACTCAGGTCCTAGAACATGAACTAAGGAATGATGCTAACGTGCCCGCCATGGGAAGGGCATTTCCAGGGTCAAGGCCATGCCTGAGAGGCCAGGCTGAGGATGTATGCACCAGGGATCAGTGTACCCTGTCCCAGTAACAGCATGTTTTGGGGAGCAGGTCAGTGGTCGCCCAGCACAGGAGTGTGGTTGGAGCAGGGATGAGCTACCCCAGCACCAGAATGCCCAGAGGGCACCCAGAAATACCATCTATCATTTCACACCCCGATGCATAAAGGTAGAACTAAAAAAACAGTGGTTTGCACACTTGTTTTTACAGCAGAGAACCTAGTACCCAACTTTTTTCTTGTAGAACCCCCAGAGTGAGTGATGCGGTTGGTTTAGGATTTCCAAATGTGTACCTGATCCAGCAAAATAACCCATCCCATTCCTGGTGTCTATGAAAATAGTAAAAAGATAGCAGGCCTCCATGTTGTAAGAAATATTTATAATGGAAAAAGAAACCTTTAAATTGATAAAATTAGGTGTACTGATTTTAAAATTAATCTACTTATCTATTCACTTGCTTTATTTTGCCAACTGGAAAGATATCACTGTTATTCTCCTCTGTGCAAAACGAGCAGCAGAGTGGTTGTGTGAGAAAAAACAACGTGAGCTCTAGAGTCAGGCAGACCTAGGGTAAATCCTGCGCCGTCATTTGACAGCTGTGTGATATTCAGGAAGTCACCTAACCCTCTGGATCTTGGAGAAGTTACTTTCCTCCCTCTGGAAAGGAGAGGCTGGCCTCGGAAAGGAGGACCGCCTGGTCACCTCCCAGAGGGGGCCTGGGGCAGCACAGGGCAACCTGGTGATACCTGGGCCCCACGGGTGAGCACTGGGTGCAGGGTTGGTGTCCAGGGTGACACGGAGGCAGCAGCCCCAGTAGTGCAGCTGCTCCAAATGCCCACAGGTGTCGAGGCGGGGCGGCCTGACGCACAGCCAGGTCCCTGGGTGCAGATGCTGGGCCTGGCGCTCTGCCTCTTGCTATGAGTGTGTGTGGGGGCTCCCTGGCGCCGTCCACAGCCAGGCTCCTTGCCTGACCCAGAATCTAACGTGTAGGGCACTTCCTCTATCTGGGGTGCCGGACCCCTTCTCCTCTTTGACCTACAGCAGGGCTGAGTGGCAGGCTCCCCCAGCTGCTCTGAGCATCAGCTTGCTGGTGTCAGTGACTTGTCTGAGATGGCATGGACAGTGGTGATAGACCTGGGGCTGGAATCTGGGTCTGTCTGACTCCAAATCCAGTGCTCCTTCTGCTTATCCCGCCACTGAGGGGAACTGAGGAGGCAAGTTCGGTCAGAGAGGTGTCTGATCTGGGGACGCAGGACAAAGAGCATGAATTCTCACACCCAGGGTCGCAATCGGCAGTGACTGTGGCAGGCGGCAGCTTCACCGTAAGATAAATGAATGGTCTGTGATGGTGGAGGGACCAGAAAGACAAGTGCGTCAGCTTCCTGGAGCCGCCATAACAAACGGCCACAAACTGGGGGGGGGGGGGCTTCAAACAGCCTAAAGTGTACTCTCCCACAGTTCTGGGGGCTAGAAGTCTGAAATCGGGGTGTGGGCAGGCTCATGCCCCCTTCTGAGGCCCGAGGGGACCATCCCTCCTGCCTCCTCCAGCTTCTGGTGGCTGCAGGCGTTCCTGGCTTGTGGCTGCACCACTCCCGTCTCCACCTCCGTCTTCACGTGGCCCCCTCCTCTGTGTCCGTGCCTCCCCTGCTTCTTCCTGTCTCAAATCTCCCTCCTTTCTCTTATGAGTGCATTTATTACTGGTTACTCACCTGGATAACGCAGGATGATTTCATCTCAAGGTTCGTAATGTAATTACATCTGCGAAGACCCTTTTTCTGAGTAAGGTCACAGTCACCAGTGCCAGGGATTTGGACATGGATGTTTTTCAGGACCACCATTCAACCCACTACAGCAGGCTTTGTTTTCAGACCCCTCTCTGGGGACACTGTGGGGTTCCTTTGACAAGAAGCAAGATTTGCTATGTGCTTCCCTCTGGCTTTCTGGTTGAGAGTTCCAGCCTTTAGACCCAGCTTCTGTTTCTCTTGGTGACTCCACCCTGAGCCAGTGGTCTCCTCTATAAAAAGGACAGGTGTCTCCCCTTCATGAGGACTTCAGGTAGCTTTGGTTTGCAGCCGACAGTTGGCCTCTTGACAATTGCTTCTCATCCAGCTTTCCAAAGGATAGCTTTATGATTTCGGCTTTAGAGTCATGACAGATACAAAGCTGCCAATACATAGAGCAGAGGACAGACCACGTCATCATATCTTCATAAACATCTGTTTTCTCCTCTGGGGAGGAGCCACATGGAACCCACACATCTGGCTGTATCACGCCTCAACATGAGGAACCTGACTTGTTAAATCAGCCTTCTTCTTTCCAGAAGCTCAGGGTGTCCTTCTGCTCCCCTAACCCCCATCACTCCCAACATCTTCTCCACTCTTTCCTCCTATGCAGCCTCGATTAGCCAATCCATATGGGATTGCAACTGACTTGTCCTGAAACCCCAGATTTGTGAGGGTCGGCATTACAGTTAGTGCCCCCTCAATTATACAGGCGCACAAGAGAAACGCAGGAACCAGGACCATGTGCACAACTACTAACCTACCCTTTCGTGCTCCGCATCCTATTCTCAACCTCTGTGGTTCACGTCTGCTCTCTCCTCACCTGCGAGATTCTTCCCATCTCCCCAGACTGTGCCTCAGTGGCTGTGGTGTCACCTGGGAAATGCAGCGTCTTGGGCTCCGAAGTCCAGACATGCTGAATCAGACTCTGTACGTTCACAAGATCCCCAGTTGGCTTCGAGTCACGTTCAAGTCTGAGGAGTGCTGGACTAGAACAGTGGTTCCCAGCGCTGTCTCCTTCCCAACACACTCAAGAAGTATTACAATATTCCCCAAGACATGGCTGGGAGAAGGCAGCTACCTACCTTCTGCACCACGCATGAGCGTGGTGTGGAAACGTGTGCTCCACACACACACTCGCACACTCACGCGGGTTTTGTTCTGCCATGCCCTGGGGGGAGCACTCCTCTCCCCATGAAAATCGCTCACCCAGCTAATTCATGGCAGATTTTAAACCCACTGAACATTAGAAACACGAAGGAAGCTCCAAACAAAAGCAAGTTCATTGTCCTTCTCCAGACCAAGAAGTCAGGATCCCGGACGGCGTCTCCTTTTAATGCCCAGCTAATCTACAGCTGGGGTTGCAAAGCGCTGACCTAAGATGTCTTACCATCCCATAACCTGGGGTTTCTTACAACTTTATCACCTGGAATTCGAAATGGTCTTTGTGGCTATGACTAATTCCTTACTGTATCTCACTGAATGAATGAATGAATGAATGAATGAGTAAATGAGCACAACTGAGTGGATGATATTGAGATAGGTTATATATTCACACACATACACACATGTGTACACATGTGTGTCTAGAAACATATTACATATATACACAGTACAAGTCTGTGTACAATTATTTGCTGTGAAAGTATCGGTTCAGTGAAAGCGTTTACTAAGCACACACTCTGCCGGCACTGAGTGAGGTACCCCCCTTATAAAGATGAATGCGAGGTAGTCTGGCCCTCAAAGAGCATGAGGCGTACATTAAGCAAGTCATTTTAGTGACGGGAAAGCGCCGCAAATGCTAAGGGGTCCAGACGTCATTGATTCTAAATTGCTTCTGAAATTAGGAGGCTATTTCACGCTAACGGTCCTGCAACAAAACTCCCGCTTCCATAACAATCCATTGAACTCCATCAGCCTCGTTTCTCGGCGCCTGGGGGCACCAGAGAAGAGCAGGCAGAGGGGCCAACTGCCCCATCACGTGGTCAGGGCCGGATGAAGGAGACCGGGGTGTGGCGTCCAGTAGCTCGTCGTCACTCTAGACAGAACTGGTAAGAACCCCGATGCTGTGGTTCTGGGTGTTTGGGGAAAGACGGAGGTCACTAGAGCGATGACTTCTGGGCCTTTCCAGAAAGCAAACACCCTGCACCGGCCAGGCTGCTTTGGGAAGTCAAAAGAAAAACGCTCTCACACGTCGCGGGTTGAGTGATGGGGGAGCAAGCATCCGCAAAGCGTCCACTTTGAAACACACTGAGAAGGTCTAACAGAAAACTAGCTTTGACCTATGTTCCATTATTCCTAGTCCTCATGGAAATTTTAGAAAATATACAAAAGTACAAAGAAAACAAAACTCGCCCATGATCCCAGCACCCAGAAATAACCACTCATTTGCTGAAGGCTCCTTAAGTCATTTTTCTATATCTTTGTGTAATATTTTAAAATTTCAGGAAACCGACTTTTAAAGCTCATATTGTTTTTAGTCACTCATTATATAATACGGTTTTCTATGCTGAGCATCACCCCATATTACTAAACTTTCTTCAAAACCACGGTGTTTAAAGGTTAGTACTTAAGTAAGTACTTACCCGTAATTCCAAATCTGGAAGGCTTCCAAATATTGGGAGATTTTCGCAACTAATTTGACAGCGAAACTTGACCTGCAGTGAGGTGAAGTTATGTATGTTCTCCATTGATCACACTTAGTGTGAATATTCACATGTTTTTCTGAAGAAATATCAGTGTGTTCATGGCCAGGTATTGTTCTAGAATTTACTGGGGGTATTACATAGTATTCACACAATATTACTTTTCTGAAATCCCAAATATTCCGAATCCCTGGCCCTCCGGAATTTGGATGAAGAATGGTGGACCTGCGTTTTTTTTGTTGTTGTTTTTTTTTTAAAAAGATTTTTATTGGGGAATTGGGGGGATGGGAACAGTGCTGGGGAATTGGGGGAAGGGGAACAGACAAGTTGCTGTCGTCTTGTTCTTCAGTCTAGTTGTGGAGGACGTTGCTTCACAGGCCCAAGTTGGCACCATCATTGCGCTCTTCTCTGGCGAGGCAGATCAGTCGCTGGCTTCTGGACGGCCGCTCACTGCGGCTGCTGGCCGCTCACGCTGGCTGCTGGCCACACACGGTAGCCCATGGCAATCCACTGCCACAGGGACTGCAGCCCACGCCGTCGCCGGCGACTCATGGCAGCCCAGCTCCAGGTTGAGCTGTTGTTCAGCATCTTAGCTGTGGAGGGCAGTGTCACTGGCCCTCATATGTGGGGTCCGAACCGGGGCCCTCTGGCATCCCAAGCGAGTTCTTAACCATCGCGCCACTCGGCCGGCCCCGGACCTGCGTTTTATCCAGTGGCTTGTTGTATCTTGACCTTGGTGTTGGACACTCCAGTTGTTACCTATAAAGTTTTATGAGGTGGTTTTACTGCCAAGATTAAACTTAATAGTCTATACTCTAGAAGTATTAGAGTAGGCTGTGTCACTATGGCCCCCTGCATGCAGTGTGGTGTGTCTTGTCACATGTAACACAATTACACTGTGACAGTCTGTTATTACAGAGGAACACAGGCTCAGTCAAATTTTCCGACCATAACCTAGAATTTCTTTTCTTGCATGAGAGAACTTGTCTTTCATATTTGTTTATTCTGGAAAGACTTTTGGTGGTAAACCAAAATAAAGTTTGAGGGCTAGGAGAACCTCAGAGGTTTGGAATTCAGGCTTCCACACGTGGTTGTAACCCCTTTAGCAATAGCTGTGTGAGACAGAATCAAGACCCTTCTTGGACACTCTGACAAAGGGCTCATGAGCATCTGAGACAGTGAGTTAAGAAAGTGTAAGTTCCTCTTTGTACTGACATCAACAAAGCCAGCTTCCAGTCAGCGTTACTCATTGATCCGCACATTTTGCTAAGCGAAATAACTTCCCTGCAATGCTTTCTCACTTGAATTCAACATTTAGTTATGAGAATGACAGAGTAAAGAGAAGAAAAAATTCTACAGGCCAATAGTGCCCACAGGCCAGGCTCTGCTGGTCATTTTGCATGAAGATCTGTGTCGTGCTGTTTCACTACTCAGCATCAAACACCCTCGCGGTGTCACCACATAAGACCCCACACACACACACCTTGGGATAACCCTGTCCCAAATTCGGAGCCACATCTCTCTGATTCCGAAACCCGTGACCTTTGTACCATATTGAACTGCTTCACAATGTCCTTAATCAAAACATCATCCTTGTATATTTCTCACCAGGGACACATCCCCAAACCGAATGACTGTTTTACTTATGAGAGGCATATTTTCTCTCTGAAACCTCGTGTGATAAAATTCACTCAGTCGCTGGGTGGGGATGAATATCAGCTCCTCTCAGATGGGCTCAGCTCAATGTCTGGCACGTGGGAGATGCCTAGTAAATATTTCCCTCTACACGTATATATGATAAAGCTCCTTGTGAACTTTGGGTCGTTATTTTCCTGCAAGATATACTCGTATGTGAACAACCCTTGCCTTCGACCTCAGGGAGCGACTTCATTTTGATTTGCAGGAATTAATAAGTGTAAATCCCACAGAGTCTTGGGGGAAGCGAGAAGCAGGAATTTGGACATCCTGAGGTCAGAGTCTTGTACCCAGCAGAGTAGTCAGTGCGGCTGCCTTCCTGGTTACCCAGAAGTCATTACGAACCAACTCTCTCGGGCCAACCAGGCCCATCCATGGGTGCTATCAAGTCGCAGCACTAAGATTCTGCTTCGTGGATGGCTGGTAATTAAAACGCTACAAGCTGTGAGAGAACATAGCCGAAAGGCAGGGCAAGAGCTTGCCAGGGGTTGCAGACACGGCCAGTGGTACCTTTGCAGGAAAGGCAGGTGTGTTTGGCCCTGGGGCTCGTGGAGATGGGCGGTGATGGGGGAGTTTTAAGAGAGCCTTCCTTCTTTCTTATCAGCAGAATTGCCAGCTGGTGATGGAATTAACTGACTTAGCTGGCTTACTGCCACTTGGGAAACTTCCAGCTAAACACACTCGTCTCCTGCAGGCTGTCCACAAGGTTGGACTTTTCATGATTATGGCCTTTAAAAATGTCACAAAGAATAAAGAAGGCTGTGATTTATTTTAATATTTGAGTTTGTTGTTACCATACAAGTAACATATATTCATTGTAGACATTTTTAAAACGCAAAGAAAAACTACCACCGATCGAACCACTGAAAAGTGGTCAGCTCTGTTGGATACTTCATTTTAGACTTTCTTATACAACTATGCACCCTACTTTGTTTTTGAACTTTACTGTATCATAACTATTTTCCTATGCTACTAAAGTCATCTTTATAGCTATGCAATCTCCCATGATTTAGGCATCTCATATTTTATATTCTTCCACTATTGGAAAACAGCGCAACTCAGGAACTACTTTGACAAGCTTTACTACTACAATCATGTCCCAGTGTTAAGACGCTGTGATTTTTTTAATCTGGCAATAAGAAAACCAAACACCCCAGGGGGTTTCATAAGCCAGACCAGTGTTTGGAGATCCTGACTCACCATGACAGTTTATCACAATCGCATAGTATTTGATCATGTAAATGTGCAGAAAAATTGGAACTAAGGTTTAGTATATATGGCTGGTCCCTGGAGGCCAAACCACTAGTCACTTGCACGTTCTACCTTAAATATACCCAACACTCCTCCCCCCGGCCAAGATAAGATACAGGGAGACAGGAAAGTTGATTTCATGGAAACCTTTGGTCATGTCCAAACGCAACTGATACCAACAGTAAAAACATTTCCATAGTTTGGAAAGGATATGATTTGAGGTCAATATCAGGAAGTCCTGGAAGATGGATCCACACGAAAGAGAAAAGGGGGTTTGCTAGAGGCCTGGCTGCCTGGAATTCCAGAATTCCTGGTAAAGAAAAACCAGTCACAAACCAGAGCGAAGCAGTTTGGAGCCCAGGCTAAATATCAAGTAGCAAATTTACAAGTATCTCCTGCATGGTTCTCCATTCTTGCCTTCTCTTCTCTATTATTTTTTGAAGGAAAGGATTTTTTTAGATATATATTTTAACAGTTTTAAAAAATTGTGGTGAGTCAATCCAACAAAGGCAGGATTAAAGTCAAACATTTTTTTAGCTCCTATGGTGAGGGTCCATATACTTTGGTGATGGAAGAAAGTGGGCTCCGATGGGCTTATTAGTTCTGCCACTTACCAGCTGTGATATTTTCGGCATTTATTTAGCCTCTCTGAGCTCATTTTCTTCATAAAATGGAAGTAGTACTAGTAATATCTCAAAGGGACGGTGAGGAGAGTAAGCGACAATGACTCGGCGTGTGCAGCTCTGTATTGGCACACAGGGGCCTTGCACAGATGCGGCAGATTGCACTCTGTCAAGATGGCCACAACGATAGCTGCCATTCACAGGGGAATCTATTTCTCCACCTCCTTGAGCTGGCGTGGGCCTGTGACAGTATTGATCAATGGAACAGGACAGAAGGGACACTGCCAAGTCTGGACAGGGGCTTTAGCAGCCAGGCAGCACTGCTTCCCACCTTGGGGAGCCAGCTTCGATCAGTCTTGTGTTAGGGCCGCCATGTTCTGAGAAGACCAAGGCACGTGGAGAAGCCCTGGGGTGACAGTCCCATGGAAAGACAGGGAAGCTGAGGGACACTAGGCAGGAAGCATGAGCGTCAAAAGCCATCTTGGGCACTCAGTCTGGTCCAGCTTGGAGAGAACCATCTGAATGCACTAACCAGCACAAGAGAACCTAAGAGGGACCCACAGCCAAGAACCAGGGTGGTATGTTATGCAGCAAGAGATGGCTAGAACAGAGGCTGTCTGCTATTTTTATCATCATCTCAGTTTTTCTTCATGCGGGACCTTTGCTGTTAGATATTGAGGATACAACTTAGGGCTCCATGACTTGATATCACCTTGAAGGACATCCACTCTAGTGGGCAAGCGGGGTGCTAATAAGGGGTTCCTTGTGCAAAGTGCTGGGGGGACAGAGGGGCGTGAGTGGCTATTCTCCTTGGGGGCAAATCTTGGGGAAGGGAGTGGTGGTATTGGGAAAGACATCCTCACGGAGGACATGACAGCTGAGCGGAGCTTAAGGGACGACAGGGTGTTACAGAGCAGCACATGGAGGAGAGAGAGCAGTGTAGGCCTTCTTAGGTACCTACCACAGGTGGAAAAACTATCAGGACTTAATAGAAAGGGGACCATTAGAGTGACTGATAATTTGAATTTTGTTGCTTAAAAACTGATCCTAAGTAATTGGGGAGGTCATTTCTTGACGACTCATGGTGGATGGTGGAATTTTATTTCCCATCTCTCTTTATCGGCCGCAGAAAGAAGCTGCGATCTGTAACAAGAATGAGGATGAGGCCTGACCTGGGCTTGCAGTGATTAAAATCCCATGGTGACGGGAAGGCCTGCACTTTCCTGCTATGCTGCCTTTCATAGGCGGCAGTTAGAGGCGTGTGTTGCATTGCGTGTTTGAACCCAAGTTTCCTGCCTAATGAAAATTCTGCATCTAGGTCAGCGTCTGTGGGCTTTTCTAAGGGTTCTATCAGCAAATATCCAAGAAATTTTATGAGAAAGAAACATGAAGTCTTTGCCACCTTCGGCGAGGTTTTATTTTCTCCCATTGCTTTAAATATTGATGAGAAACAAAAGACGAATCATAAAATATGCATAAGATGTAAAGAACAATAAAATAGTTCAGATATGTGGGCTCATTCTCAGTTTTTAAAAATTACCATTATTTTGGAGGTTTTCATTCATCTTTCTGTGATCACAGCTCCTCACCTCCCACAGGGAACAATTGTCCTGAATTTTGTATTAATCATTCACACACACACACCTCTTTTGTTTTCCACTGTACTATATATGTCTGTATCATTAAAAACGATTCGGTTGGGGGCTGGCCGAGTGGTGCATTGGTTAAGAGCTGGATTGGGATGCCAGCTCTGAGCAGCAGGGCCC
>NW_017731687.1:302134-325775 GCF_001890085.2 Hipposideros armiger
ATTTACATTACGATTCATAACAGTAGCAAAATTACAGTTATAGAGTAGCAACGAAAATAATTTTATGGTTGGGGGTCACCACAACATGAGGAACTGTACTAAGGGGTCGCAGCATTAGGAAGATTGAGAACCACTGATAAGACATTCACAACAGTGCCTGGAACAGTGTGAGCTCTGTGAGGATCAGTCATGACCATGCTACAATCTACATTATGAATGCCCCGATTTACATTCCAGAAATAACCCGCACTATGCGGGTAGCCATAACTCCTTCAATTTTATGGCTAAATAATATTTTCTTATGTGCACATAAAGCTGTTTGCTTATCCACTGTCCAGCCAGTGGACACTTGGATTGTTTTCCAGACTTTGCTAGCACCACCAGAGCTGCTAAGAACCTTCTAGTTTGTGTCTTGAAGCATAATTCAAGAGCATCTGTACATACGGGTATATTCTCAGGACTGAAATTCCTGGGGCACAGAGTGTGCATGCCTCCCAACTTTACTAGACAATGTCACAGCTTCCAAAGCCACCAGGCCATTTTGCATTCCCACAAGTGTGTGTAAGTGGCCCAGTTGCTTCACAACCACGTCAGCCCTCATTCCTGGCAGTTTAAATTTTTACCAAACTGATGGGTGGTTTGAATTTACCTCTTGTTGGCTGTGGCTGTGCTTAGGCACCTTTTCAGATATTCATCAGCCGTTACGTCTGCTTGTCTGCACACAGAGCCTGGTGAAATCTTTTGCCCACTTTTCTGTCAGGTTTTTTTTTTCTGTTTCATGTTGATTTGTATGAGTTATTTATTTATTCTGTACACTTTTCTCAGTTTGTGACTTGAGCTTTCGTTCTCTTTGGCTGTTTTCTTTGTGTGATCATAATTTTGAGGCAGCTGAGCATGTCCAACTTTTCTTGATGATGTGCTGATTTTGCGTGTTGTTTAAGAAACTTTCCTTACCCTGGAATCATTAAGGTCACTTCCTTATACTGAATTCTAAACATCGTAAAATTTGACTTTGACTTTTAGGCCTTTAATCAGCCTGGAGTTGATTAATCTGTGTGTGATATTAAGTAGGGAGGATTGTGTGTTTTTATGTAGATGAACAATTTACTCAGCAGCATATATCAAAAAGTCTACCCCTTCTACACCAACCTGCAGTGTCAGCTTTGTCATAAAGCAAGTTTTCCTGTACAGAAGGATCTTTTTCTGGGCTTTCTCCTCTGTGCCATGATTACAGTATGTACCGCATGTTAATTACACACCTAATTAGTATAACTTTATAGCGATTCACGATGATATCCGGGAATTTACATCCCCTGGCTTGTACTCCATCAGTGAATTGCCTCTACTTTTGTCTCTGAGCTCTTACCTTTGTTTAAATGTTGGGCTTTCTCTGAGAAGTCTTTACTTTTACCAGCAATTGATTGATTGCAAAGTAAGTGGACTTTTTTTTTAACTGTTTCCTATGGAAGGTTCAGTCAGGGCATCTCGTGCATTCTGCCTCAAGAAATAAAAGACATTCTCCCCCGTGGCACTCAATTTTTTAAACTATATTTTGATAAAATTTTAACTAAAAAACAGAATTTAAAAATTACCATGTTGTCAGTTTCATCAATGATGCTCTTATTTTTATATAAAGAAAAGTAGCACAGCCCTAGGATTGGTATGTTCTTCGTTCAACGCGATTCATTGAAGTTTTGCAAATTCTCATTCAATGAACATGAATTAAATTCTTATTACATGCCAGACTTTGTGCTGTTCATGTTTGTACACATTATCTCATTAGATTTAATCTTCAGAGATAAAGGATTCAAGGGCTAGCCTGTACATTGACATGAAAAGACTGTCAGACAGCAGTCTGTGCAAAGCTATTATTGCTTGTCATGTGCCTAGCAATATTAATAGATCCATATATGTACTGCCACTTAATCTTTATATGCATGAACAAGCAGACAAATAAATAAACACAACAATAAGTAAATCTAAAATATGTGAACAGCCTTATATGCTGCTATGGAATGATTATGGAGTTTGGGCTGTAACATGGGCTATGCCAGTTAAGATTAGAAGACTGGATTACCTCATGGGATAAAAAGAGGGATTAAATGAGATCATGTTTATAAGAATCACCTATGTAGACCCCGCCTCCCTCTTAATCAATCAAGTTATCTTTGGTCATTTATCAGCTGTGTGACCTTAAAGAGTTTACTGACCTATGTGTGCCTCAGTTTCTTCATCTATATATGTAATGTACATAATAATAACACTGATCTTATTAAGTTGTCCTGACTACAAAATTACTTAATATGGAGAGAGTGCTTAGGCAATTATCTTGAACATAGTAAGCCTTCATAGATTTTAGCTATTCTCAGCAGTTATTGTTATCTCAATTTAAGAGAAAACCTAAAATGTACTAACCTTTTTAGTATAATATTTTTTCATTGTTTTCTCTGATTGTAAAATAGAAACACATTTATGTAAAACACTAAGATAAATCAGAAAAGTACAGAAAAAAAGTAAAAGCAACCCAAATGGCACGCATATTAAAGATCACCAAAATGTTAGCAGCGATCTCTGCATGAGGGATCAGGGTGAATTTTAACTTTATGTGGGTATATAATGTTGATGTAAATAAATATAGAGATAAATATAGATATATTGAAGCTATGTATGCATCTGTAGATATATCCAATTGTCTGTCTCCTTATAATTCAGTCACTGAAATAGGTCCAGTCTGCATTGTCTAAATTAATGCTTGAGTCAGTTCAATTCTTTATTCTCTTCTTCATTCATATATTAATTCAACATCTATTCATTTGTGCATCTGTTTATCTATTTATTCCCATGTACAAACCCTTTGCTGGCTCCTGGGGCCAAAACTTAACAATCCAGTGGAATGGGATGGTGGCTACACCCACCCCCAACTAAGATTGAACACAGCACCTTGAGCTTAGAGGCCACGAGCTGCCTCCGGGAAGCCAGATGGTGTCTGGCGCCCTCCACAACGAAGATTGAAGAACAACAACTTGTCTGTTCCCCTCCCCCAATTCCCCAATAAAATCTTTAAAAAGAAAAGAAAAAAAACAATCCAGTGGAGCCAGTAGAACAATGGACCAGTGAGCAAGGAGCTTCTAAGCAATTGCAAGTGCTTAGAAAGTGCTAGAGCAGCGGTTCTCAACCTGTGGGTCACGACCCCTTTGGGGGTCAAACGACCCTTTCACAGGTGTCACCTAAGACCATCAGAAAACAAAAAGATATTTACATTATGATTCATAACAGTAGCAAAATTACAGTTATAGAGTAACAACAAAAATAATTTTATGGTTGGGGATCACCACAACATGAGGAACTGTATTAAGGGTTCACAGCATTAGGAAGGTTGAGAACCGCTGTGCTAGAGGAAAGTGAAGGGTAATGCAGGAGCATGGGAGTCAGGGCACCTGTGCTTATCCAGGTAGAAGGCACAGGTGAGAGGTGGAGAAATTAAGTGAAAATCACAGAAAGGATTCTTCAGAGCATTAGCTGAAGCTGTTAAATAGAACCCATTACACCTCTCACTCTTAGGGAAATGCATCTATCTCCCTGATGCTGAGATGTTGAAGGTGTGAGATGTTTGAGATATGTTCGGGGGGATTTGTGTTAGTACTGAGCTGCTTTGTTCCTCAACGTTTAGCACTAAGGTCTAGCAGACTAGAAAGGTGGGACAGCCCCTGGCTCAGAACCAGGAAGCCTGAAGCCTCATCCCCTCTCTGCCACTCACAAGCTCTTTGAATCCAGGCAAGACCTGCATTCTATGAGTCTTGGACTCCTTATCTATAAAAGGAAGATAATAGCACCATTTTTATCCACCATCTTTCATAGGGCAGATGCTTGAAATGGCAGTGTGTTTGATCGTGAAGATAGACAGCTGTGGCTGCTGTGAGAAGAGATGTGAAGAGAGATTAAGGCTTGAAATCAATCTCAGTTCCAATCTTTCCTCCATCTCTTGATAAGAGTTACATGACATAATGTATGTAGAGCACACGGGAAATGCCTGGCATCAGTTGCCTCTTAATTGTTAGTTCTTTGAACTTGGAGGCATAAGACAGTAAGTGCCCCAGCATTTAGTGACATTTGAGACGCAGATAAATTGCCCATTTTCCTCATCTATAAAGCAGAGCTCTCTCACAAGATCGCAGTCCCATGATGTCCCTTGAGAGAATATGTGGGGAAAGTCTTAATCAGCTTAATGGGACCAAAAGGATGTGACATCTCATGACATGGTAATTTGTATGATGAGATGTATTGCTAAGATCAGTAACCAGGTGCGGAGCCTGTCCTGTAACACCAGGTTGCAAGCGAGATAGAGGACGTGATGATGCCCAGAGAGGGGTCACAGCAGGACAAGTGGGTGTCATGGATTGAGCACTGGCTTAGACTCTGGAACCCCAGGTTTCCATTCAGAATCTGACTCGTGCTGGCCTTTAGAGAGTCAGAGCAGGAGCGTGTGTGGGCTTTAGGGCAGCTAACATGTCTATGTGCATCGTCCTTGTGTTGCTGTCACCTAGAATGCATCTCATACGGGTCAGCAGTTACAGTTAACCCACCCGCTCTGTGAAATGGAAATTATAATACCTATCTTTCACAATTACTAGGATAGACAGGAAAGGCCTCACCCTGGACATAGTAGCTGCTTGTTAGAGTACTTCTCTCCCTGTACTGCTGCTAAGAGGCTCACTTCTATATAGATGGATTTAACATGGCATTTTCCTATTAGTCCCACCAGAGAGCTCAGTAGTATGTCCATAAACTGAGGGCTTTTCCAATTTCCAGAAGGCTCTGTCTTAAATTGTAATCACCATCTCCTCCTCCCCACCCCCCTTCTTCTCCTGGAATTAATACAAACAAAAGAAAACAAACAGTTTTTGCTAATGACACTCAAGTTCCAAAGAGGACAGATGTCTACCTATTTTCAAGCCCTAAAAGAATTTCAAGTGTATAATCCACCAGCTCAGATGCCTGATATAAAATAATCAGACAGGAGAAAGGAGTGGAAGCCTTTGAGGGCTCTTCCACAATCCTGAGACTGAAACTATAGTTGCTAAGTTCCCATTTTCACCAGAGTCACAGAGGGAAACGGTTGAGAAAGGGAAGACCCTCTTAATGGACAGCAAGGTTTTCAGCAGTAAATTCAAGTCCAGCCTAGGACAAGCCATGTCCACTGTGTATCACGCAGATCTGGGACCTGCCCAGCAGGTGTTGGCAAGGCCCTTGCCCGAGGAGTTGCACAGATAACACCACCAGGAGGAATGCTGGGATGGCACGTCGGCAGTGTTCAGCGATAGCAGTAAACGTAGAGCAGGAAAGTCTGCCTGAGGATAGGGAGGAAGGCCCAGGAAATCTGCCCTGGTGCCATTTTTCATCAGTGTAGTCTTGGCGACAAGAATTTTAGCTCAGCAATTTCCTCATGATTCCAAACCCAGGGCCTTGAAAGTAATGCTGGGATTGACCCAGTTCCTATAGAAACATCTGCATAAAGTTGATCCTAGTGGGCAATATGTAGCTTGGAATAATGGTTTGAACGTTGGCTCTTGGGCTCCTGTGAGTCCTAGTAGTTTTATTTGCCCATAGAAATACTCCAAGTTTTATACACAGGGAAAAGGAAGACGTGGGTAGGAGGACGGAGCCTTCCTCCATCGCACTAGAATGCTTGGAGGACACAGGTCCTCTCAAGCTTGAGCCCAGTAATGCAGGTGGGCAGTCATGCCGCCTGCCCAGAAGCACAGAGCTTGGCGGCTGCCTTCTGACCCGCTGCCTCCGTCTTCCTCAGGCCAGGTTCCCTGGCAGTGAGGAACTTCTCCCCGCAAAGCGATTGGCCTTGGCACATCTGCTGTAATGCTGATAACACGTCCTAGGAACCCATCACTGGGCCGTTTCACTGTGCACCCCAAGTCTTGGGTCTATTTCCCAAGCAGACACATAAGTACACAGACTATCTATTCTTCCAAAGCTCTCTGGCTATAAAAACAAACCTTAACCTTGCAGAGTTCAGCCTCTAATGTGCTTGGGGTTTCGTTTTGTTTTAAGAAAGCATTAAAGTTAGCAGAAATTCAATTAGAATTTGAACATTTCAAGACGGATATCTATACACACAACTGTGTGTCTGTGTGTGTGTGTGTGTGTGTGTGTGTGTCCACATGTGTGACTTTTTTTTTTTTAGCTGAGCCATCCTGCCACCTGTTGGCAGCTCAGCAACAGCTATGTGTGCCATTTTTTTTTTTAATTGGGGAATTGGGGGATGGGAACAGTGCTGGGGAATTGGGGGAAGGGGAACAGACAAGTTGCTGTTGTTTTTTGTTTTTGTTTTCAGTCTAGTTGTAGAGGACGTTGCTTCACTGGCCCAAGTTGGCACCATCATTGCGCTCTTCTCTGGCGAGGCAGATCAGTCGCCGGCTTCTGGATGGCCGCTCACTGTGGCTGCTGGCCGCTCACGCTGGCTGCTGGCTACACACGGTAGCCCATGGCAACCCACTGCCACAGGGGCTGCAGCCTACGCCGTCGCCAGCGACTCACAGCAGTTCAGCTCCAGGTTGAGCTGTTGTTCAGCATCTTAGCTGTAGAGGGCAGTGTCACTGGCCCTCATATGTGGGATCCGAACCGGGGCCCTCTGGCATCCCAAGCGAGTTCTTAACCATCGCGCCACTCGGCCGGCCCAATGTGTGCCATTTTTGAAGTGCCCAATATGTACCTGGTGTAATCATGTCATAGCATCATCCTAAGGATTACATGAGTATTAAATATATTATTATCTCCAAAGTTAGGCAGTTGAATATGTAAACTCAACTATATCTGACTTAAGCCCTTATGTCACTTCCACTTACCAGTGCGGACTTACAAGGTTCCTACCCTCCGAAAGGAAAGGAACTGATATTTCAAGAAGCACACAGAATCTTAGGATAATAGAGCTAAAAGTTGCCTTGTAGCAGAGTTATTCATTCTGCAGACATTTAGTGAACTCTGTGTTACAGGCTGGGCACGACTAGATGCTGAGACAGTGACATGAACACGCTGCCAGTCATCCCTTCAGTGTGTCTTCACACCACATCGTTAGCTGTTAGCGACATCGAGTGCTATGACAGAGGACAGACACAGTATGCCTGGCATCGTGGAGGGGACCACCTACCTCAGGCTGGAGCAGGAGCCCAGAGAGGAGGGGGACCAGAGAAGGTCTTTTGGAGGACGTTTCTTCTTTCACCATTCACCCCACTCCCTTTTATGGCCCAAGGGCTTGCCGCACTATTCACAATAGTCAAGATATGGAAACATCCTGAATGTTCAGGATGACCGATGAGCAGATAAAGAAAACGAAAGGTAAATACATAATATTATTCACCATAATATCCACCACAGAAAGTCTTGGCATAGTTTGGACTCTATCCCAAGGGCAGAGGGGGACCCAGTGGCGTGAGAGTGATATCTGCAGTTTACTTTCCACTCCATGTAAATTCTTGTTTTCTGCTGAAGCCATGCTGAACCCTTTAGGCAGTGACCCAGACTTTAGGACCCACCTGGCTTGTCTCCACCTCCCCTGAGTCTTACGTTCCTGCCCGCATAACTTCAGAAATGCTATTGCAAGTACTCACGCCCCCACACCCGTCCTGCCCCTCCAGGAGCCCTGGGAAACCCCACTCAGTGAGCCCTGCCACATGGCCCAGCAAAGCTCCCTGGTTCCCACTCTAGCTGTCCCTCAGGAGGCCAATCCCTCTCTATTTAGTGGTCTAAGTCAGGCTTAAAAGCACCATCTTATTCCCTTCTAGCTTTAAGACACCCCAGGCAAAAATCATATGTTTTGATCTAATACTTGATTTCATTTTTCACATGAAAATTAGCCCTGACATGCTCAGAGGTTGGGGGAATGGGACTGGGCAGGCTTCCAGAGGCAGCTGCCACGCGCCCCTCCTAGCTGTAGTGAAGGTCTGCTTCTGAAGCTTGAAGCCCGGGCTCCCAGGTGAGTGCTTCCTGCTGGCTTCAAGCACCTGCTTTTCATCTGCCTATAAGTAGGTTTCACGTTGCTGTTTATAGTTCTTGCTACAAGGACAGTTCTTGGGAAAGCAGTAGCCTGCGGCACCTGGGAGAAGGCAGAATCGTGATGACGGAAGAATAAGAACAATAGCAGCTCACGCTTGCACAGCTCCGTGCCGTCCGCATCTCGAGCCTCCTGACATGAAGTAATAGCCAGGCAATAGGGCGCCTATTATTTTAAGGGAGTGGAAGTGAAGAATGTTTATGCAGTGTGTTTAAGGTTGCACAGCAGCTGGCAATAGAGGAAGAATTACACCAAGGGTGCACACCTGTGTGTGTAGGTGTACTAGAGACAGACCTTTAAGACCTCTTCTAAAAACTTGACCCCAGTCTCCTGCCTGACACCAATGCCCTATATAAAAGCCTTGGCAGAGGCGCCAGGAGCCAAAAGCTTCCTCATTGCCTTGCAAGTCAGGTTCCAGCGTTGTTAACTCTAACGACTGAAGAGGAAGAACCCATGAAGCAGGAAGGAGGCAGTGTGGTGGAGTGAACCAGAACCCAGACTTTAGAAATCGGGCGGCTCTGAAGTGGCGTTCCAGTTAGTCTACTTTATATGTGACATGGAAGAAGTAACTTAACGTTGCCACACCTCAAATGTTCCACCTGTGATTATGTCCATCATGAGAGAAGACAGGGAAATCGCCCACAGTGGCTCCATCCAATAGAAGTTTCTGTGATGGTGGAAATATTCTAAATCTGAACTATCCGCTATCATGGCCATTCGCCCCATGTGGATATTGAAAATGTAAAATGTGACTAGTGCAACTGAGAAACTGATTTTTTTTTCATTAATTTTAATTTAAATTTAAGTAGCCACATGAGACTGTGGCTGCTATATTAGACAGTAAAGATCTAGAAGCTACGCATTCATGGTCTCATGTGTTCCCCATGACCACTTTGAGTTATTTGACGCAGAAAGTCTCTTCTCATTTCATTAATGAGTAAACTGTCACACCCTCAGCTAGCTCCTAAGGGACCTAGAGAGAGAGAAGGAACACTAGCCCACCCCCACCCCCACCCCCAGCCCAGCAGGGTCCACGTGAGCCCTACGGCGAGTCAAACAGGGCCTGAGCTTTGCACAAAGAGCCACAGCCACTGACAAAGTATTATTCATTGTGTCAGGGCTAAGGCACTCTGTCTAAACCATTCCCATCACCATCGGGAGAGCGCTGGCTGGTACAAGGCTCAGAGGCATGCAGTTTCACGCAGCCTCACTTGGCAGTGCAAGAAAGAGCCTGGATTGTGTGTGTGTGTGTGTGTGTGTGTGTGTGTGTGTGTGTGTGTGTGTGTGTGTGGGGGGGCGGGGAGGGCTCATTGGTGTTCAGGAAATGCCTCTTTTTAAGAAATTAATTTCTTTTCCAATTAGAGTTGACATACAATATTATATTAGTTCCAAGTGTACAACATAGTGATTGGAGCCTAAAATTTCATGTTAGAACTCATCAGAGTAAGAGTATTCATGAAATTTCTTCAGTACAATGGGGTTTGGCCTTGAACTATACCAGCATTTCTGTGGGTGGGGAAGGCATCTATTATAGACTGAATTGTGTCAGACACCACCCCCAAATTCATATGTTGAGGTTCTAATCCCCAGCACCTCAAAATGTCACCATATTTAAAGAGAAGGTCTTTAGAGAGGTAATTAAGGTAACATGAGGCCTTAGAGTAGGCCTTAATCCAGTATGACTGGTGTGCTTATAAAAAGGGGGAATGTGGACACTGCAGTACAGAGGGAAGACCTTGTGAGGACGGAGAGAAGAAGACAGCTGTCCAGCCAAGGAAAGAGGTCTTGGACAAAAGAGCCCAGCCAACACTTTGACCTTGAACTTCTAGCCTCCAAAACTGTGAGCAAAGAAATTTCTTTTAAGCCACTCAATCTGTGGTTCTCAGTTACAGCAGTTTAAGCACACCAATACAGCATTTATTTGATAAATCTTCCCAGGTGATTCTAGCAAACAGCACAGGTAAAGAACCCCAGCTGTAATTCACCAAGGCACAATGATCAATAACAACACCAATGTCAACAGCAAGGATGATGATAATAAATTAAAGCATTATAGCTTTCTTACAATCAATATGCCACTTTCCCATACACTTTCACAAAGCGATTGTGGGGATGAATCATTCTTGAGCAGAAGTCTTCCCTCCCACCACGGGTTTCTCATAGATCACATGCCATGTACCATGAGTATGGCCTTCTTTCCGGGGTGGCAGTCAGTGGTTTGCACAGTCTGCCTTCCACTTGGTGTTCAGGGACAATGTCTTATGCACCCTTGGCATCTCCCAAGCAGTGCTGTCCAGAACAGCCTCGCCAGGAAGAAAGAACATGAGCTCTGGAGACCCGATCCTATGAACTCCAATCTCACCACCTCCTAGCCCTGTGACTCTGGGCAAGGGATGTAACCAATAAGGTATGCAATTTCTTCATCTTTAATATCCTTATAATAACCCAAACAAGCTATCATTAAGCCACAAAAAGAATGTATTCTCCCCTGAAGGACACCCAGTCTGACTGAGCATTGTATCCAAGTTCCTTCTGGCGAGTATATTCTCTGACCCTTCCTCATCTGTAATATGAATGAATCTGAAGGAGAAGTCAGATTGTTCCCCCAAGCCCTGCACAGGAAGGAAGCAAAAAAGCTTCAGAAGGCTGAGCAGTGACAGAGATTTCACAAAACTAAAGTTTGGGATATCTGGAAACAGAGGTGCCTCCGAGAAGACATCCTTAAAGTAATTAGCGCTAAAAATTCACAGACTTTCGGAGAGCAGTAAGCCCAGTAGGCAGAATCTGGGCTGCGCGTTATTTTCTCTGCCATTAGATCAAATGTGGAGAGGTAGAAAGTGTCAAGCTTGAGTTGCAGGGGAAATGACAGGCAAATGCAGTAAATAGAACTAATTAACTTCAGTTTCATTCCCCAGGTTACAAAGGGCTGAGCGCGCGCAGCAAGCTGGCAGGGAAACGGTGGGGTCTCTGGGCCTGCTTACTGATCCGGGGACAACTTGTAAGACACCTCCCAAGTGACTGCTCAGGTGTTTCTTTTTAAACCCAAAGCCTCCTGTAGGCCACGTTTTTAGGGGGCATCTTCAGTCTTGCTCCCTTAGCCTCTCCTCAGTACCCCATCTTTTCTCAGAGGCCTCCCCTGAAGGCCCTAGTGGCTTCCAAATCCCCCTCTCTGAGCCCTGGAACCTTTGAGAAGCAAGAATTGGCCAAAGAGAGGAGGTACCACACAACGACCAAGGGCGGGGCTCAGTGTGAGGCATCAGTCTGGACCCAGCTCTACCTGTGTGATCTTGAAAAGTAACTTAACCGCTCTGTGTCTCATTTTTCTTGTCCATAAAATGGGAGTTCTAATTCTAACCTCACAAGTTGTCCTAAGTATTAACGGAAATAAGTAAACACAACTCATAGTTAACCTCAAAGGGCTGACTCCGGGAGCAAGTGAAAGCCTGTAGCGCTGCCTAGCACTTCTTATATTGAGATTGTCCATCCTATTACCGCAGGGTGGGGTGGGTTCTGGCTGCTTCTTGTCTATGCATCTTTTAGCCCAGGTTGCATTCCCACTGTTCAGTATGGTGTGGAACAGGTATAAAAGCACAGAGTGAAAAGATGACAGAACTTTGGTCCTCGAGAAGTTGCAGACATCCAAGAGGGCACCATGGTCCAGGGGAAAGAGAGTTTGCTATAGGGTCAGGTATTCCTTGGATAGGCATACCGTCTCCATTCAATTTCTTCTCTCACCTGCAAACTGCAATCACAGTCAAACTTCCCAGATAGGGAGAGAATTAGAGGAGAGAATGTGAACCAAGTGTTAACACATCGCCCAGCACAGAGTAAGTGCTCAGTAAATGCTGGTTTTCATCAGATCCTCCGAGAAAGCCACAGCCCACTAACAAAGATGATAAGGGCAGTAACCACAATTAACAGCACAAAACAACACCCTCGACCTAAGAGAACACACGTGCCTCAACTTAAGATCTTCTAACTTAGCTTGAATTCTATATGTGAAAATAAGTTCCAGATTTTAAATGCATCTGTTGTGAGTGGCATGCCTAGCTGTATTTGCGTATTGGGGCAAGCAAATGCAGGTATTTTGGAGGTATTTTTTAAATGCCATTTAGTTCATGATATGTGACGAATGCAAAAGTAGTGAGAGCATGGAAAGTGGAGGGAATAAAAGTGGAAAATTTTTTATGTGAAAAGTGAATTAACGTGATGAATGTCACATGGTTTATGGGGCATAACTCTTAAACAGTAGTAACATTCTCAAATACAAACAGCAAATCTATTATGCTTGAAAAGTGTGGTCAGGGTACACCAGCAGCATTTATTTATCAAAAAAGAAGGAAAGTACCTGTCAGACCCTGGGCTAGACCCAGGGTTCCATGACACACAGACAGCGGCTCCCTGCCATTGCAGCATTACAACATGGTGGAGGAAACAAATATTCCACAACAGTCCCACACAGAGGTGCTAAATGGAAGCTGTATGTTGTTGTGGGCATGAAATGCTATGACGATTGCCAGGCCAAGATCGAAAGTCCCCCATCATACTTTATATGCCTTCACATGGAGCCCTGGTAAGAGCTAAAGATATTGTCTATACTCTTCATGGACCAGGAGACAGGCAAAGGTGATGGTGTATGTGGTGGGGGTCAGATGGAAAGAAGTGGATGGATCCAAGAGGTAGCTTGGAGGGAAAATCTCCAGCATTGGTGATGGCTTGGTCTGGGAGCATCGGATGGCCAGGCATGGCCGCTGGGCTCCTCTGTTGCACAACTGGACGAAATAAATGGAACAAAGGAAGCCTGGGAAATGGGTATTTGAAAGATAAGAGTTAGGTGTTGGATATTTTAATTTTTAGATGCTTGGCAGACATTCAATTGGCGATATCAAGGCGCCACCCTATTTAAGAACTGTCCATGCCTTCAACCACCATTAATATTGCCACTCAACCTCCTTTGCATCAGGCGACATACATATTGAGCTCTCTGTTCAGAAAAAGATGCCACAGGGTCAAACAAAGAGCCCTCAGGAGCAGACCTATTTGACTCCTTACCCTGGGGTCCTAACCATGTGACATCTGAAGGACAAGAAAGCCTTTTTGTGGTGTGAGCTTCACTAACAAGTAGAAATAATTTCTGTGTCACCAAGTGGCTTTGAGAATGAAGGGACAGAAAACTTTCTAGTTGCCAGACACTATAGTTCAACTATTTCCCTTTTTGCTTTTCTATTTCCCTTTCTCTCCTCTATTGCCTTTGCTTGGTGATGGGGCTGGAGTGAATTATGATTGGATATGTAATTAAAGATCATTGAAATTATGCTTAAAAAATTATTTGCTTTACACCAAGTTCCTGACTATTTCCAAAGATGATAGATAAATAGATAGATAGATAGATAGATAGAGCTAGATAGAAATTTAGAGATACAGATAAAGAAAAAGACCAAGTGTTCTCATATTATTTTCAGATTATAAAATAATCTGGAAATTTTCTAGCTCCTGTAATTGCGATCTTTCCTCTCCAACCATTTCATTTCCTTTTTCTTCCTCTGAGACAGAGGCACTAGCTCTCTCTTCCCCCACCGCCCGTGTCTGATTCCAGCCTTCTGCCTTACCCACCGCTGCCCATCTTACAACAGGATACAAGACACACTTAAATGGCTTCCTCAGAAGGCAGCTAGAGCTCAGCCTTTATGAGAAAGGATACATACCTTAGGCAGCTTGGAAATGTTCTTCAATCAATATGCTCCAGGCAGGGGTCAGTCAAATGGTTCTTATATCCTGCAGAGTTCTTCAGGAGCTGACCTCAACACATTGACCCAAAAATGGCTAGACACCAGGAGGAGCAGAAGGGATGTAGAAGGCCAGAAGAAAAGGCTTCCGCTGTGCTGTGATGGGAAATGAGAATGGATCAGGAAACGCTGATTCCCTAAAGAGCTCTGGCATTTGGCACCATGGATGTGACATGGTAGAGAGTAGAGGGCATCTTCTTTGTGTTTCTCCTCTCTACTTTCTATAAAGACCTTCTTTACAGCTCTTATTCATTTGCCCATCCATTTATTCATTCATTCAGCAAACATGTATGGAGATAAGTGTGCATGGAGGTAAGCGTCACCCTCAATGCTGCTTACCTATTTTCAGGGGCCTCCCACTGTGGCACACAGAGGACAATGGTGCCTGCCTGACTTGTGGTACTCACCTCATAAATAATGATTTATTGATGTAATTACTAAAGAAATGTATGAATCTATGAATGAATGAGAGGATGGATGAATGAATGAATGAATGAATGGGAAGCAGGGATGCTCAACCCTAAGAGACTTTGTGGACAGGACATGGGAATGGGGTGTGCTGAGGGCAAAGACGATAAACCTTCATGCTTCCACGGTGTTGCTATAATTACTAATAATTTCATTGGCTCTTCCCTTCCTAGAGTTCAGTCTCTATTATTTCTAAATCCACAAGCCACAGCACAGGGCTCAGCTTAGAGTGAGAAGAAAGGACGGACACCCCTGGTTAAGCAGATGCAGCTGTGATCCCAGCTCCGCCACAGGCCACCTGTGAGAGTTTGAACATCCCTGGAGCGCCAGGGTCTCCGTTTTCCTCTCAATACAATGAGGATCATGAGAGCCTCTCTCTGCTTAGCTCACAGAATAGTCACAAAGTCCAAATGAGACCCATCAACGTCAGAGTAAGCAGTCAACCACCAAACGCTATCTAAGGGCAACCTTGTTCAAAGGACAACAGCAGGCTCAGGAGAAAAACAAACAGGGAACAAACCCGGTTCAGCTCAGATGTACATGTAATCAGCATCCACAGGCTGAGGAATTTTCACACAGTAACCCGGCTCCTGGAGTGGGAGGTAGTGAGGCTACTCTCGATGCCCCGCTTGACTACTGTCCACCGTTGGGCGTTCCTGACTCCCCAGCCATCGGAGCCTGCGGTGCCCTGGCTCTCAATTACCCGGCATGGATGGAGTGGGCGGGCAGCTGCAGAAGCACCAGGGGAGGGGGGCTTTTTATTATTTTCAAAGTTTTATGAAATATTTCTGAAGCTTTGGGGAAAATTTCTTCCCCTAGGGGTCCGGGACTCCCTTGCAGAGGCTGTAATTCTGAAGTCTTGAGGAGACTGCCTGCCTATCTGTAAAGGGCCTTTTCAATGAGCAGCCAGCATGGGCACTACTGTCCCCCTCACCACCATGTTGTCTTGTCCCCAGGAGCTCTACAGTTTGGAAGTTATTGCCTGGAAACTTACTTGGGATTGTGAGACACTGGCATGAGGGGGTCTCCTCACGGGTACAGGTGGAAAAACCCCTAAGGTTGGCTGAAACTCTGGACCTTGAGTTGAGGTTTTGTAGGTCTGGGTGACCCTTTCGCAGGCTTGAGAGATGTCAGCACCTGTTCGCAGCTGCTGGGTCTCTGTCCACCTCCGTTTCCTGAGACAGGTGAAAGGTCAGGGGGCCTCACACTGAACATCCCATCACCTTGGGTCTCAGACTGCCCGTACCCCTTGGGAAGGTGAGCCTACCTCATCCCTCGTCCTTAAAGCCCAGGCCAGGTTAGCTCTAGTAATAACCACGAGTTATTGAGCAAGGCCCTTTGCACAAGCCTGTGAGGGGGCAGGCTCTGTGGTCTTCACCGAAGGATGAGGAAACCATGCAGTTTGTCCCGGGGAGCTGTAACTGAGTCCATCTCCACCTGCCTCCAAAGCCCCTCCATCCCTCAGGGTCTTGTCCACTGCTCCATTCTGCAATGTCTCAAGCATCTTTCTAGGGGCTGTCATAACCTGGTGAGCAATTGGGAAATACACCCTGCCTTTTCGAAACTTAACATGAATTCAGAGAGAAAAACAAAAGTAACCTCACAAATACATATTTGCAAACCATGGTTAAGTCCAGGGACAGCTGTGAGAGGGGCGTTGATGTCATTGGAGTTGGAAATGGAACCTTGAGTTGAAATTGAAGGACAATTGAAAAACTAAGCAAACAATGAAAAATAAACTTCCCATCTGAGAGAATCACATGAAGAAAGACCTTAAATTTGAAGGGATAATGGCCTTTTTGGGGAAATGTGAGGTCAGTATGACCTGCCCTAGGGAGGAAGATTGGAGTTAACCTGTGAAGGCTACCAAAAACCATGCCTATCCGTGTGGCTTTAGCTCTAAGAACAAGGGGGGACACTGAAAGCTCTCAGGCGTGGGATTCACATAAAGAGATATTCGTTAGGTTTCCAGACAGCAGCCTATGGAAACTTCAATCAGAGGGGGACAATAGGGGGTGTGGAAATGCCAGCCAAGGGGCTGTTACCCAAGGGAGAGGTGGTGGGCTGCTTCACCCATCTCGTTGTCAGAGAACCCTTGTGCCCCGTTCATGATTCTAGAAGAGCCTGAGACTCAGGAGAACCCTGCAGCAGGGGGCATAGGGACAGGTGGGGAGAGTTCCCAGGAGGTCTGGCCTGATCCCACAGGGAGCTCAGAGCATGAGAATTGTGTCACAGAGGTTGTTCAACTTTGAGACAAAGGGCGCCGTCAGTCAGGTGCACAGGATGCCTGTAGGGGTAGGAGTAGAGAACCCACCTCTCAGGCATCACCAGGTCAAAGACAGTCCTCCAGAAAAGGGTTTAGATGTGGGGGAAAGGGTGTATATGTGAGCCATTATCAGTCACCACCACCCCCTCAGCAGCAGGAGAAGGGATACACTAGCCCAGAAAAGGGGTACCAACAGCACCTGCTACAACTCCAACCATGACCCAAGTGGTAATATTGTTTAAATAAATGAATCAAGCCCAACTTAATACTGGATGCTAGTGAATAGCAAATGAGGTAGATATTCTCAAATAGGTAACTACACAGAGTAACAGGAGTAGACAGGAAATCAACAAAGCTGGGTTTCAGTGCTGGTTCTACAGAAGAAACATACTGCAAATCTCTCCCTGCTGTGCAGGTGAGGAAACAGAGGCACAGAGAGATCATGGAACACATGGGTAGAGGGTGGTAGAGCCCTCAAGCCCTGGCATGTCATTAAAGCATACACCTGTAGCCATGAATTTGGGAAATTGTTAACATACAGTGTAAGAGCCATATACTGAAATGTTATGCAGCCACCAAAAATGATGTGATGGAGGTGTATTTAATGATACACATATTTTTTACCAAAAAAATGATCATTTATTTGTGTGTGTGTGTGTGTGTGTGCTTTAAACCAGAATATGTCAAGATTTGTATTGCATGATTTTTATTTTCTCGTTTTTCCTCATATTTATTGTATCAATTTTCTAGAATGCCTATGTATTACTTTTGTAATTAAAATGTTATATAAATGAAAGCTTAATAACCAAATTTAAAATACAAAGAAAGGGGAGGAGGAAGAAGGGGCTGATCTTCAGTTGTCGGGAGAGGAAAGAAAGAATTCTGTGCGAATAAATGAAAGGCCGTTCAAGAGAAATCAGGAAATGAAGATGGGATGATGCAGACCAAGGAAATAAAAAGAAGAGGAGTGAGGAGAGAATGAATGAGAGGTAGGAAGGTAGAGGCAGGAACTGTCTGTCCAAAATGTTTGCCTCTTGGAGATTAAAAAAAACAATTTTTTTTTGGTCAGACCATTGCGCTCAGAGAAACCCTCATTTTATAGATGTAGAAACTGAGACCTGAGTCTCCGAGACAACTTCCCCGAGACTCTGCAGAGAACGAGGCAGCGCTGGCCCTGGAGGACCCAGGACGCAGAGTGCAAAAGGCATGAGCTCTGGGGCAGGAAGGCCTGGGTGGAAAGATGGCACCACTTCCTGCCAGCCAGAATGGACAGACAAGTCAAGGATGTTCCCCAAAATTCAGGCACTGCAGTTGGGAGAATAACCATTCCCATGCCCAGGTATGTCCGTGAAGGTGAAATTACATGAGCAGCTGAAACGGATGTGCCTGGTGCAGAGTGGGTCACAAACGTTGGTTTCCTTTCCTATTAGATGACCCATTTTGCCTCCAAATTAGAACCCTGTCCCCTATGCCATGTTAGCCCTCACATGGGTTATGGGAATTTAAACAGGTACAGACCTGCTACAGAGTTAACAAAAGGAGTAGGCTCGGTGGGGGTGCCTCTTTCTCTGTCTCTGTCCCTCTCTTTGTCACAGAAGCCAAACACACACACACACACACACACACACACTTCCTACAATAAATGCCTGACACTCTTCATTTCCAAAATTTATAAGTGATCTCACTGGGTCTAAAGGGAACCATCTATTGGAAAGAGAGAGGTGAGCCCAGAAGAGCCAAGCTCAGTGTAGAAGCAGTGAGAAAAGCAAACACAGAGTGTTCAAATAACCTCACGGTGGTGTCAGCCTGTCGTGTTTGCCTCCACTCTCTCCCTTTGTACACAGAACAGCTCCCTCCGCAGAGTGGAGGGCAGCTCTGCTTTCAACTACGTTGGTTAACGTTTTCCCCTAAGCCTTCCTCAAATCCTGCCCCACATCCCCAGGGCCTGGTTGATTCGTCTCTTAAAAGTCTTGGGGGGTTTTACAGCTCCTCGTAGGGGAGGTCTTTGGGTCAAAGACATCTTGGAGCTGTGTTCTTGGTGTGCCTGGAGCTCTTGAGGAGAAAGACACATTCACGTTCACAATGTTGTAATGGTTGTTAGGTTATTGTCCCGTAAAACTACAGCAACTCATAGGGAAGCTGCCAAGAAAGACGCTGCCCTGTGATCAGTGAAGTAGAACCCAAGGGAGGCTTGAGTCCAGCCTGAGTTTGCCAGCAGCTGTGTTGGAGATGTTGGGGTAGCCACCTCTAGTCCCCTCCTTAGGGCAGTTTCCTCAACCCTAACACCAGGAAGTTGGACAGAGTCACCATTCCCAATGTGTGTGCCTTTGAACCATAGTCACCAACGTTCTACAGAAGAATAGATGGGTTGTTTCACAACCAAATAATATGGGAAGAAGAACATACTTTTTCTTTAGAGTTTCATGATGCTTATTAGCATATTAAAGGTACTGACAAGTCCTGCAGGAAGCATGCCTGCTATGTTTAATATCCAATGGGTTAAACAAATCCACTGGACACTAGGTTCCTTCTCTTCCTCAACATCTATTTATATGTCTTGAAAGTAGGGCCCAGCGTAGCATATAGTGCTTACCTATCCCAGCATTGACTTCTGTGCCCCCAGCCCTACTGCTCTGAATTGTTGACATGATGTAAACCTAAACTACTCAGCCTACTCACTTCCCCTCCTCAGGGTGGAGAAGAGAGCGCACCATCCATAAGGCTGGGTTGCTGCAATTCCTGGGTCCTGCCATTTCATAGGAATTCATGTCTTAGGCACGTCTCAATATTTCACGCTAAACACGTACCTTGCTAAGGGTAACACTTAACCCCTTGCCTCCCCTCTCCACTGTCCACCTTCTTATCCTTTAAGTCTAGACATCGCCATCCTGACTTGGGGTTCCCCAGAGCGTTTTCTAGGATTGAGTTCCCCTCTGTAGCAGCTGCAGAGTCCACATCACAGCACTTTCACACTGAATTGTAATTGCTTGCTTGTTTGCCTGTTTCCCCTCTAAACTGAGAGACCCTCCAGGTCAGGGAACACTCTTTTTTAAGTATTCTATCAATGTGCCTGACCACTAAAAGTAATAATGTCTAAGATTCATTGAGGGCTTGTGTGTGAGGCACCATTTTATTTACTCTTCAAGTATCCAGTGAACTGGACACTGGTACTACTCTGATTTATAGACAAGGAGCCCAGGTTTTAGAAATGTGGACCGACCTCTCCTAAGTCCACACAACTATGAGGTGAGGGGCTGAAATCTGAACCCAGGCAGTCAGACCCCAGAACTCTTACTCTGACTACCGTAGTATATTGCCCAAAGGCACTGACAAAAAGCTCTACAAACCCTTGTGGAGGGATGAAATGAGCAAAACTTATTAAAGGGCCTTTCCCTAAGGGGCCGCATCTCTGATTTTGTGTGCTCTGAGTCTTAGAGCTAATGCTCCTTTAACCCTCTCCAAACCAGATAGCTCTCTCTAAAAACCATTAAAGGGACTTGTTAAGTCCGGAGCTCATTAAATCAACCAATGAATTAATGGAGTTAAGGGAGATCCATTCTCTGGAATGAGAACTGTATATTGTATAGATTTTTTTAAAAATATTTTAACAACTTTGTTGAGATATAACGTACATACTAAAAATCACTAAATTGTATACTTAGGTGAATTTCATAGCATAGATTTTTTTTTATGCATTTGTACTGTGGTTCCCTCTATCAAACTATGACAAGGAGTTTTGATACCAGAGTCATGCTTTTTCTCAATAAAGAGCTGGTGAAAACCTGCAGCCCATATGGTGAAGAAGGCCATATGGTGTGGTGTGAAGACCCCTCCCTTCTCCACATTGTTTTAACCAAGGGTTGTGCCAAGAGCTTCTTGGGTTGAGTCAGGGCCCTCACGCTGGTGTTACAGTTAGCCATGAGCTGTTATAGCCAATCATGTCTCCTCATGAATTATCAGGTCTCAGAGGACAAGAGGAACCCAAGAATAAACAAATCACACAAGTATCTGGACAGAACATGGGGCTTAAATTCAGGTGACCCAAGTTTGCTTTCCAGTATCACCCCTTTGAAGCTGGGTGATTCCAAGCCTCAATTTTCCCAACTGTGAAATGGAACAGTACCTATCACAAGCCTGGGTTCCAGACTGGCTATGCCTCTAACGATCTGCATGGCATTTACCAAATAAAGGAGTAGAGCTCAAAGACATTTAAGTATTTTCTACTCCTTGGAATTCAATGTCTAGGATTTAAGGACTCAAATTTCCAAACAAAACCTTTTTTTTTCCCTAGCCTCTAAGCAGCTATTGTTCCCAAACCATTTGCTTTTATCACTTAGGCCCCAAATTCCAAGTCCTATTTTGCCCAGATGAAAGCATCATTTGAGAACCCTTGAACGGTGTAAATTTTCTCAGCATCGCGATCACAGAAATACCTGGACTAAACAGTTCAGGGCTGATCCGCTGTGAAAATTGATGGCATGTTCAATCACCCTTAGAATTGTTCGTCTCTTACCTGCGGAGCCCTAGTCTCTAATCAGGGGACAATAGGCTGCAGTTGGGAAATTTTTTGCTGCACACAAAGAAAGTTCAATGGGCAGCCACAGACCCCATACCCCAAGTGGAAAGTGACTTGTCCTTCACTTTGCAACACACGATCATCCTTTTTTTTTAAAGATATTATTGGGGAATCGGGGAAGGGGAACAGATAGGTAAACAAATTGCTGTTTTTGTTCTTCAGTCTAGTTGTGGAGGACATCGCTTCACTGGCCCATCTTGATATTATCATTGTGCTCTTCCCAGGTGAGGCAATTGGTCGCCGGTCATTGCAACCAATGCAATGCAACCATTGCAAGCCGCTCACACCAGCTGCCGGCCTCTCACGCTGGCTGCCAGCCACTCACGGTAGCTTATGGCAGCCCACTGCAGCCCCACCGCAGCCTACGCTGTCACCGGCTACTCACAGCAGCCCAGCTCCAGGTTGAGCTGCTGTTCATCATCTTAGCTATAGAGGGCGAGTGTCACTGGCACTCAATGTGGGATTCGAACCACATCCCTGCTGCTCAGCGAGCTCTTAACCAGCTGAGCCACTCGGCCGGCCCGATCATCCTTTTTTGACATATTGTTCTTAACATCTTCCTGGAGAGGAAAGGATAATAGCTTACCTGACGTTGGTTTAGGGAATCTAAGGACAGAATGATTTCAAGGGCTAGAGGTTTCGGGAGCTAACATTCCCGGGTTTTCCCTGGATGTGGTTCAATTCCAACACGTGACCCAACTCTCTGCAGCAAAGATTATGCCTTTGATTCAAAGGACCCCAAAATGGAGGGGCCCCAATGACGCTTAGCTTTTCCAGATTGAGTTATAGACTTACTCATCCATTCCTTATCCCACAAATGTTTAATAAATATCAGTTATCTGCCAGAAACTGTGCTTGGGACTAAGAATTAGAAGTCAAACGAGATTTGGTTCCCACCCTCAAGAATCTCCCTGTCTCCAGATGTACTGCCCTATTCAAGACAATGTCTCTACTTTCTCTTAAGGGACTGACAGGCAAGTAAGCCCGCAGTCCCAGCACTGGATGGTAAACATGATGACAGAAGTACATGCAGAGACCACAAGAGCCAGAAGATGACCACCTATGGGAGCAGGCAATCAAGACACGCTCAGGGAGGCAGAGCTGGATCTTGGTTTTGAAAGATGACTAAGAATTAGCTGGCTGAGGAAGTGTGGGGAGCCCTACAGTCTCTATGGGTATGAGATGCTTATACCCCGGGTACAGTAGATGGGTATCTTTATGGGAAAATGAAAGGGAGGGACGTAGAGGTTAGCAAGAGCATCATCCAGCAGCTCCCGATATAACCAATGACAATCCTGAGACAGTGAAGTCAGTGCCTGAGTAAGTGACTTTATAAGTTGGTTTCTGGCATCAGTGGACGCCTGGGTACAAAGAGGCTTGCCGAAAAGCATAAAGCAATTGCCACCACCCCACCCCCACCCCCGTCAGGAAAAAGGCACAGGCTTCTTGTAAAACGGTGCCTCTCGGGGACAGCTCTCTCTGGCCACTGCCTCATGGCTGTCTTGGCAAGATAGCTCCCCTTCCACATTCCCCAGCTCTAATTTTCATGATGAGGACCTGTGAGCTCTAAGGGTCTGAGAAAAGAGGGCAGATAGAAGGAAATGGGGGGTCTGCTCAGATCTCTTCCTTTTAGCATGATCCACACACAGCATTTCCCACATGGCCGTGAAGACTGGAGGAGGAAGGCATGTCCAGACTATAGATTTCTCACCTTCTCGTGTGAGAAGGAAACCAGAGCTACCTGTCTAGCCTCCCTCTTTTCAAAGCACTTAGAAACCCTCAGTGACTGTTCAGACAGGGCATGTGGAAAGCATCCTGGCCTTGAGCCCAGCAGGAGCGAGCTTGGCTTGCAGCGCCCACCCACTTTTCACTTACAGGGCAGGGTGTTTCACTCCCCTTAGCCTCAGTTTCCTCATCAGCAAAATGGGGATAAAGGACATCGCTAGTCTGGGAGGATTACCTGAAACTCCATATGTAAAGCACACAGCACATAGCTGTTAGACATCTTTTTTATGTGTGTGTTTATTGCTCTTGGGTTTGTTTTTGTTTTTTTGAGGATCATAGAATTCCATTCCAACCTATTCATAATGCAGAACACCCCCTTTCCTTTCGTTTTATTTGCTTTCCTTTTATTTCTTTCCTTTTATGGTTAACACTCCACCCCCCACACCACCCCACACACCTGTTTCCTAGAGAAGTGAAGCTAATTCTAATAACCAATTAGTGAGGCCGTTGTCACCCGGAGAGCAGCCATGGTGCTCTGAGAAGCTCATAACATTTAATTTTATTTCCAACAAGCTATTGACCACATCATTATGACCCAAACACGGTCCCAAAGACTCCATCTGTCTCCCATTGATATCTATTCCTGGTACGCTGGCAGCAGCTCAGGAGTCTGACCGGCTTTAAAAATACAAAGCTCCCGAAATCAGAGAGAGTTTATTTTCCTAACAGGTGATTACTACACTTAACCCTAATTTAGC
>NW_017731687.1:327604-331798 GCF_001890085.2 Hipposideros armiger
AAGCCAGCTCTTAACCAATGCGCCACTCTGCCGGCCCTCACATTCATCTTTTTGACAAAGATTTTTTGTGGGGAGAGAAAAGGATATTTGAACATAAATTTACCCTGGGCTTACAGCTCCTCAAGCCACAAAAAATAGATGCTGGGAAGTTGATCTTGGAATATAGGGGGACACTTATTGAAGTCATCAGCATATTACGGAGAGGATAAGGAAGCGTGGGAGGGAGAAAGGCAGCACAATTCTTTGGGATTTTGTTCCTTTTGTGTTTGTGTACTTGAAAGGGGAATAGAATTTTCACCTTTACTGGGCACCTGGCCTCTCAGCACATCTACTAAGATGTTATTACTGTCCCCACTTTAGAGATGAGAAACGTGATTCTCCAGGCAGTAAAATCACTACCCTGGGTCAGAAACCCAGGGTCTACTCACAGGTGTGCCACACACCAGCCATCTCGGGCACCTGAGCTCACCTCAGTCTGCCACAGGACGCTATAAATGGCAATGGTTCAGGGTGGGTTAGCCAGTGGTCTGGTAAACTTTATAAATATCTAGCAAACAGCTCTCTGGAAAATATATATATATATATATATATATATATATATATATGCATATATATGTGCACAAGTTTGTTATAAATTTTACAGATATAAAGGATGCATAGTATATAATGTATAAATAATAATGGACTATACAGTATTCTTCTTGGTAAATCTCCATGTAGCCTATTGATTCTCACAGAACGATTTTATGGATTTTTGCTGAACTCATATCTCTAGCCAACCTATGGTTGCAACTGACAGATGAGTGCAGATCTGACATCAATAACGATTGATATTTCCCTTTCTATTAATGAGTAAAACAGAAGTGAAACAACAGGGGCACATAGCAGAACCTCACTGTGTCAGTGATGCGAGCAACCCCTTGGCTGAGTCAGAAAGTAGTTTTGGATGCTGGAAAACTGTCTCCTCAGTTTTTGTGCTATTCTCAAGGCTACAGCTACAGACATGACCCAGTTTTAACTTAAATCTGCTTTACTAACATTCCCACCATCATTCTTGATTAGTCTATCAACAGAGAACAAAAAAATCAAACACTGATCTGTAGCATGGGCCACTCACTTTCCGTGGTGTAAATGCTCCCAGCGAGATCAAAGCCAATAGCAGTGTGAGGCATGGACTCTGAATGAGGAGATGGGGAGAACACACAACAGCATGCTTCCACCGTCCAGCTACTGTAGACACACGTAGCATCCAGACCACAGATAATAGCAAAGTGCAGTGAAATAATTAGAAGTGATGCGTTTTTGAGTGTTTATGGCCTTGGGTTCTAATATACGGTATTCAATTGTAATTTTGTGTAACTTCGTTTTTAACCACTGGCTGTCAGAGACTTCTGACGTTGTGACCAGCTCCTCCACGCAGTCTGAGCCACTCCAGCCGCCACTGCTGACCCAGGGTGGACCACACTCGCCGGCTTCCTCCCCTCGCAGGTCTGAGGCTGAAGGTCTCTCTCATCACTGACTTTCTGTTAAATCAAACCCCAAGCTTTCTTAACACTGCCAGTTGCTAGTTGACCTTGGGAAAGGTATTTGACCACGAGACTCATTTCCTTCTTTGTAAAGTGGAGACTGTCATCCCTCCATCACAGTGTCCCTGTGAGGACTGGCAAAGTGACCAGCACTGACTGGACGGTATGCCTGCTCAGTAACTATGAACTCCCTGGCCTGTCCCATTCTACGTCCTGGGGTACTATACCTGGTGCAGGTGCACGGAAAACAGCACGGGCCTCCCTCCACTCTTCCAAAATCTGCCATCACTTCCCCCAGGACTAACAGTGACCCGATGACCTCTCTGCTGAGCAGAGTGGTTACTCAGAAGAAGCAATAGTAAGTAACAAAGCTTTTCACGAATCAACTCATTTGATTCTCGCAACAGTGCTAAGAAGCATGTTCTTATTGGCTGCATTTTGCAGATAGGGAAAGTGAAGCCCAGATGGACCAAGTCACTCACCCAAGGTCATGTTAAACCTATTTCACTTGAAGTGCACACAGATCCCATGGCTTCTTGTTACAATGAGTCCAGGTCTGTGGAGCTAAGAAGCCCACATTTCTAACCAGCTCATGGTGATGCTGCTGGCCCAGGGACCACACTCTGACTAGCATGGAACTGGGCTGCCTGGGCTGAAAACCAGACACTGCCCCATACCTGCGTCCCGAGCCCATGCTCATAACTCCCATGGTAGTTACCTTCTAGAAAATAAGAGATCTGTGCCAAACAGGAGTTTACTGAGGGGGGTTACTGAGGTCACAATGGCTTCAGAAATGTTTGCAGAACAAGGGAAGACTCCTCAGCTCTAGGACCCTACGTGGATGAACCTCACATACCCTGGGTACCTGGCTTCTCTATAGTGACAGAATTTTTCATTATTTGAGTCCCTCATCAATGTACTAGGTACCATACACCCAGGGTGTCTAATAGCCCACAAAATCCCTTACCACCAGGCCCCTGCTGACATCTCACCCAGGCATCTGCCAGGGGGAAAATTTAATCACCAAACCCACTGAAATTTGAGCCAGAAGAACCTCTGAGCTCAACTGAATTCTTATTTTACAGCTGGAGGAATGAAGTTCTGGAAATAGTCAGCATAGTGTGAGGCAGAAGCTGGCGGAGAACCACTGGCTTTGCCCTCTCATTCTCCAGCCAGTGTGGCAGCTGAAGGTGGCCCAGACATTCGGGGCCCATGGTCACCGCCCCCGGCTCTCTGCTTCCTCTGGAATCCTAAGTACAGCCAGGTCTGTGCTCCAGGTAGAACAGACCATCATAGACAAAGCCAAGTAGTTAGATAAACAATGCAAGACGGAACAGGGGAAAACATGAGACGTAGGGAAGTTGGCTTTTTTATTATTATTAAAGTATAGTTGGCATGCACTATTATATTAGTCTCAGGTGTACCATATTGTATTAGTGAAAGATGTACAACATAGCGATTCAGCATTATTACAGCTTACCAAGTGATCATCGTGATGTCTAGCATCCATCGGTCACCGTGCAAAGTTACTATGATGTTATTGATGTATTCCCTATGCTGCACATTATATCTCTGTGACTTGTTTATTTTATAGCTGGAAGTTTGTACCTCTTATTCCCCTTTACCCTTTCGGCNCCCAGGCACCCGTAATCTGCTTTCTGTCTCTATAGATTTGCCTTTTCTGGACATTTCATATAAATGTAATCATAGAATATGTGCTCTCTTGTGTCTGGCTCCTTTCAATGAGCATGGTTTGGAAGCTTGTCTAAGTGGTAGCATGTGTAATAGTTCATTCCTTTTTATTGCTAAATAGTATTCCATTGCATGAATGTGCCTATGCTGTCCCTCCATTCATTGATTGATGGACATTTAGGTTGATTTCCACTTTGGGCTCTCATGAATACTAAGTACCACTAAGAGCATTTGTGTGCAAGTCTTTGTGTGGATATATATCTTCATTTCTCTTGGGTAGACATCTAAGTGTGGAAATCCTCTGTCATGTGGTAAATTTGCATTTAACTTTCTAAGCAACTATCTGCAGAATCTTGACTGTTTCGGTATAAGCTCACTGACTCCTTCATAGCTAAAATGCTGGTGATTCTAACATGAGGAGCATAGCCCGCTGACCCTTTGTCCCTACTCACCCCTCTCCTCACAGCCCAGGACTGAAGACAAAAGCAAAGCTATGTTTCTGCTCCTGGTGGCACCTACATTGGACAGATGTGAAAGGTTCAAACTGCCAAGCGAGCTTGCCAGAGAAGTGATAAAGCCTTTTCTCTCTCTCTCTCTCTCTTTTTTCCTGCTCTATGGTTCAGGGAAAGCAAAATCATCCATGAGGAGTTACTGGAAAATCAAGCTATAAGCTTCAGATGCTTGGCTTGGCTCATGAGTCACTCGTTAAAGTCTTTATTTTTGAAGCTCTGAGCAAACGTCAACTATTATGTAATTATAATTTAAATTACAGGAGCATTGGGTACCTACTAAGTGCCTAGCACAGAAAAATGAATGTAGAAAGGTAATTTCAAATGAGCAGTCTCTATCCTTCAGCAGCTGGCAGTCCCATGGATGAAAAGCCCACACCTTACAATTACTCAGCACGTTGTAGTTCGCAGGGTGTTTTGGATCTTTTCTCCTCTTTTGCTCACATTCATCTTTTTTTTTTTTTTAA
>NW_017731687.1:336608-366660 GCF_001890085.2 Hipposideros armiger
GCTCTCCTATTCAGCCATGCCGGCCTCCGCCCCTTGAGTCCGCCCCCTAGCCATGCTCGCGCTGCCAGGCTTTGGCCCTGCTGTCCCTGGGCCTGAGTGCTTTCTGGCAGATGCCCCATAGCTGGCCGGCAGCGCCTTCTCCAGCTCTCACCTTGCCCGCCAATGGAGTAGTCACCCCTGCCTGCACGCCTTTCTGTGACTGTCAGCCTTCTCCTCCCCAAGGGCAGGGGTCTTTTCTGTTCATTTCCAGGCAAGAATCTCTGTTTTGTTCACTGATGTATCCCAACCCCGGAGAAAAATTCCTGGCCCCTGCCGTGAACTCAGAGGGGGGAAAAATGTATTGTTGAATTCATTGTGATAAAGGTTTCAGCACCAATGTTCATTGACAACTTGATTCCAAGCACTCCTCTAAGCATTCTGCACGCATTATCTCATTTAATTCTCACAGTGCTCTCAAAATATAGCAAAATCTCAACACCCCCAGTGCCAAATGGTGCTATTACAGAGACCCTGGGAAGCACAGATGAGAGGATGTGTTATAATGATTAGCTCTCCGGCTTTGATTACTTTTTGATAAGCGCTTTGAAAACCAATGTTGCCAGGCAATGTGCAAAGATAATTCTGCAGCAGCTTAGAGCTCGTCAGGGTAGGAAAGCAACTGGGCACAAAGGGCAGCCCCTAACCCCTGCCGTAAGCCTGGGATCCTGGCCGCTCTCTGTTTCCATGAGACCCACCGTAATGTGGTAGAAAGAAAAGGCCATTGAGTCAGATATTGAGCCTGACTGAATCGCAGCTCGGGCACTTACAGCTGCGTGCCACAGGCAATGTACGTGGCCTCTCTGGGTTCCTTTTCTCCATCTGTCAAGTATAATGTATCGACAGGAATAATTGAGAAGAGTGGTTGACACCTAGTAGGATCTTTGGTCAGTTTGTCCATTACCTCTAGTTTTAGGGACTGATTTCAGACTTAGGCTTCTTCCTTGGACCATGATGCTGGACAGATCTGGTATAAATCTCAGCCCCATCACATCACACCATTCTGTGTTGAGCCCTTCCTGTAGGTGGGGCTCTGTCCTAAGAGGTGGGAAATGCTTGTACAGGAATGTCATTTTTTCACTGAGGGGTATGAGCAGGTTACTTGAGCTCTCTCAACACTCAGTTGCTGAGAGGATAAAACAAGATGTGTCTGAAACAAGAAAGCTTGCATTAGATGTTAATGCGTGTACCTCTTCATTGTAGAAATTTGGGGATATGGGGGGACATTATTACACTGCTTTTTTTACTTAGAGATTTGAGGGACCAGGCTCATCCTGGGACAGGCCAAGTGCTCATGATGGCTGTTATCGGGGTGCAAAGTGGGGGGCTATAGAGAGAGAACCGTGGGGAGAGGGTCAGGGACCAGAGCATGGAAGGGCTGTGGGCCATGGTCAGGACACGGACTATAACTGTAGGCAGTGCAAACACCAGATTACAGAATGAAGACCCCATCTGCAACATGGCGGATGGATCAGAGAGAGTGAGACACGATGTGACTGGGAGTAGAGACACAACTGCAGAAAGTACTAGCGATTCACAGGGGACAGCAGGTGGAGCCGAGCCCAGCAGGGGAAGGTGCTAAAACGTGCCAGTTTTCTCCTCGCATTTCCCTACCTTGCCTTGATTTCTCTTCCTTTCCTTGGACCCTCTGGAGGTGGAAAGTGTTGGACCAGGAGATGGAGAAAAGGATATTGTCTTGGGGGGCTCATTCTCTGGGAGCCCCTCCTGCATGTAAGCATGAGCTCCACTCCCACCCCCCCCACCCACCCCCACCCCTTTTCCTGCAGACCACAGGAGAAGGCTGTTCGCGCCCCCTTTTACTCTTGGGTTTTTGCTGGGTGTGTACTAACCAGGCACAAATCAAGTTTCTGTTTGGAGGGGGATTTTTTTATACACATATTGCTTTTTTCATGTTGTTTTCTATCACGCTTCCAGAATCTTTCAGGCATGACCATCTATAAATTAAATTCCACTATGAACACATCTGTGGACCTATAAAAAGGGTAATTCACTGTTGTCATTGTATTTGCTCATTACATACATTGATGATCTCTTAGAAGCGACATCCCCTGACAGTCAAGGCAGAGAAAAGAAAGGAGAAAGCATTTGAAAAGATGAAATATAGGCTTTTATTTTTTTTGGTTCACTTGTTTCCTTTTGCTGAATCCAAATTTAAACAAAAAAGAAAAGAAGGAAGCATAGTGATGGAGAATAACTAGGCTTTGAGGAGTGATCACTTTGTAGTGTATACAGATATCAAATTATAAAGTTGGATACCTGAAACTTGTAATAAAAAAAAAAGGAAACATTAAAAAAAATAGGAAAGAGGAAAGAAGTTTTATGGGATTTCCTGAAACCTGAACATAAGAGATTCAGGGTTACTTCCTTGGTTCCTAAGTTAGATTATCTTTCGTCTTTCTTTCTCTCCTCAAGAAGAATACAAATAAAAAGGGGAATTTATTTAAGAGGCACATAGAAAGGCTTAATTAGAAAACCAGCACTGGGGAAGCCAGGCCGAATGGCGGGGCCTTGAGCACCGCCGTGGAGCCCGGAATTGTGCCGGAACCTTCTCTGTCAGCATCGGCTATGCGCGGGCAGGTTAGTTCACTTCTCTGGGCCCAAGTTTTCTCATCTATAAAATTAACAGGTTCGAGCAGATGAGATCTACCTTTCCTTCGAGCCCCATGCTCTGAGGATCTTTAAAGCTATAACTCTGGGAAAGGAAGGAGCTAAATTCAGACACCGCCCTCCACTCTGCATCTGCTCCCGTAGGCGGCGCTGGTCTATTCTAGCATATTGTGGATCCACGTGCTGCTTTTATAAACAAGCATTAGTAATGTCCTCAGGAGATTCCTGCCTCCATCTCTGGGCCTTCTCGTGCACCAGCGTTTCCTCTGCTGCTATTCTGTGTGAAGGAAATGGCAGCAACACAGAGCTGGGAGACCTGTGCACACCAGTGATGACCATGCAGGTGGCAATCTGAAAATTGAAGCCTGATCTGTTCCCGCAGAGACACTGGAGCTGCTCTCTGAGTCAGGAACAGCTGGGGGAGGGACCCCGGGAGCCTGAAGGAGGTTCAGTGAGGGGCTACCTCCTGGCCAGGTGTAAGTCCACCAGGCAGCTGTCAGAGCTGAGCCCAAAGGGAAAATCAGGTCAGAGTCAGGTGGACTGTCCTTAAACTGGGTAGCCATTCAATGGGGGGTAAACGAAGGTAGGACACTAGGGGAAAAGGAGCAGCGGCCGAGGGGATGAGCTCCCGGCTCACTGGCGTGGTTCCCTCTCACATGGCTGCCAGCTTCATGACATCTTGTCCACTATGTCCCCAGTCCTCATACAGTATCCAGCACATGGCAGCTACTCAGTAACTCTTTGGCTTGAGGATGGCGCCGGGGTCTGCTTCCTAATTTCAATTCAGTTCAGGAAGACTTGAGTCAAAGTGCTTTGTTCCCATGACCAGAGACTGACCCTTCGGGAGCTGTTGCAGAGGATACAGGAGGAAAGGGGTCCAGGATGGGACTGGGGGCGTAGGACACAGGGCTGTCCCCCAAAACCCCTGGGCACCATAGCCTAGCCAAGTTGACACATAAAATTGACCATCAAAAGGTGTGAGTAGGTGAGGGACAGCAATTAGAACATCTCGTTGTGGTCAACTCATTATTGAGTGGACATTCCTCTCAAGTTCCTCTAGGAAGGGTCAGCAAGCAGCTCAAATCTTCAGGGGCCAGTCAGCTAATATAAAAAATGTAAGACAGAGCAGAGTGAATGGTGGGGTTTTATGAGCTTGAGAGAATAGGCCCTTTGTAAATATATTCAAATTCAAACTTTGAAAAAAACTTTGGGTGGCAAGAAGCCTGGGTATGCCCTTCAGTATTTCTGGGTTCGGTGCAAGCACAAAATAGGTGGCCAGCATCCAGGCTATCGTGTGTCAAACCCACAAGAAACGGAGTTTTGCTCAGGTGCTCAGGGAGCGTGCACCGCAGTTCCTAGGTGCAGAAGCCTAGGAAGAAGTTTGCACAGACCACCCATGTAGCTCAGGAACGAAATGGAAAGAACAAAATGGATGTTAACTACTTGGAGAAGTTGTTTCTGACTACTGATATGGTGGCTATTTTAAGGGAGCGATAAGTACAGCATTCTGCTGCTGCTGAAAAAAAAAATTGGTTATAATGGCCTCTCACATGCAAGAGTGAAGAGTTGGAGAGCGAGTTTATTCTGGTATTTGCTGGAGTCTTCTGGAATTAGCTGAAAAACTTGTGAAAATTGGTCTGACATTTTCAGGAGTCAGAGAAGGTTAAAAAAAATAGGCTGCAGAAAAATTCTAGCTGATTTGGTTTGTAGATTTGCAAAAAACCTTCTGGATGTTACTTAAGTGTCACCTCTACTCACACTTCCACATTGAGCAAGCAATATGTGCGGCAGACAGACACTAAAACTGCCCCCAGTGATCTCGTCTCCTGGTGCTCATGTTCCTCCCGTTCATTGTGAGCGAGGCTGTGGCTTCTTCTAAACAACAGGATAGGGCAAAATTGATAGGATGTCCTTTCCATGGTTGCATCACATAAGATTACATCCTTTCCTCTTATCTCCCTGGTTTGCTATTGTGATGAAGAAAGAGGCCATATTAGGGAGGCCCACGTGGCAAGGAACTGAGGGCAGCCTTTAGCCCAGGATGCTTAGGAACTGAAGCTCTTGGTCCAACAGGCCCTAAGAATCTGAATCCCACCAACAATCACGTGAGCCTAGAAGCAGATCCTTTACCAGGTGAACCCTCTAGGCTGACACCTTGATTGCAGCCTCAGCAGAAACCCTACAACAAAGGACCCAGGAAAGCCTTCCCTAAATTCTCAACCCACAAAAAGTGTAAAATAATAATGTGTATTGTTTAAGCTGCTAAGTTTGTGACAATGTCGATATACAGAAATAAATAACTACTACAGTACGGCACAATATTTAAGGGAGAAACAAAAGGTAATGGGACATCTCTTAAGAATGCTACAATAGCAGTGTATCCTTGTCCTTCTGAGGGCATAACAGAAACTAAGAGAACAGACTTGATAATCATAGAAGGATTGATAAATCACATCAGGGAGAAGAAAAAAAATCCATGGACTTTATAAGGAAGTAGAAAGTCTCGTGGACTGTACAAAGGACCAGGAAATCTTGTGGATGCCCAAATTAAGGTTCCTGGTGATGTGCGTGTAAAGAAAGAGTGAGAGATGACAGAATGGAGGTCATGGCTCGTGCAGGACTGTGTATATGAATATGATATCATGTTGGCAAGGCTGGACACAAAATGGATTCTCAGGAGACCCTTTGATACAGTTAGGGCTGCCATACTTTTTGGAGTGACTCCCCCTGTTGTCAAAGACCAAGGCTATTGTTTGGTGTTTATTATCCCAGAGGCTGAGAAAAGGAAGACAGCGTTATCTCTACAGAAGTACTTCAAGTCTCTGCAGCCAACCCGAGGTGATACAGGAAAAACAGCAGGCGATGGTGTCAGTATTTTCAAAGTTCTCATGAGGGACAGACATCTTGTACTTGGAGGCAAAATGACATAAATTGACTTGGTCAAGGAGGTCATATCACAAGGAGAGATGTGACCTGCTCTTGAACTATATGTTATGCAGTCATTGGCTACAGCATTCAAAACCCTTCATTGGGCACAGGAGGAAACTTCTGGCATTAAGGCCAATGACGTAACTCTAAGGCCTATGCAGTACTGGATTTGATAATGAGGTTGAGGTTTCTGAAGCAGTTGAGGCTTTTCAAGCAGAGAGGTGATTGATAGTGTTCTACATAGAATGGGGTTCTTGCCGCTGTTCGGTGCATGGATTAGAGGCCAGGAGGCCAGCAAAGTGGGGCGAGGGCTTTGGCCAGAGGCTGGGCTGGAGAAAATGAGAGCAGAGCTACAACTGAGTATTGCTCCTGGGAGTGAAGGGGGGACGGGCACAGAATGAGGGACATTTAGGGATCGATTGTTAGGATCCAGCAACAACTTAGCGAGATGGCAGTGATAGAGGGAAAATGCCCAGGATGCTGGTTTGGAAGCGAAGTGGGCATTGGAGCCACTCCCTGGTGAAAGGGCCTAGGTCCACTGGAGGATAATCAATGAGAAAGGCCCAGAAAATAGTTAGATGTCCATGTCTGGAACTTAAGAGAGAATCAGAGTTCAAATATAGGTTTATGAATCAAATTCTACCTGGATAAAAAAACAACAAAATTAATGAAATATATGAAATAATATAATAATTTTGAAATTATGAAAAAATAAAATAAAATAAATGATGAAATAATGCCAGCATCTTTCTAGCTACAGTGGCCAAATATATCCCAAAACTCACTAAATTTTCTATTCATCACATTGCACTTAATAGGCTACACACAAAATCCCGGATGGAGAGCGAGTCTTAGGTCATCATGAGGCACTTCCTGCAGCCCTTTGCGTGCACATTCATGCATGTCCAGTGAGGGCCACTGCAGGCCAGGCCCTGACCCAGGCTCTGGGGAGGCCCAGCCCTTCTCTCTGACCGCAGAGAGCTAGATGGCAGAGTAGCAGGTTTATCAGACACGAATACAAGCTACAAGTCATAACGAAAGTACAACTACGGCTCAGACAAGTGCTGTGATGAAACCAGTCTCAGCGGTCAGGGACGGTTTCTCTGAGGAAGCGACACTTGACTGAGCTCAGAAGCACGAATCAGAGAGAAGGAGAAGGAAGACAAGGGGCATTTCAGAAAGAGAGAACAGCATCTGGAAGAAAGAAGGGTAGGAAAAGTCTGAGGACTGAGAAGTTAACAAGTTCTGCCCACGTGGAGAGAGCCAGGAGGACGATGGGCCAGGGGCAGTAACCAGGTAGCTTTCAAGGATCCCTGGAGACAGGAAAGTACCCTCAGTAAACGGCTGATAAAGCTCATAAGAACGCCTACAAAAGAAAGGAAAGTATATTCCGCCTGGCTAATTAAATGAACCAAGGTGCATAATAGTGATGGTCTATGATCATGTATACCTTAATGAATTTTAGCAAATTAACTCAATTGAAAATAACTTAACCTCCTCATAGAAAATGCCACAGAGAAGTGCCTTAATTATATAGGAGTTCAATAAATCTTATCTGAATCCAAGCTGCTATTATTAAATAGTCTGTCTTCCTACACCGGATGATGTTTGCTAGTTTAGGGTCACGTTCCACTAACATAGGAAAGCATCTAGAACATTCCTTGGCCCACGGGCACTGTCCATGTTTGACAGCCTCCCATCAACCCTGTGGTGAAGGTGTGATGCTCCTCATTGTACAGAAACTCAGAGTTTCGGGAGGATCTCACAGTGACCCTGCTGACATGCGAGAGCAGACCCCGTCTTAACTGGGGTGTTTCTTCCATCCCATGCTACCGCCCCTTGCAAAATAAAGATCTCATGTTTAAAAAATAATAATTTAAAGTAATTGAATCACTTAAAATGCAGATTTTTGTCTTTTTAACCCCAATGGAAATGCTAAGAGAAATTTGGAAATATGTGTGAGACTTTAAATACTAAAATCAGGCTGGGCGGTTGTTTCTGTGAATGAAAGCACGTAATTAACTCTTCCCCCTGGCGTCTTACTGTTTCCTGACTATAATCTCTTTTCTTTTGTCCCAGGGGCAATAGAAGGACAACGAAAGAAGGATTCGGTGATTTGCAAGTCCAGAACGTCACTCTGCTGAAAAATAAGTGAGAATATGTTCTTGTGTATTATAGATGAGTGAAAAGTTTAATTCTGTGGCAACTAAGCACACACACACACACACACACACACACACACAGAGTTAATGTGAGAGAATTAGATTGCTGGCAGTGATCTCGGAGGTCACATGGCGACCAAGGTCCAGAAAGAGAAGGAACTTGATGTTGTCAACCTGCCAGCAGGAGTGTGATGCCGGTATAAGATCAGAAGCTCAAGCATCCATAGCACTTCAGACCAGGGTCACTTCTACCACCCACCCAGGTCTCTAAACAGCCCCAGAAACAGACACCATTGTTCGGCTGGTGAATGATTTAAGTGATGGCTCAGGGATGGGTCAGGCCACAGGTCCACGGTCAGGTGTCACACGCAAGAAGTCAAGAGGGAGACACCTGCCTGTATGGTTTCTTTTCTTTGTCCTTCAACTGAGTAAGACATTTACTGAGTAAGTATGGCCTCAGGTCTTGCACAGACTACTGAAGATGCAGAGAGAGGACAGAAAAAGTCCTAGCTTCAAAGGGCTCACGGCCAAGTCTTAAAGCTCAGGATGGGAGCTCATGTGATAAAGTCACTGAGAAGAGACTGATCCCAATGTCAAATCCAGCTGTGCGGTGGACCAACATTCTGACCCTAGGCAATAACCCAGTGCTCAGAAGGATTACAGGCTTCCCTGTGCCCAGCCACAGCTCCCTCACGGGCCCCGCCAGAGCTGTCTCTGCCCAGCGGTGCCCAGGGTCTCCGTGTGCTATACCAGTTCCTGCACCCCAGTCTATTTCAACTCAAGTCAGTTGCCAAACATTCATTCAATTCCTACCATGTGCCAGACACATGGAGCGTTCATGGGGCCCTAAGATTTGCCTGAAGAAATATTTTCCCTAAGCAGAGTGAGTGACTGCCTGTAAAACAGAACACTTGAAATATTTTCAAGACCACATTAAGCAAAGGAAAATCTGTGGCTGTTCTTCAATGTTTACATTACATTTAAATAATGCATTTTAAGTCTGTTTTTCTTACTTCATGACAATAGCGAGAGATGGGAGATGGAAGTGTGAGAAGCCTTCCTTCAGATGGAGATGTTTGCAGCAATTACATACATCAAAGTAATATTTACACTTACATTTGGGGGGAAAAAAAGATAGAGCAGTGCTTTTTTTTTTCCTGAAGCAAATTATTTCAGGATGTGTCATAGCATGCTCAAGATATATTAAAAAGAGCAACAGACGATGTTTCTGCAACCTGTTCCAAACCATTTATAAACCCAACTTAAAAAAAAAATTCCCATATCCATACAAATCTCTGTACCACTGCATATTTTATAATGAAAGTATTATATGAATATAAATTAGTATTTATAATTTATAAATGTCTGAAGACTATAGATTTGGGTCCACTGTCTTACTTCAATAACAGTTAAACCGATGTGCTCATCCTCCATACAAATTATAGTTATCAGCGTTTGATGGTGAAGGCCTGGGGGCGCTACAGGTGGGCAGTGCCAGGGAGTATAACGTGTCCATCAGGGCTGGAGTTAAATCTCCACCGACCTGCTTACTAGCGGGGTGACCTCTCTCAGACAAGCCCATTTCCACCTCAGTGCCGCAGCTATTTTAGAAATGGTATTTGGAAAATAATGAGTAGGCTGCCCTGTCCACCATGGCTCCCTGTGCCTGAAGCGGCTCCAGTGTTTGGGGACTAGATGAGTGACCTCTGTGGCGTGCCCAGAACACAGCAGGCCCTCAGTAAGTAACGAAGACTAGCAGGCACTGAGCGCGCACTGATCTAGGTGCTGTTGTAAGAGCATCTAGGAAGCATCTCACTGGATCCTAACAGCCCCACCCTTTTCTAGGAGCGAAGGATGCCGGGCTGAGTGGCTGGGTGTGGTAGGTAAGGGTAGACATTTACACATTATTACTAACATCTATAGCCACCTGGCACTGCCTGCCAGTGCCTTCACCACTGCCATCCCTGAGTTAGGGGCAGGAGTCAGCTCTCCCAACAGGCACAAAGGACTCTCCACTCCCACCCACCCCCAAATTCAAATACACGTGGACCTCCTAGTAACATACGAAGTAAAACACTAAGCTGAGTGCTCAGGCCCCCCCAGATGATACAGGAACAATCCAAGAAAATTACAGGATCACATCCACAGCCACTACCCACAGTCTGTCCACAATACTGAGATGAATGCATCCTAGGACGTCCCATGGGGGTCATCTGCCTAAATCCCCAATGTTCACTTCCGTACCACTTCGCCATGTGGGTACACACAGAAACATACCAATGGATGCTTTCCAACCAAGTTCGAACTCAAATCGATTGTTCAACACCTAACAAGCACCAGACACCATGAAAGGAACTTTGACACTTAATCCTCGTGATAATGTCCTGGTGCGAGTAGGTACTGTTATTGCCATTTTATAGATGAAGAACAAGAACCTGAGAGAGGTTTCTGGGTCATAATCCCAGAGCAAACAGCGGGTGACAGTGGGATTTGCATTCAGAGTCTAACTCCAATCATGTGTCATTTCTGGGGCCTAACTCATCACAACTTTCTCTTATGTCAGTAAATACACGTGAATCTCACCTTCTGGTCCCATGAGTTTAACAAGCTTGTGTCCAGACGCTCCACTACAGAGAAGGCATGTGTTCACTCCCCAGGAATCTCCACATTCATAACAAGGAAGGCTTTAGCGGCGCTTCCTAGAGTGCGGTCCCTGGACCAGCACCACCAGCGACCTTCTCCAAAGTGCAGATCCTCAGGCCCCGCCCACTGAATCAGAAACGCGGGGGTTGGAGGCATCCATGCTTCAAGAAGCCCTCCTGAGGATTCTAATGCCCATTCCAGTTTGAGAACCTTGGCTTTGAGCATCCCTACTGATAATGCAAGCTTTGGAGCTGGAGTAAGAGCCCTCTGAACCCAGCACTTGCTCTGCCCCTACGACCCTCTATGTCACAGTCAATAGGATGGAGAGAGAAGATATAAAATAGGGATGAGGTGCAAGAGGGTAGGAGGGTGTGGGACAGAATGGTCTCCCCACCTGGGAGAGACCACGGCACTGGGGCCTGGAAGAATCAGAGATGTCGGCATAGCCTCCGCCGTCCAGATGCTCAGTCCGTGGTGGGGGAACCGTAAAAAGAATATATAACAGATCATAAGACACTGTGCCATGAGCCATGACAGAATCAAGCGCAGGCCCTATGGGAGTACAGCGGAGGCTAAGGACCAGGGTGGCTAAGGGTTTGCTCAGGTTCACATTCTGGCGAGTAACAGAGTCAATGTTCCCAGCCACGTCTTCACCTTCCACGTGCAAGTCTCCTTTGCCTTTGCAGCTCTTGGCCATGCGGTTATTAACAGTGTCGCTCACACCTTGTCCATTCGGATCCTTCTTAACGCCTCGCCTCACTGGCTGTCAGCGTTTTCCCTTCTGCCACTAACACCGGCAGCCAGGGTTCATTCCAGGGGGACAAGGAGCAGGTAGCTGTAAGTTCTCAGGGCCCACGAGGGCCAGTGCTCATCCTTTGGGAGCCCGCCTCCCTGCTCTCTTCCCTGTATGAGGAGGCCTCCTGCCGGCCCTTCCCAGAGACAAGCCAGGCGGCCACTGCTGCTTGTCTGAGCTCAACCGCTGTGGTTTCGCCCCACCTGTTCTCCAGCTACCCTGGGACTCCATGGCACTGGGGGATCCCTAAGGATCACTCCGCTCCCTCCAGCCCCCCCTCACTGGGCAGGAAGTGGAGTGGCCCCCAGAAGATCTAGCAAGCTGACAGCTCTACGGAGGGACCAAAGGGCTTCCACAGAGAATGCTTCGAACATAGTGTGGTGTCCCACCAGCTTTGCTGTGGTTGTCCACAAGGAGCTGTTACATAGTAGTTGCTCAATAAACACTGTTGAAGGCGAGTAAGAAGCAGGGAGAATAAAGTCAGGACCCACGAGGATACACCGGGGTGCTGTTAGTGTGTACGGGTCCCTGTGCCTGGCACATACCAGACTTAAATAGATGAAAGGAACTTTAAACAGAGGCAGAAACATGGAAACAAGACGCGAGAGAAGCCAGAACACGTGGGGCAGGGGCAGAGAGAAGGTGGAGGAGACTGTGGACTCTGGGGCTGACCTGCCCCCTGGAGCGAGACCAGGCGCGGCAGGCCGCCAGCTCTGCGGCTCTCACTTAGCAGGTCAGCCCACCAAGATGCCAAGTACATCTGTTCTCGTCTTTTAATATTTGTCAGGGACATGGATGGCTTACAGGTTACAAGATGTGTTTCATGTCTTCAAAGAACTTAAAATCTAGTTGAGGAAAGAAAAAAAACATAAGGTTTTTAAATACGACCTTTAAACAAGAAATTAATAGTTATACACTGCCTTTTAACTATGCTAAGTATGTCATTAGAGCAAGAAGTGCCACAGGTGGGTAGAGGAAGAAGGCCACGGGCCGGCAGGCAGGTCCTGGGGTGCAGGGGAGGGGGGTGCCTCCAGCCGACGGGGTCTTTGGAGACATGAGCGTTTGCAGTTCTGAATGGGGCCACACACTTTCCCAGGACCCCTTCAGGGAACTGCATACTCCCAATTTTTTTTTTCTTTGTAAAATTCAATAGAAAAGAGGAGATTGTTGAAACTAATGAAGGATTCCTTTGACAAAGAACGAACCCAGTTATTCACTTATGAAATATGAGCCTTGACCTGATTCCACTTTCGTGTGAATTTCATCTGCTTCAAAGTAATATGGGGTAGGAAGATACTCCCCAGTCTTGCACTTACCATGAAAAACAACGCAGAGTCTGTTCTGGGGTATTTGGGTGGGATGTGTGCACACGTGCGGGACAGGCTCCTGCTCTCTGCGGACACCGCTTGGCCTTGTTGGGATAGGACAGGTCTGCGTACGAACCCAGCCTTGGTCTGCAGCGTGTCTCGAGGCTGTCTTACCCTTGAGATGCCCCTCGTATCTCTGCTTCGCTGGGCATGTGTGCATTCATTCATTCTCAGTCAACAACACATTGTTGTGCATGGGCCACGTAGCAGGCACGGCATTAGGTACTGGTCTCCCTTTTAGGAGATGGGGGCCCAGTGTAGGAAGTTTGAGAAGTCATGCTGTGCTCTGTTCTGCTTATGAGCGTGGGTTCCATGGGGCAGATGCCTGACGATAGAGGAAGGCTTTGGTGGCCACTCTCACTGCAGAGGCCATCATGACCTCTTACTCAGACGTCTATACCCCAGCCCTTCCCTCTCCAGTCCGTCGTAGGTGCTCCTCCGCTATTTTTCTGAGATGCAGCTCTGAGCATCCTTGACCCGCTGCCTCCAGGTGGACACAGTCCTTCCAGCTTATCCTTCAGCTTCCCTCCTATCTGCGCACACTGCGCATCTCCAAACCTCAGCTCTCACAGCTCCCTGATGCAAACGCTCCACCGCCCTCCAGGTAGGGGAGAGGAAGGAGGTGCCATCAGACAGTCCGGGTGTGAAAGGTCTCACTCCTCCAGGGGCTCACTTGGGCCTCAGTCCATCTACCTGCAGAGGGAAAGGTCTATGCATGATCCCATTGGGCACTAACATCCCATTAGCCCTAAAATTCATATAAAGATACTGCCCACCAGGAATTACAAGGAGGTTTGGGTAAAGTACACAGTGACTGACACAGTACAGACCTTCAGATACAGGGAAGAAGGAAACGGATTTAGAACTTTAGCTCCACCTTCTTTGCCCCCTCTAGTTTATATTAAAAATGCCTTTTATAATTCTTAAAAGTATCGGTTGTCTTCCAAACACTAGAGAATTTTATTCTCACGCAGTCTTTTCATTTCAGGGGCAGATCTGAAAGTGAGGCGGGGAGCTGAACCCGTTAATCTTGGAGGTTTAGGAGAAGGAGAGAGCTGGCAGGGTGAAACCACCCTGACCGTTTCCCAAGGGTTTTGCTACCGAAGTCTGCACCAGCCATAGGTGCCAGGGGACACCCAGAGGGGCCCACATCCCAGGGGTGATGAAGAGTCAGTCTCCGTGCCAGGAGCTTGACCCTGGAGACAAGCCCGAGCCCCGTCTCTATGGGACCGAATAACACGCCATCCAAACTCTGTTCCCATGGATCAGAAAAACTCAGCTACGTCTTCCTACTTCATCAGATCCAGGTCTCCCAGGTAGTGGGGGTGGGGGGGGGTGGATGAGTTTAACTGAGTACCCTTTAAAAGTCAAAAGTTATTAAACATATTAAATTATTAAAAAGTAGTAAACATTTAAAATAATTCAGAAATTAAAAACCTGTATTTGTAACCAAGTAAATATTAAAAACCAAAAACCTCTGGAGGTCAGCCCTGCTCATCTTCCGCGAATTCCCCCGCCACGTCCTAGACACCTGCCTACACAAGCCAGAAATACAGAGGAAAGCCTGCCTCGCTCAGGCCCAGATGTGGAAGGGCGTGGGGGGTGGAGGCGGGGTAGAGGGGCGGCTGCCAAGCTGTAACACCATCCAGCTGTGGCCAGTCCGCACATGGCGGTGTTATTGATGCTGCTGACGACAGGACACCAGGGTGCATCCTTGTAATTTCCTGGCAAGAGGCAGCTTGCTAACACATGGGCCTTGCTTGAGCACAGAGAAAACACAGGGAAATCTCCATGTACTTTGCTAGCAGCGTCTTTTCATTAATCACCCTGGGCTGTCGAGCGGCAAAGAGTGTTAACACACAGGAACCTTTCCACAAAGGCTTGTCAGCTGCTGGTGTCCACAGCCACACTCCAGCCAGACAGAACTGTGGCATCCAGGATGCCTCTGGGGACCCAGCCCTTCCCAGGCCCTGAGCAGCAGGCTCAGCCTTTCTCTTCTCCTCCCCACCCCCACCCCCACCCGCACCCACCCCTTGTGAGCTCAGCTGGAATAACAAGCCATTCCCTGCTTTGCTGATGCTGCCTCTGGTAATTCATTTGGCTTGCACTGACGCAGGCAAGGAGACCCCTGGGGTGCAAAATCCCGGAGGGTATAACATATGAATGAGCACCATCGCTCTGGGACCCCAGCACCGAGAGCTGAGTGGATCAGATAAGCCTCTTTCAGGCAGCACTGACAATTGCAAACTCCCAGACACAGAGAGCTCACGGCCTGAGTTGCTGCTCTAGGCTCGTAAATAATAAGGGATTTAGAGTGGGACAAATCCGGCTCTGCCTAGTGCTTGCTGCCACGTTAGGCAAGTCACTTCACTCTTCTAAGCTTTAGCTGCATCTGCAAAGCGAGAAAGCCTTCCTCCAGCCTGAGCCCAGCCTCACCCAGTGTCCCTGACAAGCACTTTCCCTTCTGCAGAACCACTGCGTTTAGGCGTCAAAAGGCTTCGGTTCTGCCTCCAAGAGTCTGAAACTTGGAAGCACGAATGAGGCAACATTACTTCCAAAGTGCTTTTTCTAGCGTTAACAGCCTTTGATTCTAAAATCCACATGAGGTCAAGATAAGAAAAAAGACAGAACCCTAATCTCAAAGCTACAGTTCTCTCTAGGAGCCCGACAAGAGTGTGTCGGGTTCCAGAGCCCCAGACTCAGACATGTGTGCTGCCAGCACTGGACACACTAGCCATGGACACTGCTGGCCATGGCCACAATGGATACGGCCATAAACACGTATCATTTCCATCTAATGCAAGTCTGGGGAGAATTTTGAGGCCTTAATCAAAGACCAACAGTCAGGGAAGAGGCCATGTGTTGAAAGTGTCAGGAGAGAGCTCTCGGGCCCCAGATAAATGACCAGCCTTCCTGGCTGACTTACTGTTAATTTTTGCAGAATCTCAGGCAACTTGAAAGGGTGCCAAGAGCTAACCACCAGGGTTCTGAGATCACAGCTGCACAGTTTCTGCAAAGTCTGACCCAACACCACCTACAGGCTGGAGCTGGGAGAACAGGCAGGCGGGTGACAACTCCCTTTCTCTTTGGGAGACTGGGCCAGTGGGGGGGCCCTCTGAACCCTCGTTTCCTCATCTGTGGACTTGGAACAAGTCTAGCTACCCCACAGGGTTGTTTTGAATATTAAAATGGGGGAACAGAAGGCAACAGCGTGAGCTGGAAGTTGGACCCGTGGGCTGTGGTCTCCTGGTTACTAACATCTCCCTGGCTTAACTGTTCTGCGCCCAGTGTCCCCACCACCAACCAGGCCTCGTAAATATTTACACCTGGTGTGTGTCGCGATGCTCAATTAATTGCTCCTGTGACGCAGGTTGTGAGCCCCGGAGGGAAGGTGCAAAGCCAGGCCCAGGGGATGGTAAAGGCACAGCAGACAAGGTGACTCACAGAAGACACGTCCTTTGAAGCTTTCCATTGCCCGGGGCTTTCCAGACCATTGCCCAAAATCAGGGGAGAGGCGCTTCCAAAAGCACCCTGTCCAAGGGCGAGTGGGGTGATCAGGCAGAGCCCTCATGGAGAAATGACAAAGATGTGTACAGACAGCTTACCACAGAAGAGATGCAAATGACCTGAAACCCTTTGATAAAGACACCAATAATAATTCAATCTCAGTAGCCATCCAAAAAGTGAGGCAGGGAAAACAAGGGGACATGGAGGCAAAGTGGTTTCAAAGGATGGATTTCATGCTGGTGAGATATAGGGAGATGTCACTTCTCACCTGGGCCCTACAACACGTATTAATGCAGCTCATCCTGGGTGATATGCACCCAGGGGTCAGGAGGCCCACGTTACCTGCCCCCCTTCATTGCACTTGATGGAGTCTCTCCATGGAACTATTCAGCGTTGAGGTTAAAAACACAAAATGGATGCACACTGCAACATTGCTAACAATAGTCAAAATGAACCAGACCCTAATTGCCCTCTCCAAAAACCATACAGCCCAAAAATGTTTTTGAATAACAGCGAAAGCTATACAACGTGTTTTTAACATCAGGACCCTGCACATTCTTCTATGCTATGTTGATACCTACTCATATGTATTTAAATGGACACAGACATCCTCACTCACACCTGCACGTGTGACAAGGAGATTTGCCAGACTTGGTGTTGATTGTTGTTTACATCTAAGTGAGTTGTTCTATTTTCTACATGCTCTGTCACGAGACGTTACTTTAGGTCTAGAAGAATGCCAACATCAGGAAATGGTTCCATCGGTTGATCCGGGAAATGGCCTTTGATGACTCCCCACCCCTTCCGAGGAGGTCTGTGAACTACGTGCGGCTGACACTCACCTTGGTTCTCTTTTCTGCCCTAGGTCATGGCCTCGGCTCAATAGTGCCACAGGTGAGTCAGGGGGCCTCAGCCCCCTCAGTGGGTGGGAATGTCGGCTCGGGTCTGTTAGACTCTTCCTTTCGTTCTTTCCTTTCTTTCCTTTGATAAAGCCACAGGCCTGTTCAAAATGATGTGAGCGGCTTGTGGTCTTTCCCTCTGGTTACTGCCAGCGTACAGCCTGGCCTGTGACTTCCACAAGCACTGGAAGCTGGCAGATCAGGCGGGCATCCTGGCTCTGCACTTGTTAGCCTGGGCTGAAGCACACCTCCCTCTGAGCCTGGGTCTCTTCCTCTGTATAATGGGTGGAAGTCTGCCTAAGTGCCAGTATCGTGGCTACTTATTAGTGTTTGTCCAACTAAACTCTACATAATGGGCTCCCCCCAAGAAAAAAACAATGTGTGTTGCATGGATGAATGCGTCAGAAACCACATTTTGTGCTTCTGCTGCCTTTCTTCTCCGAGCCTAGGTCCTGGTCCTGGCATTTCATCACAGCCCCTTTCAGGTGTGACTAAGAGGCTATACTATTCATCTTAGAGCATTACTATGTCAAGAAAAGTCCCATAGAATTTCCCTAGAAAGCTGGTGGCTAAAAATGATGACCGGAATGAGACAAAAAAAAAAGAGAGAAATGGACAAGAGAAAGTGTGCAAAGCAGTGATCAAATCATAGGGTGTAATCAGCAAATTAATTCAAATCCAACAGCCCGTGTTGGAGCGTTTAACCAGCACCCAGCATGTCCCCCATAGCAGTGAGGAGAATGGGGGAAGTAAAGTAAAAATTGCAAGTATGAATCTAAATAAGAAATGAGCACCAGCTCCAATCCCCCTGACAGAACACGTTTCTATCAAGCTTCCCATCCTGTCCCCACAAAGGTTATGTTCTCTCAGGATAGATGCTTCCAGATTGTACTAGAACCTTCATTCTCCAATACACCCCCTCCACCCGCTTGCCATCTCTCATCCCACCCCACCATCCACTTCGCGTCCTGTAGAAAATTCTAAAGGGGGTGGTGCCCCGGAATGAAGTTGCTAATCTGATGCCATGGTTGGTGAATTATAAACCACGGGACCTGCAAATGTAGGCCTTGCCCCTCACTCTCCACCTGCATTAAGGTAGAGAAAAACTGACAGGCTTTCTATTTCATTAACAGCATTCTAGAGACATAAGCAGATAAAAGAAAACCAATCATACCCCCTAAAAAAAGTCCACTGAGATACAGCTGCCCAGGGCTGCCCACACACACTCAAGTCTAAAATACTGCCAAAATACTCCTCAGCAGCACACCACACCACCCGCCTTTGCATGCTGACAAGCCTCTGCAAGTGTGTATTGGACTCCCACAGAACTGATACAATTAAGGATGCCCGTGATGATTGACATAAGAGGCTGCTCATCACAGTGAAAGTGATAACATTCCTAGATACTAGATATCTAGATATTGCATTTTTTTTTGCCACGGGATTAGTTGAAAATATGGTGGGGCATCCATGAGAATACTATGTAGCTGTTCAAAATCATGTGGTGGAAGCAGATTCACAGGCTTGGATGTGTTTACAGCATGCCTCTCTATGAGAGAGCAGGCAGGAAAACTGCACACAGTGTGATCCTATGCACATAGGCTACAGCACGTGGGTGTGTGCGGGTGTGAGTGATTTGACTATACTTGAACATTTAGAGTGGTCGTCGTAGTAGGGAGACATTATGGTGACTTTTATTTATTTTTTTGCTCTCTATATCTTATACTTTTTCTACAGCGGCATATATTTTATATACTAAAAACAACCTATCTAGCATATATTTTATATGCTGAAAACAATATATCCAAAACAAAAATAGTCCAAGCCTGGAGAAGACAACCACATATTCAGATTTGACAATCTGTCGATATCAATCCCTTCTGTGAGGGTGGTGTGTAGAGAACAGTGCCATGCTTTTCCGTGAAATAAACTCAAGCGTTCTTCTCCTTCCCCTGAATAAAGAAAGAAATTGTAAAAGATATTCGTATTTAGAAAATTCTGTCTTAAGTTACCATACACAATTAAAACCCCAGACAAGGATACATTTTGGTTGATTCAATTAGCCAGAAAAGAAATTTTTTTTTGTCCTGAAACATTTGTTTGTTTGTTTGTTTGTTTGTTTGTTTGTTTGTTTGTTTGTTTGTTTTAGTTTTCTAAGAAAAGAGGTCTTGAAGGCTGGTTTTTCCCACTTTTAAAAGAAAAGTTAATAAGGATTTTAGAACTAGAGGGAGGACAGTCAGGTAGGGAATATGTGAGCAGCTGGTGCCCCCTGCCGGCCCTTTCTAGATATTGCAACACCTGCGTTAATTGGACAGAGGCTGGTTCTCCCCAAGAAGTTGGGGAAACTGGTGGACAGAAACAGATTGAAAAATTGACAGTTGAATTGCTGGACAAAAGTGTTCACCCCATTCTTGTAAGCATAAGCCAGAATTTCAAATCATTCAAGGTCGTTAAATTCAAGGATTAAGGATTATCTTAAAAATTCAGTGCATATCAGTTAAAAACTCATGTTCTCAAGCCCACCCCAGGGATTATGCTTTGACAGGCCTATAACGAGACCCAAGAATCCTTTTTACAATGATCTTTTTATAAGATCGTTGCAATTCAGGTAGTTCTAAGACGATCTTTTGAGGATCACTGGCAGAAGCAAAAAAAAGAAAGAAAAAAAAAGGAAAACTACCAAGACTATGCTCCCAAGAAGCTTCTGCTTCTGTCAGCTATCTGGATGATGACTGTCTCAGAATATTTCATCTGAATTTCTGGGGATCCCCCGAGAAACATACGGGAGGCAGCTGCCTGATCACTCACCACTCGTTCGTTCATCCATCCACTTATTCAAGCAATTGGTGGTAGCTGTCTGTGTGACAGATGCTACAGCCAGCTTCGGACACAGGTTTTTCAAAAAGAAAATGAAGATGGCGAGTCTTGAGGACTCCGCTAGTCTGAGGTTCTACGACCGTGCTTTACAGGTAAGAAAATTAGGAACTAGAGCAGGGACTGAACTTCCAAAGGCCACCCAGTGAGAACGTTAAGGCTGTTCTCCCAGCTCACTAAATGCTTCCCGCGTAGCTATTTCTGTGAGCTTGGACTATCAGTGCTTAGAATTTACAACTCATAATCTTCCCATCAGGAGACCGAGCTTCAGCGAACAAAACTGAAATGCTCAGAAGAGCTAGATGACTGAGCTGGTAGGTAGATAGATAATAGATAGATGGTGATAGATAGATAGATAGATAATAGATAGACAGATAGATATATATAGATAGATAGATAGATGATAGATCGATAGATAATACAGATGAAAGAGGATAGGTGACATATAATATATAATACAATAGATATATCTAACATACATACATTATGTGTATGTGTGTGTATTCCATCTCTATTTCTGTCTCTTTTCCTTCCTACTTCCCTCTTTTCTTCTCTCTTCTTTCTCTTCTTCCCAAATATAAGTCATATAGTCAAGGCTCATTGGCCATTATAATCCTTTACTCAGAGAGAGTGAAAGTGAATATCAAGCAGCTCATTCCTGCCTTCCTGTAGCCATGGACTGATGCCACACGGAAGATGGTTTAAAGTTAGTTAGGAACGCGCCAGGGTACAGGGTGTGGGCAGCCCTAATTCTCATCATAGTGAGACAAAGGTCAGGTTGATGCTGTCTGTCCCCAAATAATTTCGATTTCCAAAAAGATAAAAATTAAGAAAGGCAGCACAGGGTAGAGGAAAGAACCCAGGGCTGTGAGTCTGGATCCCAGAATTTGAACACTGGTTTTCTCATGACACCAGCACATCCTAAGACCTGAAAAGGAGAGAAAATGGAAAGAAACTAACATATACAGAGTCCCTAGTGTGTGCCTGGTGTTTTATAAACTTGTGTAACTTAGCCACAGGGAAGCAGTTTTATTACAGTCACTATAGAGGTAAACAGCGCCCCAGAGAAGTTACAGGAGCTGTGAAGACCCCAAATCCATCACAATACACTTGGTGTTGTCTGCCAAATGTTTTTGGCCTCACTGCTTTTCACCTTTAAAATGAGGGGGGTCGACCAGATGCTGGCGGACACTGAACGCCTGAGCTTCACAGCTGGGAGGGACCCTAGCTTGAAGAACCCTTGCAAAGGAGCGACAGATGCGCGGTAACAGAGTTGAATGTTGAAAAAGACACATGTTTTGTTTTAAAATAAGCACTAAATAATGAACAAGTTCCTACTGTAGATCTGAAGCAGCAAGTCCTGAAGGATCTGGATTGAGTGGAAACGATTTGGTCATGAAGTTGAACTTGATAAGAGAGCTCAGAGCTCAGCAATTCGTTAGTGGGGCACAAGTCAGGGCGTTACTTTTCTTCAAACTTCTCAACGGCTATTTGGAAGATACCACGATTCCCACTGTACATGTTAACATTAGTTAGCCGAGGCTTATAAGCTCGCCTGAGGTCCCATCTCCGGAAAGTGACCCGGCCACAGATTTGAACCTGGAACTCCTCATTCGACTTCCATGAAGTAACGCCTTTCCGCTTTTGATCAGAGTTTCTGCTAGGTTACTGGTGAGCTCCAAAGCTGATAAAACATGAAAAGCTGCCAGACATTTTTAAAAAAAGAAATCACTTTAGAAAATAAACATGGCAGATGTTTTTGTTTTTTTTCTCATGTAAGTCAAGTCCAGAGGGGAGATGTCTGAGGCCGTTTGGCATCTTGATTCCTTGAGTGCTCCCGCTCCCCATCTCCCTCCCTCCGGTGTATTGGCCTCAATCCCAAGGCCCAAAACAGTGATATCTGTGCTCCAGGCAGCAGGAGAGACAAAGGGAAGGGAAAGAAAGAATAAACAGCATAAAATGACTTCTCTTAAGCAAGCTTCCTGGAAGTCATGAGTTGACTTTCCACCTCTTTCATCGACCAAAACTTGGACTCATGGCCACGAGGAGATACAAGGAAGATCAGGATGTGTAGTAAGGACTCACTTTAGGTGGCCCTGTACCCAGCTAACTGTCAGGGGTTCTAGTACTGAGAAGACAGGGAAACGGGCGGGCGAGACACACAGCTGTCACTGGTGGGCATTTGGGTTCACTGGCTTCTTGCTTTGCTCCATATACTCATGAGTAAGTCCAGCTGGCAGCCTCTGAAGTTGGAGTCAACCTTAACCCCTCTCCCAAGCCCAGACCTCTCTCCCCATCTCCCTCCCTCGGAAAACTTGTGAAGAAATGAAAACGGAAGTTAGTTTTGCTTGGGGAATTTGTTTGAATGTGACTATCCCATAGAAACAGCACTTGGGGTTTGGCCAGCTACCCTGGCCCTGTAAAGGTACTAGATGGGGCACAGACAGGGCACTGAAGTTCACGGAAGTGTTTACAACTGAAAATAGTCGGCATCTCCAACTTCATCCAACTGACGTGGCCCATCGTCCAATGAGATGGGAGCCTGAGCTTCTCAGTCAGGAATTTTCAGGCTTTAGTCTGAATGACGTCTCTGTAGGAGCTTGTGTAGACAGCAGCTGGTTTGCGCTGGGGCCCCGGGTTTTCTTTATCTCCTTTTTTTTTTTTTCAGCACCCAAGATGAAAATGGTCAGGGACCTTCATTTCATGGGTGTTGGCCATACGCCTTTGCCGTACGTCTGTGGGCATGAGAAGAGGTGGCTAAGATGATGGCCAAAAGCTGGGGCAATTGCTTCCTGCCAGTCAGGAAAGCCCCTGAGTTTTACATGACACACATTTATCGTCACTTCCCTCTTAAAAATAGCATGCAAGGGAATGTTGTCTTTTCTACAAAGGGGCACGCAGAAGTCAGTTATGCTCGGGAGCTGCCTGGTGTCAGTGGGTGATGAATGACCCTCCACAGACACGACATGAGCATAAGTCTTCCAGGACGGTGATGTGAAAAGCAACTTCGTCTTCTCAGAAAATGGCTTTCTGAGATGCCAGCCTATCTTTAAATCCCAGGAAGACTCAAAGACCTGGAAGCATTTGTGTGTGTGTGTGTGGGGGGTAATTTGGTGGGGATTGGGGCCCAGCAAGAGGAACTGTCAAACTCAAGTTCACTCAGCAAGGTTGGAGATCGGGTTCTACTTGAAGTTCTATTGTTAGTTCCCAGTTTTGGGGTGTTCCCACTGGACCCCTCACTCTAATTCACAGTGGGCTATTCATTTTTGGTGCACTTGCCATGCACTGGGTTATAGGAGCGAACAAGAGCCTGAACTCTCACCACCGCCTTGGAAAGGCAGGCACCACAGTCCGTAACTGTATATTTATTGGCTTGCTTTGTTCCTACAGGCGACAGAGCAACTAAAAAAGGATATGTTAATCGGGGAGGGCCAACATCTATAATGCATAAACTACAAATGTTAGTAGTTTAATAAAATAAAGGTTCATTCCTTGCTCACATCACAATCCAATTGGATTGAAAAAGGTCTTTGTCCAAACACTCACTGGGGATTCCCTCTCCTGTTATCCAGTGGCTTCCGTTATTCCTAAGGGCCTCGGGGCCTCTGTCTCTGCCCAGCCACTGAGGCAAGAATGAGAGCATCGAGGGTCAAGTGGGCTGGCCTGGAGTGGAGTCCATCACACCACCATGTCCCAGCAGCCATAACGCCAAGCCATGGCTGCCCAGTGCAAGGAATGCTGGGAAATGCATGCCAGCCCAGTGCCCACAATAAGAGGAAATGGGGTTGGTGAGCACACGGCATTCTCATTGCCATGCCAGGAGTTTGAGGTAGTGAGGACCAGGAGTGGAGAGGTGCTCCTGAATTTTTACGTGTAAGATACAATCTGAAGGATGAAAAGGATCCAGGCAAGGGCAGAGCTAAGAAAGAACATTCTAGACTGAGGAACGGCACACGCAAACTCTCTGAGGTAGAAGGAGCTGTGTGTCCTGGAGAGACTTGAAAGGAGGCTGACAAGGCTGGACTTCAAAGGTGAGGGAAAAACTGGAACGAGATAAGATCAGGGAGGAGGCAGCAGCGGGCTGTGCTGGGCTCTGGGGCCGCGGCAGGGGCTCTGGACTGTGTTTCATGGGCCGTGAGTAACATGCACTGATTTACACGTTTAAAACGATGCTTTTAAAATTACATTTCCAAAACCCTGCATTGTTATTCGCACAGAGAGGTACTGTGGGAAACAGAGATAAAAGACAATTCCTTTCCCAAAGTTGGACAGTGTACATTCACAACAAAGAAGTTGTCAGGTGCTGCCTGTTTTTATTTAAGTGTCTTGGTGAGTGAGACAGAAAATGAGTGCTCTAACAACTCAGAGATACGCAAGTAGCCTGGAGTGATCAGAGAGGAGTCCCAGGAGGATCTCCAAAGACACAGCATTTTGGAAAGCAAAAAGGGGGTGGGGGGAAGGGAAAGAGGCAGGGACTCCGGGGGGAGCAACACAAAGACCCAGAAACGACATGCAGCATATCTGGGGACTCCAGGAGTCTCAGGCTGCAATGCTGCCCTTTGCTGAAAGAAGAAACCTTGCAGCTCCCCGTCAGGGTGTTGGTATGACCACACTCGGCGAGGACAATCTCCTAAAATGAAATTACCCTGCGCCCTGAGTTACAGAGTGGACTTGCTTTCCAAGATCACCAGGGCCAGAGCAGGTCCCCAATAAATCTGTGATCACTTCGGGGCCAGCTGGTGTTTGATGGGTGACCTTATTGATTTAACTGAATTCATGAGGCAGTACAACGTGCTACTCTGAAGTGCTGACCAACCTGTGGATTTCTCTGCCAGGGATCTCAGGAGGGGTGTCATGGTGCTGGGACAGGAAGGTGTCGCTAGTGCCCCAGGGCGATGATGGCTGCTGGGTGGGCTGGGACTGGGTTCTGCACCTCCCAGCGCATCACCTCAAGGAGATCAGCTTTGGCTGGTTGACACTTCCCCAGACACTGGTCCCAGACATCCACCCAAGAGCTGTTTTCACCAGCCCAGTTTTCCTTCATTTACACGTTGCACCCTACAAGAGACTTGGGAGTGCTGACACCGATTCCCAGCTCTGAACTTCATATTTTGGTGTGGTAAGAGAATTCGGGGTGACAGGACAAAAGTTTTAGAAAATGCTGAAGCCAGACCAAGATGCAGAAAGGCGTGTCATACCATGGTCCTCTGCCCTTCCGGGGCGCAGACCAGACATTTGCCCTAGGACTCTAGGCAGCCAAAGAAGAAGGGGAAACATAACCTCTTGTGGGATTGCATTTTCCATGAAATCAAAGCAAACCCATCGCTGAGACGCACACAGCTTCTGGTCCTGAGACCTGCTGGGAACTTCTCACATATGTGCTAATAAAGAGAATGTGATAAGAGCCTAATGTTCCTCCATGCAGACTAACAGCATGAAACTGGAGCGCGATTTAGGAAAATTTAGTCTATGAGCAAGAAGACAAACAAAACCAAAGCCCTGCAGGCCATGTGAGCCATCCTTTGGTGATTTTGCATAATCTGAGGGTAAATGGTAAACTCTAACACCTGACACCAAGTGCCCTAAATGACCTTTAGGCAATCTTTCATAAAACAAGCCCAAAGGAGGGAGAGGGGTGTTGAGAAGCTTCAACTAAGCAATATTCACTCAACAAATACCTATCGAGCACTCATCTGGTGGATACATGGTGAGCCATGTGCCTAGAGGTAGGGACAGAGGAGTGAACAGATATGACGCTGCCCTCAAAACACTTACATACAGCCTTTTCAAGGAGACAAGTGTATGGACAGATCATTGCAAATACAGCACATTGGCCACAAGGGGGGACAGGGAGGGGACAGAAACCACTTCCTTGGCTGAGCTGTTGCTGAGTCATGACTGGGTGCAATTGATGTGGGGGGAGGGGTCCTCTCACATGTTCCTTTTACTCTGAGCATGTTAACCTGCTGGGGAAAGACTGAGCCTTCCTAGTTGGAATCTGATTGTTTTTCATCCTTCCCCACTGTTCTTGCTTTAAAGGGCACCAGGTAGAAAGAGAAGTCTAAAATCGGCACTTCATTTTGAGCAATTTTAGTCAAGAGAAATTAATTGAAATGAGCATCAGATTTTCTGGAGAAAAACAAAGGCTGGGCTGAATTCAATGTTTTGCACTAACATGTTGGTGTTTTTTGTTGGCAGGCAGGTACCAGACCATCAGCGAGCCTCTCCTGGATTTCGTAAGTCAGCCGCTTCCCTTACCTGTTTTCTCAGTCTTTGGTATTTACAAAACAAGTGGCTTTTGTCAAGGTGCTTGGTAAATTAAAAACAAAGAAAAAAAATTTTCCAAACGGTATAATCTCCTGACATGGGATATTGCACTTCAATTCATGAGTATAAAACTGTATTGCAATTCCTTAGCTATAAAATGGAGATAAAAATTAATTTACATGGTCGTTGCAAAGATCGAATAAGGTGAAAATTCCAACACACGGTGCTGGCCAGGGTGCAATGAGAAAAGCACTTCCTAACACTCGTGGTGAAATGTTAAAGTGGAACAAACTTTCTGGAAAGCAATCTCATAATATTAACTAATCAAGAGAAAAATATCCATTTTCTTTGGCCCAATAATTCTATGGTTTGGAATTTAAACTAAGGAGCTAACCTAAAATTTGAATTAATATTTGAACATACTCATTTATATTTTATAATAATAGATCTTAAGTGGAAACACACTGGAATCATGCTGTTCAATAATAGAAAAATAGTTGAATATATTATAATATATTCATAATATGAAGCCATTAATAATTACAAAGACTTTCAATGACTTAAGAAAACTTGTAACAGAACTCAAATATATAATATTTATAAATGATTTTATTGTTCAATTGTATATCTTATCTGTATAATTTAAATAGTTTTAACTGACATCTATAGATGGAAGATGAAATAGATGGGATGGATGGATAGATGATAGATAGATAGATAGATAGATAGATAGATAGATAGAATATGCTTGTAAAATCATTGGTTCTTTCCTGTTTCAAAGACTTCTTTAAGAATCTAATTGAGCTAGAGATCCTCCCCCTTGGACACACACACAATCACACAATCACAAACTATTATATTAATCTTGATTTTTATGGGTAGAAAATACTGGCCTTTTAGGTAAGAACCCCTGAGATGGACAGTAGATAGTAGATTGGTTAATAGATAAATAGAGATAACTTATTATAATAAAAACAAAACTCTGTCTCTTTCTCTTTCTGGAAAGAAACCAAAATATTTATATTCAGTCCTAGGAGCAAGACTTAACAGGGTCTGGTGTAGATTCCCTTCAGACTGGGCGTGAGGGTTACTGTTCCTCCTGGTGTCTACACGCCCTACCCCCATGAAATCTTGAAAGGCTACTAGACGAAAAAAGGACTCTGTTCTCACATCCCCAGTTCTTCCAGCAAGTCCGAGACTTTCCCAAAGAGTCTGCACTGTGGAGAGTCTTGTGTGCTTGCCATAACAGTATATAAATGGTGCCCTTGACACAAATGTCCATCTGTCAAATCCCCAAAGGAGTCACATGCCCATGGCTCCAGCTCAGAACACACTTGTGTGCATTTCTGGAGGAGAACAGCCCGGCCACCGTCCCCGCTTTGCCAGGTCAACTGGGAAACCTCCGACCAGCTTTGCTTTGCCCCAGCACTCTGCTCAATAGATACTCAGCACATCACAGGCAGATGCCAAAGTAGAACCTTTATAAGTACATTTCACTCAGTCTCTGAATACAACCACATAAAGTAGGCTTAGCCATCTCCAATTTATGGGTTGAGCATCTGAGTCAAGGAGGTTCAGTAACCTCCCCAAGGTCATAAAGTGGGTCCCACAGTTAAGATCTAGGATGGGGTGACTCTGTTCTGGCTCTATGCTGCCTTCCAGCAGGCCAATCTCATCTGGTTTCCTACCCAAGAACTCCCACTCTGAGCCCTGCTTTCCTCCTGAGACCAGACCAAGGAGACAGGGCTTCATGGCTGCAGGGCCCAGTCACTGGAGGCACAGCATCCATGTGGCCATGAAAATGGTCCTACTCCAACCGTGTGCCCAGTGACCTCATTCCTTTGGGTCACCAAGCTCTCCCCCTCTACCCTATGGTAACGATTACACCTGTTGTGGATGGGCACCCCACCCCGCCATTCCCAGTGTTCAGACTCGGAGCTTATTACCAGTATAACATAGAAATACAACTGAAATCTGTATAGTGACCATGAATCCTGCCACCTTGCTAAATTGTTTATTGGTTCTAATAGGATTTTTTTAGTGGATTCCTTAAAATTTCCCAGGTACAAGACCATGTCACCTACAAATAGGTCCCCTTTCTGCTTCTAAGGGCTTATCGCATACATTGGACCCACTCAGGTAATCCGGGATGAACTCCTGATTTCGGAGACAACTCATAGCAATCTTAATTGCATCAGCAATGTCCCTTCACAAGGGCGCCTAGAGAATTATTTGACCGAATAACAAAGGATGGAAATATTTGCAGACACCGTTAGAACTCTGCCTACCATAAGAATGTAACGGCCCCTCACCTCAGCCTCTTCAATCTTTAATTCCCAGCCAGGAGAAGCCATACCACTCCCTAGCTCGCACTGTAGCCTGCAATCTTTATCATCACTGTACCTTCCTGACTCACTCGAATGGTTCCTCCTGCTTAGGAAAGGAACTTCGCTGCAGTCCCGGATGGAGCAAAAGATCACGGGGATGACTACTATGAAGACCCTGAGCTGCACGTGGCAGAGGCGTGGCGATCGATGAAAATCCTACCAGCCAGGCCTATAAAGGAATCTGAATATGCGGGTAACAGTTGGTTGGGGTCTAAAACCTTAAAATGCACGCCCATTACTGCAACATCGCACAGTAATTAAAGCTGCAAATTTGGAATTAAATCACTCTCAGTTAAAGTCCTGCCTCCATGGCTTTCCAGATGTGTGACCTCGAGCAAGTCTCTAAAACTCATTTTCCCTATCTGAAAATCTGGTTCATAATAACAGCACTTACCCCAGAGAGTTCTTTGGAAGACGCCATGTGTGATGTATGTTGAGTCCCCAGTGGAGGACTTGGTACAGAGTCGGAGCAACTATTGGTTGTTGTTATCATGATGCTCTTCCGGAGTCCTGGGAACAACAGATGAGCATGGCAGAGGGTGGACAGGCAGAGATGTGGACAACGTGGATGATGTTAAGACAGGGTTTGCATAGAGGAGAGCAGAGTGAAAGGGAAGACTTTTTAATTTGCTTGATTCATTTTGCAGGTAGCCGGCATATGAGTAGCACCAGAGCCTGGCATTACTTTTTAAGAGTAAGAAAGGCCTAAATTCACACCCACCTTTGCCGCTTACTGCCTGGGACACACCCGGCAGCTTTAGCAAGCTCTCTGAACCTTAGATATAGCACCCTGTTGTAAGAAAACGCGTGATTTCTGAGGGCCTTGCCTACCAACATGAGTCTGTAGAAGTTGAGGATCACCTTGTAAATAAGCTTGATATTCCTATGTTCATTCACTCAATGAGCATTTACTGAGTGTCTACTGTGTACCAGTTATCATGTTAAGATTGACCAAGGGACACAAAGATCAACAAAGCATAATCCATGTTCTCAGGGAGGTCAGAATCTAGTGGCAGAAACAGAAAGATCAACAGGTAAATGTAACAGAACATGTTAAGTGTATAACATACAAAGGTGGGTGTGGGTGGGTAGGATCTAGAAAGGTTTTCAAAGGGCAGGACGCAGCCCAAGTCGTGAAGGATGAGTAGAAGTTCCCAGTGGATGAGAAAGGACGTTCAAGTTCAGACTTTGGCATTCGCGCCATGTGTGGACCAAGAGGAGTGAGGTGTCCTTTTCGAGCCTCCGTCTCCTCATCTGTAAAGTGAAAGTAGAATTGCGTGCCTCATGCTTTTATTGGGGTGACCCAATGAGTTTGCAGGTGTGCGAATATTTGCTAAATTGTAACGTGCTGAGTCCATGTAAGGTATGACTTTACACTTTTTCTCTTCTCACAGATACGCGCTATTTCAAGACTGTGGTGGACACTCCCTTTTCCTCAGATGCCAAGGCTGCTATCCCCACGGAGGGGCCACCCTGGAACACGAGGCTGGAAGAAGTGAGTAAAGGCTTGACTTCATGAACCAAACAGGTGTAGGACGCTTGCCATGAGCCAGGAGCTGGC
>NW_017731687.1:376420-378319 GCF_001890085.2 Hipposideros armiger
GTGATATTTTTCATCAAGTTGAGCAGTTATAGATTTATGTTAATGTACATTTCATGTCATTTTTCTTGCAATCATATTCTGATGTTATCTGAAAACCATCAGATTTCAAGAACTTATCTTCCCTGAAGCTTGACTTTATTTTCATTCCTAAAAATGGATAACAGTTTTACTTGGGGGCAAAGTATATGTGTAGTATAACTTGTTTGTGATGAACCATTAGCATTAGCCACAGAGTCAGGAGAAATCGTTTCTTCAGATAGAATAGCTGTAATAGTCAAATGTAGCGTGGCTTAGCTTCTTAATGCTGAGAATAAGGGAGGCTAAAATGAATTTCTCTTTGCCGTAAACCAAGCACAAACGCTAAACCAATTTCCTTTGAAGTGACAAGCATGCCATATACAAGAATGAATTTATAATGGAATACAATGAACTCTCCAAGAAAAAAGAGAATTATACAGAGTGACTGAACATGTACACCCAGAAACACAAGCTTGGTTAAAAAGAAGCAAAGTAGAATTCCTCATAATGCCATCAAAAGATCTTTCTACTAGTCGGCTTTTTTGATGAATTTAGACGCCTAAGAAATTAGAATCAGAGGTGACATTAAATGTCATCTAGTTCAACTCCCTTCCCTCATTTTATGCAAGGTCTAGCAAGAGAAGTGGCTTGCTCAAGGTCACCAAGCAAATCGTCAGACCCAAGAACCCAGTGTTTCGTCAACAATGGCAATGTTTCCAGAGTTTTACTGTGTGTGCTAGCATCTCAAATTTATTCGGCTAACTCCCTCTCCTGTTCTCTGATAGCCCACTCATCCGCAGGAGAAAAGATTCAGAAGACATGAATTGATACTGCCCCCTAGTGGCAGAACACAGCAACACGAAACACCTTTCAAATAATGGGATTTGGTACAGATTACATCCTTAACAAAAATAACAAGCCTGAGGCCACAGAGACAATCAGAAATGAATTTAAGATTACTCGCCTACCATTTTAGATTCAAATTTATTCCCAACACAACCCAGGGCTCAAAGGCAACTCAGAGGCATTGATACAATCAATATTCAGTTCCAAGTTAATGTTATAAACTTGGTAAAATCACTCGTTAATGAGAGTACAGGGCAGTATTTTGTTTCACTGCTATACAGAGACCATAATAAGGCTCAGAGTAAAGGAAAGGCACCTGGTACCTACTTGGTGGAGCAAAGATGTTCTCCAACAGAGAAATATAAAATAGCCACAAATAGAATTAAAAACAAGGCAGTTACAACGCTGTATGATAACTGCCAAGGTAAAAGGTCACTTGAACAATTTTTAAGTTTCAAATGACTTTGTGCCAGGACACTGAGTCACATAGGACCTTGGACCATGAGGAGCCCACAGTTGGATCAGCTCTATATTAAGTGCGTGAGAACTCAAAAAAGTGCAGGGAACCTTTGCAGACAGGGGACATGGGAGCAAGGTGGGAGAGAGCTACCTCGGAAGAAGTTAAGCATTGTTTTCGATGCTCACATGTGGCTAAAATATGGTTATGTGAATGTTAGACTTGGGGACAAGGAGCCTTGCGTTCACATCCCAGCTGTATCACTTTCCAAACATGAAATCTCCACATCTCTTCCGTCCCCAAGTTCAGCTCTCCATCTCTATAAAATGGAGGTGGCAGCACCTGCATCACAGGGGACTTGTCTGTTTTAAAGATGGTAACCACAAAACTCTATAGCACAGTTATTGACGCATGGTGGCCCCTCGGCAAAGGGACATTGAACGAATGATTCCCGGAATTCCTTCTTCTCTTTTACTACCTGCCCTTCTCCCAGCACTGGTACATCTTCCTGACCCTCTCTGTAGGCTGAATTCATCTCATGCTCAACCTAGTGTGGTGTTTACCATACAAAATAGACC
>NW_017731687.1:380434-388285 GCF_001890085.2 Hipposideros armiger
AGATGGCAAATAAGCATATGAAAGAGGTTCCACAGCATATGTCACCAGAGAAATGCAAATGAAAACAACAATGAGGTACCACTACACACCTATCAGAATGCCCAAAATCCAGAACCCTAACAACCTTCAATGCTGGTGAGGACGTGAAGCAACAGGAACTCTCATCTCCTTAGCTTTCCTCTTTTCACAATGGAACAGCACAATATACAGACACAACACACTTTTAAATTTAATTGGCTTTTTAAATTAAATTAACATTTTCTGCATCACTTTCTTAAGTCTCGGCAAGCAGCAAAACCATACATCAAACCCTAATTTGTAGCATTTGCCAGTTCCCGTGGTGTAAATATTCCCACCATGGCAGATTTCAAGCCACCAACATGACCATGGTTGAACATGGCATTGGGAAGAGATACCATTTCATAGTATTTCCACCATAGACACAATAGAGGTAAATAACTTCAGCAGCAATGATGTTAGTAAAATGTAGTGGCACTAGGAAGGCATGAGTTTTGAGCATGTGTTACCTTTGTTTTTTATATAACCCAAGTGTATGTTTATATAATTGTTTTTAATAATAGCTGTATTTAACGACTGCATTGCAAAATTCCTTAAAATGTAACAATTAGCCCTTGTAAGCTGATACAAGCTGCTCCAACACACCAGAAACAGATCTCACAATGCTTTCTGCTTCTCCGGGAGGATTTGCTTTATCTTCACAGACCTCTGTGAGGTTGAAAACTTCTTCATGGCTTCACCCTAATAAGTTATAGAGGTCATGGTCAAACTGGGTCCCCCAGATTCTACAGCCATGCTGTGCTCGCCTCACTACATGACCTCCCAAGAAGCAATCAATTTTGCAGCTGAAGTGAATGAAGCCTGGTCTCAGACTCAAGAGCAAATGACGTTGTGGTCAGACGGTGCTAATTACACATACGGCCACCAGATGGCGTGCGTGCCAGCCTCCTCCTAGTGAAACTGCTTTACTGAATTTCAAGATGGCCAGAAAGAACAAATATTTGGGTCCTGCTGTGTGACAGACAGGAAACTGTTCACAGCGTTTGCAAACATTTGTGTAGTTCATCAGGAAGGTAAACGGCCATTTTTCCTGATTTTCCATTACACAATAACGCTAGGAACTGTGGGTACGCAATAAAAGCCGTGACATGAAATCATTTCTTCCACACATGCATTCCCATGAAGTGTGAGTAACCATTCCTCATTTTTCCAGAAGAGAAAACTCAGTCATTCCTCAATTCATTTGTTTATTTTTAAGTATTTATTGAGCGCCTGCTTTGATCCTGTCCATCGTAAGTAGCAGAACCAAGATTCAAACTCAAGAAACTCAGCTCCAATCTTATCCTCTTCCATGATCCCAAATACCTGAGGGGTTATTATTTTATTAAACAAGCCCTCCCCACAAATAAATCTGGTTGGATTTTATCTGAATTATCATCAAAGCCATATGACAGTATGACATNCGTGTAAGTCCTATGAAGATAATTCTCATTTGAGTTTTTAAAATAACTATGCCAGAATGTAAGCCTCCATTCTTATTATTTTATATTCGTTCATATTATCTTTGTAGCTTTTGTTACCAAAAAAAAAAAAAAATTTCTTCCTTTAGCTAGAGCACTTTGCCAGTGGAGCTGTAATCTTAACATATTCAGTCAAGTGAAATCATGTGAGAAAAAGAATATGAGACGCAAGAGCACAATTTTGGCCAGGAGGGAAATTGTCTTATAAATTAAATAAGGCCTTGGCCTCAATTCAGATAAAGAGGGAGTCTTACTTTCATAATCAATGTTTGAATAATCAAGTTTTTATGGTAAGCAGATTATATTTTTCACTCTAACCTTATTCTCAGGAGTAAATTCTTATTAGCTCTGTGCATTTATGTTGAGATGAAGCTATCTGTGAAACAGATCTTCAGTAATCCTTACAGAGGCCAGTTTTTATCTAAACTCCTTAGTTCGTTCCCGCTGTCTTAAACCACTGCCCATCTCTCCATGTATTGAGCACTTACTGTATACCAAGCACTGTGCTCAGCAATGGATAGAAAGAAATGGCTAGAAAGGGGAGCCGGTGCCCACAGTCTAATGGACGAGGCCCAGCCTGGCAGTGTCAAGGTAACCGGAAGTGCTCAGACAGAGGTGATGGGAGGACTTTGCTGTAGGGGACATTTGGCAATGTCTGGAGACATTTTTGGTTGTCAAGACTGGGGGAGTGCTACTGACACCTAGTGCTTGGGGGACAAGGATGCCACCCCGCACACTGCAGTTCACAGGCAGCACCCCTCCCCCAGCCCCCCACAAAGAATTATGCAGCCCCAACTCTCAATAGTGCCAAGGTTGAGAAACCTGTGTTATAATTAAGCCTGTGTCATAATGTGCTATAATATGCTGTAAACTCAGACCTCTGTGCATGTCTGAGTCCTCCAAGCTCTTATCCCTCTGTGTTCCCTCGTAATCCAGCATCGTTACAGGTATACAGTCGACACTAATACAGATTTATTGGATAGAAGATGGGAGTAGCCCAGGGAAGGAGCAGGAAATACCCATGGGCCCAGGATCCTATACTCACACCATCTGAGGGCACCTACTGCTAGGGGAAAGGCAAAGAAACTGCCTCACGCGAAAGACCCGCCAAAGGCAGAGACGAGAGAGCCCTCTGCTCCCGGGACCAGGCTAGCAACGGGAGGTGGGGGGCAACAGCACTGAGAGAGACCCCCTCTGTGGGGCAGGCGCCCAGGGAAGGCTGAAAGCTGGGGGTGCAACAAGGACACTGAAAAAACTCCCCGGCAAACCCAGACTCCACAGGGTAACCCTAGAGGAACTAGAAGCTGACGGTGCAATGCAAGAAGCCATAGTAGTGACAAAATCAAAACCATGCTCAACCCCTGGCTAGACGGACCAGCAGAAGAGTCACACTCTTTCCAGGCATCAATACTGTGGTTCAATGTTCCGCAGAGGAGAAGAGGTGACATTGAACTTCAGAAGATAAGAGGTAACGGGGTTCAATGACCCCCTCCTCCCCATCCCCTTTGGCCACTTCAACTTGGCGCCAATAAAGAGTAACACTAAGTCCCTGTTCTAATCAGGATCTCTGGTAACACAGGAGATGGATTAGACCTATAGATATGTACACATACATATAAATGAAATAGTGATTATAGAAGCTAAGCTCCATAGTCTGCCATCTGAAAGTTGAGAACCAAGAGAGCCGATGGTGTAAATCTCAGTGGAGGGCAGAAGACCAAATCCCAGCTCCGTCAGACAGAGATGAACTCCTTTCCTCGGCCTTGTTCTTTCTGCCCCTCAGAGGATTGGATGAAGACCACACACACACACTGGGGAGAGCAACCTGCTGTCCTCTGTCTTCTGACTCAAATGCTAATCTTATCAGGAAGCACCCTCCCAGACACACCCAGAATTAATGTTTAATCAACTCTTGGGCACCCTGTGGCCCTGTCAAGTTGACACATAAAAGTAACCATCATAGACCCCAATATATTGACCAGGACTTGAAAGGGCACTGGGCACCATTGTGGCGTGTTCTTCATCTTCCTCCCCCTCGTGTCTGGCAATTGTATGCCCTTAGTAGTTCACCAGGCTCTTTGATAACATTACTAATGACAGCTAACCATTACTTAGCTGAAGCGGTGCCACCCCACTCGCTCTTCTAGGCACATTGCGTGGTGTTGCATGTAACCCTTCCTCCCCCGTGAGGTATCAGGACTTTTGTCACCTCCGCTTCACAGGAAGAAAAGGGAGGCTCCAAAGGCCAGGGGACTTGCAGCATCTCACAGCCAGCACGTGCTGGAGGTGAAATCCCGGACCCAGGCAACCAAGCGAGGCCACGCTCTGACCTGCCGGCTCCACGGCTTTCAGTGTTCTGGATCATGGCTATTGAGCTTCATAATAACTCAGTGACGTGAACTCAGTAGGTATTTTACACATTGTAAAGACGAAAAATCTATGGCTCATAATATGCTAACTGCCTTTGCAAAGTTACACAGCAGTAAGAGACAGGATGGAATCTCAAACCCGTCTTTTTTCTGCCCAATACACCCAAGGCCACCACAGTTGTCACTGGCACAGCGGCACACATATTTACAGACTGACTGACTGCCAAACAATATGGTGATTTCTAAGAATGATGAATCCAGGGACTTATGCCTTTATCCTTGGGACTCTATCCACACAGAGTAGTAGGACATTAGGTTGGTGTCATATTGTAAGTCGCAGTTTAAGACATAATAATGCCCCATTATCTTCTACAGGTGGACAAATGCATTTCTAAGGACATCAGAAGCCAACATGCTAAAGGTAAAGAAAAGTCACAAAGTTTGACATACAATTATTTGCTTCCAAAATCTTCTTGCATTTTTGTTTATGGGCACGGATTTTCTTAAAGTGATCTACTGAATTATCCTTTGCAAAATAACTAATTTTAGAAAGACTCTCACACATCGTATGCCTTTTTACCACCTTACCTTATTGATGAAGAAATTAATTGTGAAAACTCACTCTGTGTTGTGCAATTTCGGAAACAAATTGTTTTAAAACATATGGATTGCATTAAATATATAACTAAGTTATTTCTCTACGCATACCCCCAGTGAAATCACACAAAGATAGAAATCTAATTTTAACATGTTGATTAATTAATATGAAAACAGATTTTAAAGCTTTAGGCAAAGCAACTCAATTTGGAGATGAAGATACAGGTAGAAGGCAGAAGGGAAATAATCAATTTTAGTGGTGCTAGAAGCACAAACAGAGAACAGCCAAAGAAATTTAATTAGATCGTATCCATTATAGCTTCTCTCAGTGTTTTCCCCTGTGCTCCCATCTTCTCTTTCAATGTGAGTTTGGAAAAGTGACAATCCTGTGATTTACATGCCCCAATAATTTAAATATATCGAAATCACCTTTTATGTTTCTAATGCTATATTCTATAACATATTACTAGCACTGCATTTTCTTTAATGGGAAAGTGAAACGGTTAGGGTCCTAACAGGAACAGATGTCACACTTAAATTAAGGTAATTTAAGGAAGTTTATTCACAAAGGAGCTATTGACTGAAGAACGTGGCAAGTAGAAGAACAGGATGGTCAGAACTGGAGATAAAAGCAGTGGTTCTATGACCACCCCGGCATAAAGGGATGAGGGGACAGTTGCTGAAAGCCAGAAGACGCCCACCACCTTCAGAGAAGCAGTGACCACTGGTTGAGGGCCACCACCAGCCCGAGTGGACCTCACAAGGGAGAAGCCTACCTCCCTCTCCAACCTCCCTCTGACCTCCTCCTGGGACTTGCCAATGGCTGAATCCATCCAGAAACCAGAGGATGGGACAGCCCATACGTGGTCCATGCTAGTTGGTCCCCCAGATTGGAGCGTGGGGTGGAGAAGGTAGAGAGTGGGCCTTGAAAAGCAAAGACAAGACATCCACAACAAGAAACATGGGGGAGGGCTGGCCGAGTGGCTCAGTTGGTTAAGAGCTCGCTCAAGAGTTTGCGCTCTGAGCAACAGCGGCTTGATTCCCAGCCCGAGCTGAGCTGCCGCTGAGCTGCCAACAGGTGACAGGATGGCTCAGCTAAAAAAAAAAAACAAAAAGAAAAGAAACGTGGGGGTAGGATAATGAGAGCAGCCAAAACCCAAGCTCTGCCACGCCCGGCTGGGCGGCCTTCAGCGAGGCACCTACCCCATCGGAGTCATGATTTTCTCTTTAGAATGTGAAGTGAGCAGTACTCCTATGACGGACAGACTATTCAACTCAGTCGCATGAGTGGAGGCAAGAAGGATGCTGCCAGCTGGAAACAATCGTGTTCCCTAGTACATCTCTCCTCTCCATCCTGCCTAGCCTCGCAGACCCCTATCCTCCTTCTATCCCGTTGCTAACCTCCCGAAAGCAGGCGAGCTCCCATATCAGTGCCTCGTTAGTCCTTGAAAGTGGCAATGACTTTAATGTACACAGCACTCGGTTGAGCGTTCTTCTCCATTAAATGATGTATTTCACTCCTTAGAAAGACCAGGTGAATTATGTAGAGAAAGTATTTTCATGCCTTTTGACAGAGAGGGACCTGAAGCACAGAGATACCAGGCCAGGCCATGATATTTTGATGTACAAATGTCCCAGGTCACAATAGAACCCTCCTCAGTGTTCACTGAGAAATGCATTCTGGGAGGTAACCAGACAGGAAATGGACTTCACAATTCCTCTCTTTTTTGTACAGTTCGCTGTAGATATCCACTTTTACTTTGATTGCAGAAGCTTCTTTGGCTATTATTCTACCTATTGATATGTCTATTAAACTATTAAGATAGTTCCAATCCCAATTTCAATGTGTGTTTGGGGTGGGGGTGGGGGGGCTCCCCCCACACCACCAAGCAATCCTCGACACAAGCTTGGTGCCCTACACGTCAACTCAATTCCGACATTACCTACCTGGAGATAACCGCCGATTCCACAGGTAAAGGGCTCAATCGTACAAGACTGCCCCCACCTCCTCTCCATCAGATGTCAGTCTCAATCCCAGATTGTCACCCAAGCTTCTGACCGACTGGCTTTAGATTGGAGGTTCCCACAACCCCTTCCTTGGGTTCAATTAATTTGCTAGAGCAGCTGGCAGAACTCAGAGAAACAGTTAACTTACAAGATTACCAGTTTATTATAAAAGGATATAACTCAGGGACAGCCAGATGGAAGAGATGCACAGAGCGCGAGGCGTGGGGGAGGGGCAAGGAGCTTCCTGAATCTCCTCTGCATGTTCACCAACCCGGAAGCTCTCCAAATCCATCTTCTGGGGTTTTCATGGAGGCTTCATTACATAGACAAGATTGATTAAATCATTGACCTTTGGTGAACTCCATCTCCAGGCCCTCCCCCCCTTGCCAACTGTCAGTTGGACTGAAAGTTCCAACCTTCTAATCACATAGGTGGCTCCACAGGCAACCAGCCCCCAACCTTAGGGGGAGGAGGGGGTCTAAAACTCACCTCATTAACATAACAAAGGCACCTTTATTGCTCTTATCACTTAGGAACTTCCCAGGGATTTAAGAGCTCTGTGCCAGAAATAGGGCCAAAACAAAATATATATTTCTTATTATAAATCACAATATCACAATTATCCATCTATATATTTACATGTACTTTTTCTCATCTCACAAAGATAATGGAGTAGTTCACAAGAAAAATGCATAGTAAAATAGAAGAAAATTGAAATAAAAATCATAGAAAAAAAATGTAATAGACTATATGACAAAGATAAGATTCAACATCACTACATTCTGTTAAAATTAAGATATTAATTTGACTCTGAGCTTCCCAGTAGTCTAAGCAAAAAGGGGATCATGCTTCTTTATGTGATAGTCTGATATTCATTGCCCATAACAAAAAATGGAAAACTCCTCCTCAAGGGGAGCAACAAAGACATATTTTTCAGAGTTAGTGCTGTCAACTTTTTAGGGGGTGTTGGCTGATATATGGGTTCCATGGCTACAAAAATATGACTGTTTTTAAAAGTAGACCTCAGTGTAAACTGAGGCCATAACTGCAGAGAGGGCCTCAGTGAAAGCCAAGCTCATAGAAGTTTAGGCATGTAGGGGACGGGAGGAGGTTGTGAAGGGAAACTTCAGTAGAAATTCTTTTCTTTACATCTTCCTACATTTCCATAATTGATGGTTCTCCATTACCACCCAGACCTCTAAGGTACTATACAGAAAGGAAGTTGAAAGGGGGGAAATTAATATGAATGCCCCTGTTTTTAGGATCAGGCATCTTGCTGAAAAAATGCTTAAATGATTTATGTGTTTATTACACACTTCTGTGTTTTTGATGCAAACAGA
>NW_017731687.1:393821-419419 GCF_001890085.2 Hipposideros armiger
TTTTTCTCACACAAAATCTTTAAGTGAGGGGAATACTAAATGATGCCTGAGAAATCCTTACATTATAATGAAGACACAGGAAAACATGGACTGTGTACCAAAAAGACAGGTTACAGCCAAGTTCTTACTACAGCCCACGACACTGGTGTGATCTGGGCACTCCCGACCTCCACCACCACCTCTTTCTGTGCTCATGTCAGCTCAGGGCCTTTGTACCTGCTGTTCCCTATCAGGGAAACTCTTGCCCCGGTAGTCACATGGTGTGCTCCCTCATTTTCCTCTGTGCTCAGCACCTATCCAGAGACCCCTTCTGGGAAGGGTGTAAAAAAGCAGCCCGACCCCCATCTCGCACTCTCCATGCCCCTTCTATCCCCCTCAGCCTGCTTCTTCTTTCTTTGCAGCGCTTGTCGTTGCCTTTCATCATCTACTTTTGTTTATTTGTTTTCTATCTCTTGCCACTGAAACATCAGTTACATGAGAAGAGCAGCTTTCTTGTGGGGGTGGGGGAGAGGGGTATTATATTCCCCAACAACTGCATCAACAAATAGATTAAAAATGAATCCGTGGCTGACACATGCTATGTGCTCAACAATAGTTCAATGAAGAAAAGGAAGATAGATGTCCTTTTCTAAACTCATAGTCACGAAAGCAAATGAGATAGACATCTCTGAAACAATAAATGGAATGTTCCTATTGAATTCCAGACACTCAGTCTCTTTATTGATTTTTTTTCCAGTGAATTGAATTGATCCCCAATAGATATAGGGGTAGCTATGAAGGAAGACCTCTTGGAAAGCCAATATGTAGCTCCACAGGGAAAGCCATCAGCGTGAGCAGCCAGATAGCCCCCAGGGAGCTCTAAACGTGAAGCCAACACACAATACAACAAGAGGAAGTTAAATTTATGTTTTCTAATTTCATGCCTTAAGAAAGCTTAAGTTTTCACTTCATGTGGGCTAAGTTTTTTGGTAATATCATTAAAATAGCCCAAGATATATCATTCACTAGATTGCTGCTGTTGTTGAAATCCAACCTGGGTCATATTTTGTGTTTTTTACAATGCCAAGAACATCTACAATTCCTGTTTGCCATCAGTATTTGAAATCATCAGATAAGTCTATCCTAGCTATTTAAAAAGTGATTTCCAAAACAAAAACAGAACAGGGAGAATGGTAATTTTGTTCAATGAAGCAGTTATTTCACACCTGGAAGACCCCTTAAAATCATCCAGACCAGTATATATTGTGTTGGGTTGGGCTGGGTTCTTTGGGGCCAGCTGGACCATTCCCCAAAAATAATCTTAAGAAAAGATCCAATGGGAAGTAGATGAAGTAGAGACCCCCCCCAATGATATGGGGTGATAAGCCAGAACCAGCCCCCCAGATTTAGGAGTCCCCAGGGGGAGCCCAGGGGGCTCTTCAGAGCACAACTAAAAACCACAGATTTAGTCCTTTGTCTCACAGATAAGGAAACGAAGCTCAGTGTGCAGTCACCCAGCCAGTTCCCAGTGGAGGTTCAAGTCTCCTGTACTAGGAGACATACTGTCTCGTTGACTCCTCCCTATAAAACAACATTTATCACCATCACATCCATTTTTGTAGATAAGCGAGCATTGCTTCCTCAAGGAGGCTTTTTCTGACCCCCCAGACAAACTTAAGTCTCCCATCTCTTCCTTTAACACCATGCCTCCTCTCCTTGAAAATCTCATCACATTTTAAATAATGTTTCCAATGCCTGTCCACCTACTTAGGTATAAACCTGTAGCGACAGAGACTGTGTCTCTCACCTGTCCCCAGAACCTAGAAGTTGGCCTGTAGAGAGAATAACTGTGGCCACTTGAGGAGAAGGATTGTGTTTGTGTCATATTTGTCTTTTAGCCCCAATACCTGGTATTATGCTTAGTTCAGGCCAGCAGCTCAATGATTGTCTGACCGCGATTGAATTGTGAAAATAAAACTACCTAGAAATCAGAAAACTCTCTCTAGCTTCATTCAGTCTTTTCTAGTGCTGGGTGGTCTTGAGCAATTGTCCTACCTTGTTTGTCCTTAGTTTTGTCTTCTAGAAAATATAGGAGTTAAATTCTGGGGTCTTCGAAAACTCTTCGGTCTCGAAAATTCTGTGATGCTGTTTCCTTCTGCTTGGAAACGTCCAGTGAAGGTGGTAGGCCAGAACTTGAATTAGTGAGATGACTATATATAAAAGAATGCTAATTCTAATGAAGAATTGGTGGTTAAGAGGGGATCATTCAAGTCACACGCATACAATGAGAAGTTGTTCTGCCATTTACACCTGGGTGGTTGGAGGCAAGTACTCATCCCCCCACGCCTCAGGTTCTTCCTTGCCTGAACAAAGGTGAGGACTGAATGAGATCACATAACTAAAGTATTTAGCTTGTGGCTGGGGACCTAATTAGGTAATAACAAGTGTTCATTGGCATTATCATCAAGATTATTCCAATGGAATGATTTCCATTCGAACGTATGTAAAAATAGCTTGGTGATACTGTCCATAAACTCACTGCTGTTCCCTCTTGTGTTTTAGGAAACACACCCGCCAAAGGAAACAAGGTAAGAGGAATCATTAAAATGCATTTGTTACCTACTCCTTATTTTAGAAGCATAGGAATGTGGATGATGTGAAGGCTTAGACATACCTTGAAAAATATCTCCTGGAAGGTTGGTTGGGATTTGTAATTTCTGTTTGTAAACCACAAAAATGTTAACCATTAGCTCTGCTCAAAGAATAGTGAATTTAATTTCTGATTCTCCTTCCTTTTGCAGACTCCTTTACCACCTCCTCGGTAAGACACTTAAAATAGCATTTTGTTTTGCTCTATACTTAATTAGTTCCCGAATTTGAAAAGCTCCAGAATTTTTTTAAAAAGAGAAACAAAAATTTGACATTGAAAAATAAATCTGAGTTGGCCAATGAACATGATTAAACAAGACTTCATTCATCCATTTAATCATTCATTAATTCACAGTCGTCTATTCAATACACCTTGACAAATCATTTTATGATCACTGCATTACTTCCCTGTTCCTTTCTGTTTCTCTCCCTTCTTGTGGTATAGAAATCTTCCAGAAAGGACTGGCACTGGGAAATTCTGCCAAGCAACTTATAGTATAAAGTATACATTTATATAGGAACATATACAAATATTATGTTTATATATATGGAGGTGAGAGCAACAGACTTGATTTCTTAGACTGAGTTGGCCGCTCTGGTTCTCCTGTGGCCCTGTGAGCACTTCCGTCACAGCACTCATTACCTTCGCTGGTAATCTTCTCACCACTTCTCTCACTGCCCTCCTAGAGGGAAGTATATTTGAGCCAAGGACTTCATCTTTTTCCTCTCTGCATCTCCAGTGTCTACCAATCAATAGTGCCTGACACACTTTACAAATGATTGAATGGTGAAGAAGTGGGTGAGTGAGGCATTCACTGACTTTCAAACATTTTCCTGTTTCTTGGGGGAGTATAAACAGCTCAGGTCTTCTAGTCTGGACAAATGAAGGCTGTTGTCATATTTTGTCCCCAGGCACTCCTAAAACTCAAAATGGGGCGCACTGAGGAACCAAAGACATCCTGTAGAAAATTACATCAGAAAACAACCAAACCAGAGAGAGAGCATGTTGCAAGGAAGTAGATTTAAGCGCCTTAGAAGCATGACTTCCCTGCCATTCGAGGCCCCTGGAAACGCATCAGGCAGGCCTGCAAAGTATCCACACCCGGAAACTGACGTTTCCAACCCAAAGCTGGGGACACTGAGGGGCAGGGCTTTGTGAATTCTAGGTCTAAGGGGCCCCCTGTGTGGCAAACCTTCTCAGTGTCCCCCTGTGACTCTTCCACAGGCCACCTGGCTCTGTTCCAAAGAAGTACCAGCCCTTACCCGTTCCAAAGAAGTACCAGCCCTTACCCGCCGAGCCGGAGAGCAGCAGGACGCCCTCCCCTCAGAGGCACACCTTCCCCGAAGTCCAGAGAGGGGCCAGGTGAGAGATTTGTTGTTGCTGCTCGTGAAATGACCAGGGAGATTAGTGGGCTGGGGAGGGTAACAAGGACACCCCAACCAGTCACCTCTCAGAACAGGCTCCCTAATGGGACCTTGAGGGAAAATAATCTTCGAAACGTGTAGTTTGATTCTTTCTGGAAAATACAGGTTCTTTGTAATAAAATGAGTTATTGAAAGAATGGATCACTTGAGACCTGAATTAGTTACGAAAGAAAATATTAAATGACAGAATGGAATCTAGACTTTCTATGTAAAAGCCAAAAAGTAGTTCAGATGATTCAAGGGCTAATATCGGTCCCCAGCTTCCCATCACCCAGGCTGGAGGACTATAACCACGCATGAAAACCCATTTGTCAAAAAACATGATTGCCTTTGTGATCAATAAATATTACAAAGCCAACCCTCTGGGATTCAGTGCTGATGACGGAACCCCACCCCCAAACGTACGGGCATTTGGCAGCCAGCTCCAATCACAAAATGTGACAAACATGAATGCGCATATTTTCCCAAGAGAGTTTGAATTACCTTATTTTAGAAGTCAGAACAAAGATTAAAGTGTTCCTCTTGTTACTATTACAAAGAATGAATGATGCTTTCTTACTGCAAGCTTCATTGAATCAGCGGGTTGGGGCACAAGGCATTATTGAGTACAGTAAGTCCCCGACTTACGAACGAGTTCCGTTCCGGGAGAATGTTGGTAAGTTGGATTCGTTCGTAAGTCCGACGAAGTGAGTCTTTGCACTTCCTAGCAGTCCCCTCCACATCACCACTGCTTTTCCTCTTGCTTCTGGACACCCTGGGCCCTGACTGAGCACTGCACTACTGTACACTATCGCACTGTACAGTGAGCACACAGCAACACAACTGTGACAATGTCTGGCAGACACGTGAGCTACTTCCACGATTTGTTCGCATCTACGAATGTTCGTAATGCAAGGACCATTCGTATCTGTGAAAGCTCGCAACTCAAATGTTGGTAAGTCAGGGACTTACTGTAATCCTTTCTCGTGGATACAAAAACTCAGCATATCAGGCATATTTTGAGCTTCTATGGAAAACCCAGTCATCACTGATTCTGATGGGCGATGTTAGAATGCCATTTCTCTCAATTTTCTGGTGAATGTCTCTCCATCTTTCCGATCTTCACAGACCCACACAAACATCCGTCTTCCAGGCTGCAACCCCGACCCCCTCTCCTCCCAGCCATGTCTCCATTCAAAGTGCTCTGCTTGAAGTTTAGGTTCTCCTTATGAACTGGCAGACTTGGGGCAGGGGTCTTCACCTGTGGTGACTTTGTCCCCAGGGGAGTTAGCAGCATCTGGAGACATTCTGGCTGTGACAGCTTGGGGGGTGGAGATGCCACCGGCTTCTAGTGGGAAGAGGCCAGGGATGCTGCTAACCATCTGGCCCCACAACAAAGACTAATCGGGCCTAAAAGATCAATAGTGCAAAGGTTGCGAAGCTCAGCCTCCAGGCAAATTACTAACCTTCTCTGAGCCCACGGTTTTTCTCAGTTTAGAGTAAGGATGATAATAATAATAGCTACCTCCCACCTCATGGGCTAGAGTGAGAATTAAATAAGGTGATTCCTGTCAAGCACTTAACAGTGCCTGCCCAGCATGTGTTTCTAACCAACATTTATTGCATTTTTATTACCTTGAGCCCTTTTCTCTTGGTGCCTTTCCCATCTCATATAATATGTTTGAATACAAGTCTGCCTCTTCCCCCCCAAAAAGGAACTGTCTCATGTCAGCGTGCGTACTGCCTGGCACATAGTAGAAGTTAAATAGGATAAATACGACTTTCCTTCTGCAGCTGCCGAAGGGCCTGAGCCAGACTAGGAGTCACCAAATTTGCTCTGCTTTGATTGCGTAGACCAAGAGGCTAAGAGACACCAACCATGTAGGCTACCAAATCCATGAAGTGGTGTCATCTAAACTGGAAATGTAAAATGCATCACCTGGGAAACTCCTGAGCACATAGGCTAATAGGTTAAGAACAGATCAAAACTCAGAGAAGTGAGGAGGTAGGAAATTAGGAAGAGTAAGATATCCGAGGGGAAGAGCTTGTTTAGTGTGGAGGGAAGAGGGGGTTTACCTGTGTGTGTCTTCATGCTGGAAAGAACGGGATTTGGGGAGCCAGCAGACCAGGGGCTGGGTCCCATTTGAGCTGCTTCTGGCTGGATCATTTCAGAAAGCCCTTCAACGCTTCTGAGACCCGCTTTCCTTATTTGTAAAAAGAAAATAACCATCCCCGTGTGACAGAATGGGGTGAGGAGGTATGTGATTTTTTTCTCAAGTGCCCAGGAAAGAAAGAAAAACACTTAAACCACATCTCCCACCTATACCCCTCAGAATTAGGCACCCGTCACCCTATTTTTTCTGGAAATAGAGGCTGTAAATGCTCGTTCAATGTTTCTCATCCTGGTTTTACATTAAAACAATTAGGAAAGCTTTTGAGAGCGTACTCTGCCCCAGGATCTGTTTTCGTGGCTCTGAGAGGTGAGAAGGGCATCCCTGTTTTTAAAGCTCCCCAGGTCAAGCGGGAACTGGGTTCTAGGAATGTAACTGCCACTAACGCTCCAAAGGTCCCCGGGCCTTATCCACCTGTGCGGACCTTCTGAGGTCTGAAACAATGCTTCCCTGATCTCCAAGTCAGTCCCCGCTGCCATCTGGGTCACGCCATCTATTGTGCAGCTATCTAGTAGTGGTTTGGGAATCTTCAGAAGTTCGCATTTTGTATTTCTAGGGCTTCTGCCATTATAGTTTACTTTTGTTTAATCATTTTTAGCTGTGATGAGAACCGGGCTGGATCTCTTCACTATAAACACCTCCAGAGGGTAATTACATTTCTCCTCATTGAATCCTCCCAGTGGCCAACACAGTATGGTTTTCTAAGGCCTGGGAGGGAAAAGTGCCCAGGACAGTAGATGGCACACAGTAGGTACCTGGTAAAAACCACTCCCCTACCCATTGGGCCCACATCACTAAGATTCCTAGAAGTTAGATGACTTGGTCTGAGTTGTAGGGCTGGTATCCGACTACTGAGAGGGCAAAAATATGAAGCCCCTGTGAATGCCACCATGAAGGAGAGAGTTTTGCTTTAAGGAGAGAGCTTTCAAATTCACTTCTAGTTGGGCCCCAGACAGGTAGTCGGATGGTCATCACGGCTGACTCACATCACATGTGAACAACCACATGAGGCAGTTGCTCGGTTTACTTTCTCTGAAAACAGAGAGGCCTGAGCCACTTCCACCAAAGCAGGGCGAATCGTGCCCACTCCCTTCCTAACAGCTGCTCCACGGGCACTGTGAGATGAACTGCTCCCCCAGTCACCTGAGTCCGTGGGAGGCAGCCCACAGCTGCAGCTGCAGCCCTTTACAATGGGCTCTGCGCACCCTGGGTGGTGCTGTTTCCAGCTATTGTGTTTCAGCTCCATTTGCATCCGCCAGCTCTGTCATTCTTCTCTCTTTTAAAGCTAAGTCTTGGCTTTACAAAACAATTGCTGAGTCGCAGCACTTCAGATAAGGAAAATGCCATTTAGATCATTCATTGACAACTCAAAGCTTGAAGAGGACTTTGAAGCTGGAACTGCTGGTTAGACATTCTCAACCATTAGAGACCATTATTGTGATTTTTGTAATATCCATGGATTTGATATTTTTTGCTCAGCTCCTTTTTTTTCACTTAAGTAAATTGATGTAAAAGGGAAACAAACATATCACCAGAAGTTGCTGCAACACAGATTCCCACCAAAACTTTGAGCCTGGGGACTTTTCTCCCTGTTCAAAGGAAGAGAAATAAATGTTAGGTTAGCTAGCATGCACAAACCACCACACTGCGACTCTCCAGGACATGATTAGAAAGAGGGGGGTGGTAGGTGAGGGTAAAAGAAATCAAATATATGGCGATGGAAGGAGAACTGGCTGAGTGGTGAACACACACTGTGATAGATGGGTGATGTATTACAGAATTGTACACCTGAAACCTATGTAACTTTACTAACCATTGTTACCCCAATAAACTTGAATTTAAAAAAAATAGCGATTAAAAAGGAAATAACTGTCCAACTATATATCCATTCTAGCTTCAGTACCACGGCACATGGGCCAGATAAGGTCACCCTGGGTAACCCTAAGAGTAACTGACATTTGCTGAGCTCACTTTGGGGTCCTTTGGGTGCATTTAACTCAGTCCCACAACAATACCGCAGGAAGCAGCTTTATAATCCGCAGTTAACTGGTGAGGACACAGGAGTACAGATAGCTCACTGCACCTCCGTATCTCCTTTCTGCTCCAGCAAACTCGGTGGCCCACGGTGCAGGTTTCAGCCAAATGTAATTCAAATAACGCGCCTCATAGTTAATAAACAAAACAGCCATTGGCCTCGCCATGGTTTCCCCTTTTCAACCATGTCAGTTAAAGCCATCTCAGTGGCAAAAATGTGTTCTGATGATTTGGGAAGTGAAAAAAGAATCTTTTTAGATAGCGAGAAACCATGGTCCTTTAAGAGAGGATGTATGGATTGTGAAGACACATACAAAGTCTCATTTATGAATGGAAACTATTGATTTTAGAGCGTGAACTTTATTATTATTACTATAGTTTTCCAAGATGCTGCCTTTGGGGGACACGGGGCGAAGGACACGCGGGCTCTCTCTGATCTATTATTTCTTATATCCTCCTGAGACCTGCACTTAGCTCAGAATAAAAAGTTCATTCTAAAAGCAAGCGTGACTGGTGAAAGTGTTCCGCAGATGCAAGGTATTATTTCATCCCAAGTAGCTTTCACATATATTTTTTCATGAGAACCTTAACCGACCCTCTTTGTTCCCATCTGGATTTACCCATTTCCCAGATGGGAAAACTGAGCTTCAGGGAGGACATGTCACCTATCGAGGCGGACGGAGCTCAAGGATACTACAGCAAGGATTCAGGTCCAATTCACTTAAAGCTGAGCCAAGAACTAAGGGGAGGTCCAGAAGGGCTATTTTTATAGTTAAAAGTATCACCCTGAAATACACACTGAGCACCAATTATGCTCAGGAAAGGACGTGGGAAAGCTTCTCCTGTGTAGTCAGCGACTGCGATTTGTTTGTCATCTCCAGAGCCAGAAACATGGGAAAATTTAAGCATTGAAAGACGCTCTTCCAGAGGCAATGTGATGCTATTGGGGGGAGGCCGGAGTCCCGCCCTGCTCTGCCATTCTCTGACTTTGTGCAGTCCCTCTGTCTTCATATTAAGAGACCCCCCCTCCCCGAAAGCCAGGCGCCTTCACTTTATAGGCAAGGGAGCAACTAATGTGTGGGGTCTTATAGACATGGCCGTTCCAATGCCTACAGATGGTTGTTGTGCACATAAGGGACTTCTTACAATTACTCGGGTTCACTTAACAACCCAATATTTAAAGTCACCAGTTACACAGCCTCGCTTTCCTGAAGCCACCCATTGCCATTTAGGAAGTGTATTGCTCTACTTCTATTATAGATCTAGAGATTTTATCTAAACAGAAAGACCATCGCTCGCTCGTCACATTAGAGAGGTTAAGAAATCTTAGACAATAAGACTTATTTACAAACTCAGTTAAATCTCCTCAAATATTTGAAATGCCTTGATAACATTTCACTGGCCTAATTTTTAGGTATTTCTAATGCTGACAGAGCAGGTTTAAGCCCTAACAAGCGAAACGTTCTTTAACAATTAACTTTTGTAAATCTAATAAAGTAAATGCATAAATACAGAAAAATTCAAGTGCTCTTAAACAATTCAAACTCTTTGTAAGTGGTGTCAAATGTAGCTTGACTCTTGAAACTTAAAATCACAAGACTAAAGTCAATTATAGACTTTAAATTGAAGCCACATGGCCCCTGTGTCCTAAGATGCCAGAGACTCTTATAAACACGGAAAACACTGAGATTAGCCTCAATTTAACCCCCAAGTAATTACTACTACGGGTGTTTGTTCAACTTTAATACTTCTAATCATATTGCTTTTACCTTCTCACTTGTACCATTAAAAGGGGGAGGCAGGGTGGAGACATGCTATCTCAGGTGGGCTGATGACACAGGTTAAAAACGTGGGGCCCCAGCATGGACGCCTGTTAGAGAAATAGACCAGACACAGCATCTGAAGGCTGTATGCTCCTGGATCATTTTACCTGATACAGACGGAACTTTTTAACTAGATCAACAGCCTTCACCTGAGATTGGTGCCACAGCCTTAATCTCCCCGTACTTTGGTTCCAGGCTTTCTCCTGACAGACAGAATGTGTGTGTCACTCCCACTCCCTTCCTAGCATCGTCATCTGACTTTGAGCACATTCTAACCACAGTGCCCTCTGAACGCCCAACGTTTTCATTCTTTTCTTTAGCGATTCTAACAATAACCCTCTAAGACGAATACCCTTGTGGCCACTTGGCAGATGAGAAAAATGAGGGTTAGAGACACTGATTGATTTAATTGTCAATATAAATGAAAGGTTTGGAGTTTCTACTGAGACCTGTCTGCCCAGTGTCCATATTAGCAGAGTCTCAGTGGAATTCTTTCCCGACCACTCAGTTTTGTGTTTTTCCTGTCTCAAATCTGTCATTATTAGCATCCTTTCTTTCACACATGCCTTCTTAGGATCCCACTGTACCTGCCAACTTCACATTTAAAACACTTTGCACTTCTGCAATGCAAAAAACTAAGAGCTTTAAAATCAAGGTAATGACAGCAGGTCTGTCTGTGCTAGTAAAAAGTCAGGAGAAATGGTATTATTTAAATTCTCCTAAAATGAGAAGTTTATTCATGTCCTTTCTGTCACCACCTTTTACATTGGCTCATAACTTCTTTTTTTCTCATAATAGGAAATTATGAGAAAAATAACCTGGCTTTCGTTTTATAGAATGGTAATAAACATCACACTGGACCACGGGCTGTTAATTTGGCAATAAAAATGTAATCAACGGTTTTGAAGGGCTCAGAATGATTTTATTTTGATCATTATGAACTGTACTTTATGTAACTCTATTTTTTTTTTTCCCTGCAGACAGATCAGCTTAAAGAACTTGAGTGAGGTTAGTAGAAACTTTGTCCTGGGGAAAAAAAGAAGGGAATTTTTTGTGCATTAAGTGTCTGCAATGGACAAAATACTATTTTCTTCATATACTCTATCCCACTTAATTATCGTAATAGCTATACTCAACATGTATTATTAGCTGTGTTTTAAAGGTGGGAAAACTAAAGCAAAACAAGTTAAGATCCAGGTTTTAAATCAAGATCCTATTGCGCCACCATATTCAGTGTTTACTGGTACGATGGAGAGAAAAGCACACCCAGTTCCCATGGAAGACAAAGGGTCCACCCACGGCTCGCAATCCCCAGCATCACAGAAATAAAATGTGGGGACTTGTACTACACCTTGCTATTTGTTCTTCACAAGAAAGACAGGACTGCAAAGTAGAAGAAATAGAAGACACAGAGTCACACAGGCCTGGATTTGAATCCCGTTCTGGCATCTACGACTGCTGTGAACTTTGGCACATGTCCCCACCCCCCACTTCCACCCCTGTTTCTGTTTCCCCCACCATGAAACAGAGATGGCTACACTCAACTTTGCAAAGTCGTGATAAAGTCAAAGTCAGTCAAAGTAAACACCTAAATGGCCCGGTGAGAAGTAGTGGCTCTATAAATGGCATGAAAGTCAGGTGAGGCGGAGGTATCTCAGAGCCCCCTTAGATGTTTACTTCCTTAAGCCCCCAAAAGGAAGCTCCTTAAGATGGTGAGTCTACCGTGACTGGTAGAAAGTCTCTGCCCGGCCACATGAGTGTCCTCACCTCACTCCCACTGGCCTCCTAAGGGATTTGGCTCTTATCTTAGAATTTGACTGATGCTCTTACATCTAGACTGCAGAACTTGATTTCTTTTCTTCCTTTCTTTTGTTTATTTAATGGCATTATGACAATGTTAAAATCAAGGTCACGTTTCTAGCTTGTGACTCAAACAAGACATTCGTTACCTCTACTCGCTAAGACAGTCGTGTCAAGGAGACAAACACGGAGCTGCAGAAGGAAGGGCCCGCGCTGGTTCTTTCGGGGCTCACCAGCTCACCCTGTCCTGTGTGCGGAACTTCCAGATGCCATCAAGGAGGAGGAAGTTGGGGGTGGTACCCACACATCCAGAGGGACCACCCCTTTCTTCCTAACGGTCCAATTTATGTGTCCCAACTAGCAGATGGCCGCCACTCAAGGTGACCTATAGTCCGTAACTCATTGGTCAGTCTGAAAGGACAATAGCCCCCCGACCCCACACACCCCCAGTCACTAACAAACAAGAGGAAGATGAGGAGCTCCGCCTCGGATAGCAGGGGTCATGCAGGACTGCTGGTTTTCCTGGCAGCGTTGGTTGGCATTTGCTAGAAGCTGATATCATCTAAAGAACAGCTAGTGGAAAAACACATTCTTCCTCATCTTTTGCCAAGATATTTCCCCATTGTTTGTCTGGCCTAAGAGTCAAGGCCGTTTCTCTATCACACAAGCTCATCTCATAGGACAAATGCCATGCTTGTCTATGTGACCAGAATCTTGCGGATCAAAACCCAATGATGGTCTAATCCAGCCCAACTCAAATGCACAAAGCGCTTTATAGTTTTCAGAGAAAGTAAGAGACTCCTGGTCTCATTTAATTCTCACAAAACCCTAAGAGGAAAAGTAGCCTCAGAGAGGTGCAGAGACTTGCCCAAGTTCCCACAGCTGGCAGACTATTGGGCCAGCCCCCGGAAGCCCAAAGCCCACCCAGGTCTTCTCCCCAGCCTGTGACTCCTCGCCTTAGCAAATGCAGAGATGTCACTGAGTTTAAAAGAAAGAAAAAGAAACAAAAGAAGGAGGAGGAAGAAGAGAGGATGGGAGGGAAGAAAGGAGGGGAATAATAATGAAAGCGTTACTATTGAGACTTAAATATGTTTATTTTCTAACAACAACCAAAAAAAGTTCAAGTAGAGACACTAGAGAGACTTCACTTTTTAATCTCATTTGATTTTAAATTCAGAGCCCTCAAGCAAAAAGTTGACTGGGTCTCAATTCAATAAAACTGCTCCCGCAGGCGGTTGGCATCTCAGCCTTACACCCGGCTTCCCCGCTTTGAGGAGCCTGGGAATCACAACCTCATCTGATTGAGCACTTTGAACTGCCAGGTTCAAAGTCTGGGGGAAGACAGTGGGGAGACTTTCAAACCGCTCATTAGCATGGATTCATTACCCTTTCACTTAGCCTATAGATCTGCCTTGATTTTCTGTCCACGATGAAATATATGCCCTCCTTCCAGAACCCTGGGGGATGGCACGGTCTTTGAAATCACAGGGCTTGTCTGCTGGCTCGCTTCAGATAAGACTTATGATGCCTTTCTAAGCTAGTTGTTGCTAAAGGTTCCTGGCCTGTAAAGTGAATACCAGTCGGGAGACCTGGGCTCTAGAACCGGCTTAGCCGCAAGATAACAGCGGGCATCTGGGTAAATGGTACCGCCTTTCTGGGTCTCATCGGCAGACCTCTGGCTTTCATGTTTCATGGACGTCAAACCCTTCTGAAAATTTGGTGAAAGGTATAATAACCCTTGCTAACACATACAAATATATGCACATATTTATAGAAAAAAAATTTTAGTTTTTCATTTCAAAAGGTTCATGGACCCCACTAGGCCATCCAAGGACCCCTTCCATCCCCCAAGTTAAGAAGCTCATGTCTAAATGATACCTGAGGTCCTCCCCAGCTGCATGAAATGGACTTTAGAAAACGATTTACAGTTAGGTAAACACTTTGGCAAACATTGTTCCTCTTGTAAGGCTTTTGCTTCTTCAGGAGCAGAGAAGGGCCCAAAGATACAAGTCCAGTAACCACACAGATTTTCATAATGCAGGATGATTGGGAATTCTACCACCGTTGAGGACAGGAGGAGAAACGGAATGTCTGGAAAGATAAATGGCTACATTTAAAAAGAATAATGTGAATATTTTAATGCTCATTTTTTTTAAACAAAGAAAATTAACCATAACCTTGTCACTTAAACACCTCTATTAATTTTGTCATCTCTCTTCAACTCCCTTGTTATACACACACACACCTGCAAGTAAATATGTCATAAGCCACATTTTTATCCTGAACTTTTTATGTAACATTGAGGCATACGTATGAGAATCTTATTCCATACTCCACATAAATACTTACATTTATAATATTATAACAAGCATCTGAATATAGCACCAGAATTTGCTTAACGGCTCCCTCTTGGATGGGCATGGAAACTGTTTCCAGTATTTCGACACTATAACTAGGGGTATACTGAACACCTTTGTACATGGAATTTGGTCCAGATATTAGGTTGCTTTCTTAGAAGAAGTCTCATCAATGGAATTACTGGGTTAAGAAGAGTATTTCCAAGGCCCTTGGCAGCTCTGGTTAAATTGCTTCCCAAGGAGTCAAAGCAACTTAGAGGCCCCTCAGTAGACGGTATGCTTGCCTGGGACATACATCACACAGAGTATAAAATTTTTATTTTTGCTTAGTCTTTAGTTGTAGTCTGTATAGGTTTTTTAAATCTCTATACTAACAATAATTTTATCCCACTTCTACTAACCAGTTGCTCTGAAAACACACATAATATAATGTAAAGTTCTCTATCACCGATAGTCATTCAACAGCTCTTTTTTTCTTTTTTTTTTTTTTTTCTTTTTATACAGGTCCTTGGAACAGAGAAAGGTGAACTGTTTACATTTGTTTTCATACCCTGATACCATTAGGTTAAATGCTGTTTCCAGATTTACAGTGTTAATCATCTGTTGAAAGGATTGATGTTTTGGGTCTGGGGTGTGTGTGTGTGTGTGTGTGTGTGTGTGTGTGTGTGTGTGTGTGAGAGAGAGAGAGAGAGAGAGAGAGAGAGAGAGAGAGAGAGAAATCCAGATGGACCCAGGCCCTCATAGTCTGTTCAAGAACCCTCCAGTCTAAATAGAGTGATTTAAGTTGGGGCTGGACTAGTGGTCTGTCTTCAGCCACGGGCTCCTGACAAGGAGGTTCACTGTCCCACTGTCACCCCTGCCACTTTGGGAAGACGCTGTTCCACTGCTTGAGAGAGGCTCTTACTCTCTCCCTCTTTGAGGTCACCCATGCACACACACACACACAAACACACACACACACCCTCATTTGAGCACATGCACACGTGTGTGTGCACACACCAGGGGTGTCATCGCTGTGGAAGCATGCAACCCAACACTTGCTAGCTGTCAGGATGCTACACAGGTAAGAACTTCCCGCCTCCTTGGACATACTGTTCACCATTCACTTAGAAGGATGAATTATGACCAGAGCTAAGGGGCCTGAGCCATGGCCCAAAGTGTTAACACAAACAGCATGCTTCAAGAAAGCAGCAGAGGCCTCCACCCACTCACTGTGTGATTTGGGCCAAGTTCCTTGCCTCTGTGGGTCCCAAGCATGCTCTTCTTTATATTGAAGAAGTTAGACTGGAGCAAGTCCTCATCTGGGTTTGTAGATTCCCAAGGACCCCTGATGGAGGAGTAGGGGTCTGTCGGCAATTCTGAGTCAATTCAAAACCTAAAGGAAACTGTGGCCTTTTCCACAACAGAGCCCAGCATCCTAATTGAAATGTCCAGGTGTAGCTGTATCGGGTTCAATGATTATCACTGTGACATTGTCTAGCTCACGCGGGGCAGGTGCTCTGGGTGGCTGGCTGTTGGTGACGTGAAGTACTTTTAAAGGCTGGATGACTAACGAACCAGTCACTGGCTCCATCACATTTCAAGTAATCACAGTCCTTCAATCACAGGTGTCCATTTTGTAATCAACCTTGGACAGAACAAAGAGTAACAACGAAATTAGGACACGTGGGTGTCCATATGCTTCCTGAACTTGATTACTTACAACGGCAACCAGGAGAGTGTTTTATGGGATTTCATGTCGTAGTAGTATTGTGTGCCCTTGGTAATTCTGGATGGTAATTCTGGTTAAAATCTATTCGTGATGAAAAGGAAAAGAAAAAGTGGTGACACCAGTGGCATATGTAATGACGAAATAACTCCAGTTCAGATGGTTAGCAGAATTTCTCGAAACTCGAAAGATCAAAGGGGAAACATGGAGAAAACGCGTGCCTGGTGGTAACCGGGGGAGACTATTGGTCTACATCAGGCTCCGGAGGTCCTCCTGCCCTATCACAGGAGGGAGATGAGAATTTGGGGGTGTGGGCCAGCACTGGGCATCCCCATGCCTTACACCACCCGGAACAGTTCTTAGGCTTAACGTTTTTGTTGATGCTTCTAGGGAACTTTTCATTTGAACGTAGAATCCCTCTTCAGTCCGCTTCCCCCGCAGGCCTTTCCATACCAAATATCTTCCAATGTAATGTATATTTCAGCAAGTTCATGAGTTCCAGATTCAATACTTTTGATAATAGTATTGAATATTCAATAATCGAGGCAATTTTTATAGCCTTGATGAGAAGCCACTCCCAGGAACCAGGGTCGTTGCAGCATCTGTGGGTTACGGTTTGTGCCAACCACCAAGAGCCCACTCCTCATCATCAGAGATTATTGGATAAAATAATAGTAGTTCCAATAGGCCTCTAATAGTCCCCAATCATTTTCCTTCTGCAACCTAATTATGTGACTGCCTTCCTTACACAGTGCCGCATCACCCCATGAAACCCAAAGCACCTCACCTGTCAAAAAATCAGAGTGCTCCCGAGATCCCTCTCGCCATTGCCAGGTAAGGAGCCAGGAACCCCTTACGGGGTCCCAGCTTTGGGGTCAGGCCATGAGTTGTGCTGGATGACTTGCCAAGACTTAGTAGTTGTTTGATGTGGTTTGGCTTCTCTTGTGTATTTGTTTAATGTATTGAACGTCTCTTGATGTTTCTTCCTCTATTAACTGGCTTCTTCTTCTGAGTCCCCTTTTTGGACTTTTCCCCAAGCTGACCTCTAAATGCTGATATTCCTCAGGGTCCATCTGAGGTCCTGTTTTCCATCACTAAGAGCCTAGGCAATTTCATCCATCCCCACAGTGCTGAATGTCAACCCTGTGTTGATAATTCCTAAATCTCTACCCTCTGCCCCAACCACCCTTCTTAGCTCCAGACCTATACATCCAGTGACCCAATGGGCAGCCTTCCTTAAACAGGTGACAAGCATCTCAAACTCATAATGTTAGAAATTGAGCTCTTCATCTCTACTTTCATTCCCAAACCATCGCGACCCTCCTACAAACTGCCTGACCTCAGTAGATGATAAGCTCTCATTGCCATCTTCACTCTTCCCGTCCAATCTATTTCCAACTCCCCAAATTCTACCTCTAAAACATGCCTTGAGTCTATCCATGTCTCCTCATTTCCCCAGCTCCCAACATAGTCCAGCCACCATCAACCTTGCCTGGACTATTGCAATAGTTAATGCTTATCTCCATAGCCTACTTTCCACCCAGAAGGAACTACATTCTTGTCTCTTGAGAATAAGCCATGTTTCCGCGCCTCTGAGCTTTTCTACCTGCAGTTCCCTCTGCCTGGAACATACCCTCACTCCTCACCCATCTCCTCGTCATCTTTCAGAAGTCAGCTCTGTTAGCGTGTCTCCCAGGAAGCCGTCCCTGAGATCCAAAGCAATTTGTCTGGGTTAGACCAAAGGAACTTGTGCTGTGTGCACACCTGTCATGGCATTTCCCCCACATTGTGCTTATGATGCAATGATGTCTTCTCATCATAAATGAAGTGCTTTAGGGCACAGCCCATGTCTTATTCATTTTGTATTTCCCCCAACATACCACATATTCAGTAAGTTTTCAACACGTTTACAAAATGAAAGAATCATCATTTTTTGTTTGTTTTGTTTTTGCTTTTGCTTCTGTCCTTATAAAGTCTATACTTGAGACCTAGAATATCCTCAGAGGATATTTCTAGTCTCTTGACTTTTTCTAAAAATCCCAAAAAATTAGGGTAGGGAAATTTTGCTATTTGTGATTTTTTTTTCCCCATTTATCAGAATTGCACCCTGGCTGCTGGTAAAGGAATCCTGGTTTTCACAGAGTCAAAGTCTTGAATGTCAGTAGAAGTCTGACAAGGGAGGAGAACACAGTGTGCCGGTTGAATGACCTATGAGCATTTTGATCTACAAAGCAAGCCATCAAACCCCAGGCCTCTGTGGAGATAACAAAAACCAGATAAATACTTGGTTGATTTCACCATGCTAGAAAAGGATTAGATGTCATTTCATTAACCCAGAGGCTTTAGTCAATAGCACAATCCATGTAACTAGATTTAACTGTGGTAGCACCTACAGCTTATGACAGTGCTGACCACAATACAACATGAACCAGCAATTACAGCTAATGTGAAATAAAGCTAAACATTAAGTCAAGTGCTAACTAGAGTCCTCGGTAGACAGTCTTGGTAACATCAATATTGTGCTTAGAAATGCATATTGGTGTTTTTAATTGTCTTTTATTTTTTATAATCCCCTTTTCTTTATGGGTTTTCTCTTAATAATCCACACAGTTTTCGCACCTAGCTCACATTTCAAGAAGAAGTAAATTACTTTCTATATGCTTCTTCTTGCTATGGCTGACTCTCCTTCAATGGGTAAATAAATACAGCCACATATTTTCTAAGTTACCATAGTTACAAGGCAAGTGTAAATTCATGGCTTCCAAAAGTAAAAAATCATGGTATTTGAAGTGACCTTGAAAGAGCTTACATGGGTCAGTTTGTTCCATAGCTAATGTTTGTCTGTCTTGAGAGAGGAGAGAAAGACCAAACTCCTCTCTCCTTAGGACACAGATGCTTCTAGCTCATCCAGTAAAATATAAAGTGCTTTGTAGATGTGACCTCAGCTGTTACCACTGACCTTGGCTTTGAGTGGAATTACACCCAGCATGGGAAATACTAACATTCTTTCAATTCTAACCTTTTCTTTAGCTCTTCACTCATGATGAGCACCCACAGCATGCGAAACAGAGGTAAGAACACGTTACCTAAGAATTATAAAATGAACAGGTAAGTTACCATAGTTACAAGGCAAGTCATCACACTGCAGTGTTCCTACACTGTGACTTACTTAGCTTTTGTGAACCTCAGAGTTACTGGGCTGATGTGTATAAATGTAATTAGCTTGTTTTCACTGACAGCTAACATTTCATTGGGCTAATACAATTTTTATCCATAATTAAATATGATCACTTAGGTGGTTTCCAGTTTTTTCCCTCTTATAGCATTATATTGTAAATATTGTACATGTCTTCCCATACACATAATATGTACATGTTTTCCCATGTACAGGATATGATAAGTTCTCTTTTTAAGAATAAAATTTCTAGGTCTAAGGATATCCCTTTCTTCGGTTGTACTTGATGGATTTCCCAAAGTGGCATATCATTTAGTTTCACCAACAGCTTATGAGTTCCCCCTTGTTCTAGCCTCTTCAACAGTTGTTTTTGACAAAACTTAGTTTTTGACAACCCATTGGGTATAAAATAGCTTTCTCGTAAGATAATTCTCAGAAATGGAGAAAATAAAACTGATCTGTCTTACTGATTATAAAGAAAAAAAGCAAAAGGATATCCTGTCTGTAGAGATAGCAAGAGCAGCATATAAATATCGTGTTAGACGACTATTGGGGTTCAGTTTTGATGTTATTAGTATTGTTTTGCCCAAACCACATCTGTCATGTTCTTTTGTCTTTCTTTCCTCTCTCTCCATGCTATGGAGACCCTGTGTAGGTCTAATCCAACCTCTCTCTGCTGAGCCAAAAGAGAGCTGAGGGCTGGAGGGAGCGGGCCGCATGGGGTACAGTGGAAAGGCTGAGGGCTCTACTGACCTTGGTTCCAATTCTGCCTCTCTCCCTACAATAGGGTCAGCTTGAGCAATTCTTAGAGCTTCAACCTCCCCCATCCATAAAATTCAAATAACAATCGTAACTCTCAGGGTTGATACTCACACAGCCCTCTGCCAGACATATAGTAGACAACTGACACATTTTAATATTTTTCCCTTTCCTCTGCATTCCCTTTCCTTAGCTAGGGATTCCCTACCCATTGAACCCATCAGGCCAACTGTTTCCTCCCTGGCTTCTACCATGTCCTTATTTCATTTCTGCCCTACACCATCTGGGCCTTGGGTTGGAAAACTCATTTCCCCTGATGTACACATTGCCAATAAGAGCTTCCCAAGAGAGGGCTACTTTTTTAAAGGAAGGTGGCTGTGATTAATGGGATGAGCTCAATCCGTGAGAATCAAATGACAGGAACAGTCATCCTGGAAGCCAGATCTCAGCGTAGGAGATGAAAAGGCTTGGAGTATCAGATGGGAGGACCAGGGGCCAAACAGGCCCAGGAAGGGCATTATTAATGGGGTTTTAAGAATACGTTGCAAGGATGGGGAAACAGAATCATAGCTTAAAGAGGAATCCAGAGTCTTAACTTGAAAGACAAAATCTTGCACAAATAAATAATTAAGTGCAATGGAAGAATGGAACAGCAGCGGGTGAAGTGGATGGCCTTCGCAGCCATCAGTCCAAGCACCCTCGGGCTGGGCATAGGATGGTTTGCCCTGGGGTCTCGTAGATTCTCTCTCCATGTCTCAGAGGAAACAGGGTAGCTTAAACAGCCTGGGATGGACCGGGGAAATATTTGGGCCTCCAGAGAACTTCAAACACCATTAATTCCTCTTTCAGTCAACAAATATCCATCAAACACATGATTTGTACCCAAAATTGGGCTGGGCCCTAAGAATACAAAAGAGAGGCAGCCCCATCCTTCAACTAATCAGTGCTTAAGCACCTTCAATGTCCCTGCACCAATTTACTGAGCGATGCTCATTCTACCAGGTAAAAATTCATCTCTGGATCACAGTGCTTGGCAGAAATTAGGTGCACAAAAAACAAGTCGCAATCCAGGCTCTCAGAGTTTTTCGCTAGTGGACTTTCTAAAGCCTCCTGGTTTTCATTTGAATGCCTCAGGTGAGGGAGGATGACCTCTTCATATAGAAGAGTGAAATCTACACCTCTGTCGATGTAGATAGCATCACCCTTATTTTACAAGTGAGAAAAGATTTTGGAATGTTCAGCTATTCTTAGTAGTTCAGTTACCACTTGATAAACAGCCTCCACTCAATTCTCTGATAAATGAACAAGCTAAGCTATTTGGATCTCAGGACAAAAAATAATAATAATATTTTGAAATATTGGAAAAGGATACAGAATGGTTTGGTTATACTCCAAAATAATAATATTACTCTCTAAGTTTGGGATTGTGGATGATCTGTTTTCTTTTTTGTTTGTTTTCAATTTTTGTTCACTAATGTTTTTTCTATCTGCATTTTATTCTTTAAATTATATGGCTTTTTTCTTATAAGATTGTTTTTTAAGTTGTATGTAGGATAAATTAAAATATTTGCTAATAAATATGTATGGATACTTAAATAAAATGATTTATTATAAGTTACAAAAAAAAGAGGTCTAGAGCTGTTTCTCTAATATTAATATTAGCAGTAGCATTTATTGAATGACTAATATGGTTCAGGCACTGTGCTAAAACTTGATAGACATAAGAATTTTGAAATATTAGTAATTATTGATATCGGTATGATTTTACAACCCATACCATTTTTTTTAGGCTCTCCTGCCTCCAATTTTATTGACCACCTACACAGCGTCCTCCCCAATGTTCTTCTACTTCTGTGTCAATCTCTTCATTTCTGTGACCCTCCTGTCTCCAAGTCCTTTTCATGGGAGTATAAACTCAAATGCAATGTTTTATGTAAAATCTCTCCAAAGATTAGCTTCCATTATTTTAGAACAAAATCAATTATATACTTGTAGTGGATTGTAAGCTCAGAATTTTATTTATTGATTAAACAAAGACCCAACCAGGCCTTCAGGGGAAAATTGCATGGCCAAGTTTGTTTTCTGTTTGTTTTGTTTTATTTAACTCATTCTCCAAATAGGCTACAATGCACATAGCTGTTTCCCAATGCTCTTTTTTAAGTAGGGGTTTTTAAATATTCAAGCAAGGCACTCAGAGTTGAAATATAATAAATCAGTTGCCACAATATAATGAAAAATTCATAATCACTGAAGACTATTATGTACACTACACAAGCTGATAGGAAATGCTGCTAATGGTTATTTTCTCCTCTCAAATATGTTATTGTTTCAGTCGTGTTGAAAAGATAGCTGTGGCCATTTCAATAAGTCTCTATGTATTGCTCTGCTGTAATTTAAAATATAGTTTTTAAAGTCTTTTTTTTTAATTTTTTTTACAATAGCTCTTTCAGCCTTCTCTTGGTTAGGATTTGCCTGGTCTACAGTTTCCCATGCTCTTGTTAGCGATCTCTTTGTCATTATATTTTAGATGAGTAATTAGCACATCCACATAACTGGAATGTTTAAACCAATCTGCATCTGATTTTTAAATGCTAAGTTTACACTTTTGATATTTATTATGATTACTAATATTTTGGATTCATTCTTATATTATTTTTTGCCTCCTTTTTGCCCTGCTTTTTACTGACTTTTGGCTTCTTTTCCTGCCAGATATTAGGTTCATCTCTTCTTTATTCTTGTCTTTCTAGGAAGTTATGCTCTTCTTCCATTGGGTTTAAATAAAAACATACTTGCATTTGAAAGCTCTGAAGTTCACATCCTCTTCCCAAACAATACAGGAAACTTTTAAAATTTTAAGAGGAGAGCAGTTTTTAGCATTATTCCTATTTTTAAGGTTCTGTCTTCTCTTTTAAAGAATCTTTTACTGAGGCATGATTTTGTAGCATCAGACATTAGTCATTTGAAAAATAATGATTCACAGACTCAAGCAGATCTTTCCAATGTTAACATAGTTTCTGATGAAATAATTTTTTTTTAAATCACATTGCTAACACCACCAATCTCATCAAGTCTGACTGTTGGGATGCTGTTGTGTTAAGATGGCAGATAAAAGTTTTTCCAAATTCCAATCTGCATTTGAAAAGTCTAACTTTATAACTGGCAACAAATACTGCCCATTGTTTTCCATGAAGTAACAGGCTCACTTGGTTCATTTTTAATCAACACCTGCCAAATGCCCGAGTCTGAATAGCCATAGTTTGTCAGTCATTTTTCAGATTTAAAAAGTGGTATTCCATTAAAACAAAATGTGATTCTTTCAAGTTAAAAAAAAAAAAGTTTTTCCTGAGTTAGGAATGAACTTAGCTTGTTTAAGAAACTAAAGAAGTTCATTACAGCCAGACTAGAGCAAATGATGGATGAATGGATGGATGGATAGATGGATGGATGGATGGATGGATGGATGGATGGATGGATGGATGGATGGATGGATGGATGGATGGATGGATGGATGGGTGGGTGGATGGATGGATGGATGGATGGATGGATGGATGGATGGGTGGATGGATGGATGAAAAGAGAAAGATTATTTGGGGCTTTACTGCCAAAAGTAAAACATTTGGGTTTTCTGTCAGGTGTAAAGAGAATCATGGAAGGGTTTTCACTGGGGGAGTAGCAAAGTCAGAATTACATTTTTAAAAGATGACTCTGGATGGCCTGGGGGAGGGGGGGGCACCAAAAGTTGAAGCAAGAGAACAGCCCAGAGGAGACTGCTGTCCAGAGTGAGGTGACGGTGGTGGAGACCATGAAGTTTACCACAGACACAGGAAGGCGTGACGGGCTCCAGCTCCGGGCCGGAGGGAGGCAATCTAGGACAGTAACAAAGTCATTTAACTGTGAATTCTCTTTTCCCAGATCATAAAGAAAGCACGCAGACCCACCCTCTTCAGAGAAGTCAGTTTCCAGCCAGCTACAGCCCTCAGGAAAATTCACTTCACTATAAAAACACGAGCTGGAGAAAACCTTTCTCTGTAAGGTCTGATGAAAAGGTAAAGGAGACACACCTCTGCATTGTCTTTCTAGATAAACTTAGGGTCTGACTAGGGCTTTTTTGAACAATGCCTCAAAGGAAATCATAATTTACTTTAATTCTTTCCCCTTCTGGCTACATACTATTGGATTTTAATATTTTCAAAAGTGTTTTTCTGTGCATTTTATACTGCCCTTTCATCAGGTTCTTTAACGTGCACACAGCAGTCCCCCCAATTCACAGGGGATGCATTCCAAGACCCCCCATGGATGCCCGAAACCATGAAAGTACCAAACCCTAGATAGACTGTTTTTTTCCTATACATACAATCCTATAATAAAGTTTAACTTATAAATTTGGCAGAGAAACAACAATAAATTCTGAGAAAAACAATAATAATGAAACAGAAAAATTATAACAATATACTCGTACTGTATAAAAGGTAAAGCAATTTCTTCCAAAGGAGACCTCAAATAAGAGATGACTTTGAGCCCAATCTTGATGGAAGAGAATGGCAGAGCTGGGCAGGAGGAGAGGGGGAGGGGCAGCAGAGCCAGCCCCCGCCAAGCCCTGAAGCTGGGTGTGTCCACAGAACAGTCCAGCACAACTGGCTGGCCAGACCCGTGTCCTCAGGCTGTGTGGTGACAGGAAGTGCCGCCTCCGAGTTAGGTGCAAGCTGGCTCTTGGCACTCACCTGTGCCTTGGTGTGCCCATCATTGGAAGGATCGGGTTTGTGCTAGGAGGACCAGAGACTCAGATTGAGAGACCAAGGACCTGATGTCACATCCCTAGGTTTGCCAACCAGGTGATGGGTGTTGACTGAGCCCCCACTGTCTCGATATGCCAGCCTCACAGGGTTGTTGCAGGGCTGGACTGAGGGTGATGGGTGAGGAGGGGCCTTGGATGTGCTGGACTCATGCAGGGGATCATTTAATATTATAATCCTTGGAAACTGCAGAGCCATGGTGCATCTCTCAGTATTTCCTGCTCTCTGTTACGGTGCATGTTATAACAAAAAGAAATCAATTGGTAAAAATAGGTGGCATGACACAAGGAGAAAGCTAGACAGACGGGGGTTCAAATCCCAGTTCCAGTGCATGTGACTTTAGGCAAGTGGCATGAAGATGCTCTCAGCCTGCACCTGTCTATCCCTCCCCACTGTTCTCACGACTAGGGCAGCATAGGCTTCAGAATCAACAATAAACATCCCACCTCAATCAGCTTCGGCAGGTGAAGAATTAGAAAGCATTGATAGCTGGAGGGCTTATTATCCATTCTGAGCATGGCGCCAAAGGGCCTTTCTCAGTAGATGGAGTGAAATTTCTGGGTACTTTCAATGACAGACGGACCCTGTCATGCCAGTTGCACACTTCCTCAGCTGCAGTTACTTTTTCTGTGTCCATCCCAGGCACAGAATTTTCGTACTGCACGTCTACTCTCAATCAAACTGTGACTCGGCAATGCGGGGACAAAAGTGAATTTTCATTCATTAATAAATCACTGGTACCTCCCTTTGACCCTAAAACAGTCATCGTTTAACCTGTCCTGCAGGATGTCCAGCACAACAAATGGTACATTGGAGAGTACAGTCGCCAGGCAGTAGAAGAGGCATTAATGAAGGAGAACAAGGTAATGCCTTCTGTGGGACCATCTCCGCATTGTGTGCATCAATCTGTAATGTGTATGTCAACCCGCAATGTGTACGTCACGTC
>NW_017731687.1:419869-433269 GCF_001890085.2 Hipposideros armiger
TAGGCCCTAATTCCCTTACCTGTAAAATGGGGATACAACACCTCCTCAGGTTGTATGTAAAGATCAAATCATATAATGTGTGTAAAGTGCTTGATACCTTGAGGGCAAGTCTCAATAAACTTTAGCTGCCAGCATCATCAGCACTATCGTTTTACAGTGTTAGTTATAAATTTAATATATTTAAAATATTACATAGTATTATAAGCATTATTATTTCTATCTATACTATCTATAAACATTAATTGTAGATACTATATAATATAATTATGTATAATATATGGATATTAAATACAGTCTATAGAGATAAATATATAACAATTATAAATATGAATTATTATACATAATACTATTTTTATAGATCATTTCTAACGATCTATATATACAATTACAACGGCAGATTTTTCAGTACTTTTCACCATATAAATGACCCGGGGGAACCACAGAGCTAGCTAAGCCTTGGAGGTGTTTATGTTCAGGAGGCCTGCTCCACCTCCCAGCCTCTATGCCTTCCTCCTGAGCCAATCCCCAGGCTGCGCCTCATTATTTCTGATCCGTGTCAGTTGCCTGTTCCCAGCCCTCAGACCATGTCACACCGGTGACCTTGTGGGAGCCCTCCCTGCCACCGCCTTGGCCTCTGAAAGACGGAAGCTGCTGGGTGCCTGCAATCTCGGAGGCTCCTCCTTAGATCCCTTTCCCGTCTGCACCTCTTCGCCCTGCGCTTGGCTTCACCTCAAGCCAGGCTGAGCATTTTAACTCCCTAGTGCAGAATCTCCACTCACTTTGTCATCAATGACGTCGAAGCCTCCCCCCCCCCACCCCCGTCTCTTTCGGAGACCCTAGTCCTATGTTGACATCTCCCCAAAAGAGACCCAATGTATTATGCCAAAAACCTCTCCTGCTCACAGCCTGCGGTGGTTCCCATTGTCTCCAGAACAACACCCAAGCGTCAGGCAGAGCAGGAAATAAGTGCACAGTGGCCGGTGAGGCGAAGCGTGTGCAGGGAGGGGAGGACAGGGCCTGTGAGAGGTGGTGGCGTGACTGAGCCAGGATCCACGCAGGGGCTGGAGACTGCGGAAGTAACACAAGATAAAACTGCAAGACACGGTGGTGCCTTTATCCATGACCATCAGGCTAGGGCTGCAGGCGGTCTCTGAGGACAGTGGGGAATGTTAGGAGATTTGGAAGAAGGGGGTGCCATGATCTGGCTGGAACACTTCTCAAAAAGTCACAAGAACCTATGCATGCTAACACTCAATAAATACTAACTTAAACTTGATAAAGAACTAGTTTGCCAATAACTAAAGCCGTTGGGGAATCTCACCCACGCAAGCCTCGCTGTTGCCACCATGGCGAGGGTGGGACTCTGGAAATAATTGCTCTTGCCTTTTTCTTCAGGATGGCACTTTCTTGGTCCGAGACAGCTCCACGAAATCCAGGGCTGAACCCTACGTTTTGGTGGTGTTTTATGGGAACAAAGTCTACAATGTGAAAATCCGCTTCCTGGAGAGGAACCAGCAGTTCGCCCTGGGGACGGGACTCCGAGGAGATGAAGTGGGTATAACGTTCCCTTTTCCATGCTAGAGACAAATGAAGGGCGAGTTTGGGGAATGCTGGCCAAGGCATCTGCACATCCCCATGACTGCAGGAGAGGAGAAAAGAGCCCCGCCCTGGAGGAGGAGAATGTAATTAACCCTCCCAGCCCCCTTCCATAAGCATCCCGCCCAAGTCTTACACCTCAGCCCACGCCCCTCCCACTCCACCCCACCCGCCACCGCCCGACCAGCAGCCAATCCTAGTCATCCCATGCACCCTCAGTCCTGCTTTGCCCATTAGAGAAAACTCACTCTGCAAAACACATCTAGTAAGTTCTGCCTCCCAGGAAGCCTCCACGTTAATGCCACATTCCTCCCTAGCCCCAGGGCTGACCTCCAACTGGCAGGTACTTCTGAGGATATCCGTTAGCATTAGGGATAGGCAGGTTTGCGTCCCCAACTTGAAGATGAGCTTAGTCAGCATTCAGTGCTGCACAGAACATGCCCGTTATCAATACAGATCAGCCGATAGGCAACTAGGTGAAAGAATGCAGCAACTAAAACACTCATTCATGACTGTATTGATAGGTCAAAAAGAAAGGAGATGCGTTTTCACTGCAGAGGTTTATGCTAGGCCTGGTGGATCTGCATTATCTCATTAACTCTTTGACATAATAGTTATTCCTATCTTAGATGTAGGGAAACTGAGGCTCAGGAAATTACGTGAATGGCTAGAGACATATAGGTAGTGAAAGGGCAACGACAGGCTCTTTCAATTCTTCTTGAAGAAAGGAAGGAATGGAGGGAAGGAGGGAGGAGCAGTGTTCAGTTTCTGGGTCACCATTTACGAAGCGTGTGAGCTCAGGCCAGCCACTTCGCTTCTCCGGGCTTTAGCTTCTTCCAATGAAAATGTTTCTTTGCGAGTCTAGATTTCTATAACTCAGTGATTTCCCGCTTAGTGTCTTCAGACCCCAGTTTTACCTGTTGGTGTGTATTATGGATCGCATTGTGTCCCCGCCCTCCCAAAGTCACATGTTGAAGTCCAGCACCTCAGAATGTGAAGGTATTTGGAAATACGGTTTTCAAAGAGGTGATTAAGGTCAAATGAGGTCATTAGGGCAGGTCTTAATCCAATGTGACTGGTGTCCTTATAAGAGATTAGGACATAGATACAAACAGAGGGAAGACCACGTGAGGACACAGGGAGAAGACAGCCATGGTCGAGCCCAGGAGAGCAGCCTGCGAGGTAACCAACCCTGATGACACCTTGCTGTCAGACTTCAAGCCTCCAGAAACTGTGAGAAGACGAATTTCTGTGGTTTAAGCCCTCGCACCCTCCCCCATCTGTGGTGCTTTGTTATGGAGGCTTGAGCAAACTAATACAGTAATAACCCAGAACTTACACCAAATAGCTATTGTTCTTCAATAGATATCAAAATAAGGACTATTGCCAGGGATGCCAAAATGCTTCAGGTAGCCACATTTGTGAAAATCCTATCAGCTGCCTTGCAAAGATTTCCGCTTGAACCCAGTGTCTGACCCAGAGCACTTTTCTGAGAATCACGGGTGGCTGGAGAGACATGGCCAGCACCGGCCAGGCTGCCGTGGGGTCAGGCCACCAGCCTTTTCTACAGCCCAGGAAACTTTGGGCATAAATGAGAGCACAAATGAATAGATTAATATGTAAATCTGCCAAATACAGCCAGATGAAGAAAGTGCTACGTCAAAACTAAAGAAAGAAGTAGCCCATTTTTCCTTTTGAGATGCGGATTCGTGAGTTAATGAATGTGAAACACAGCACCGCCTGGAACATATCAAGTCCACCAGAAAAGAGTTATTATATTTTCATGATTATGACTGAGTCATTGTAGTAACTAGGATATAATTTTCCTCAACTAAGATCCCTATGGACTTTCCAGCTCAATGTCCCTTTATCCTTCGGTATCTTCTTTCAACTCATGACATTTCTCATTAAAAAAAAAGTTTAATGTGATTTTTAAATGCTTGGGATGAAAGATTCCTTTTCTTTAAGAGAATCCATTCCACAAGTGGAAGCCATGTGCATTAACATGTGCCGGCAGAGCCCCTGGGAGATGTTGTTTCATTTGCTCTCTCTTGTGATCCTCGAAAAATTCTGGAAAGGACCCATTATTGAACCCCTTTCATCAGAGAAGCACCTGAGACCTGGAGAGGTTACAGCTTTCTTTCCCAACGAGCCATATTTTGATCTCCTAATAAATAAGAGAACAGCAACTCTGTGATCACATCCTAATGACATCCCGTCAGATTGTCATCTGGCTCACTGTCTGCCTCGGCAGGTAAACAGCTGTCACCTACAACGTCCCATGGTGAGCTGCCAGGTAAGCTGCTCTAATTATTGTCAACAGGAACCCCGGAAGGATTCCAGTGCCGAGTCTAAGAAGACTTTTGTATGTTATTAAGGAATTTTCTCCTCCCGTGCATCCTCCAAGCAAGAGATTCCTTTCCATGTGTTGACGTAACGCTTACCTGCGTTTTCTATGAACGGGCATTACTCTGTGCAATTAACCACAATTAACTAACTTGACCGATTTAATCCTCATAGCAACCCTGAGTGTGAGGTAGATGCTGCCCATATCTCCATTTAACAGATGGTGAAACTGAGGCACAGAAATGTTAAGTGACTGGCCCATGGTCACAGCTAGTACTGGGCAAAGCTGGGGTTCCGTGTAGTCTGCAAAAATACTGACTCCCTCATATAGTCTCAAATGCAAGTGACCAAATGCAAACAATCCACAGCCCACTTGCAAACAGCCCAGAATAATAGTCCACACTTACGCAGAGCTTACTACCCAGTGCCAGGTACTGGGTGGAAAATTACCATTTACAGGTAGTTCTTCCTGACTTTCCGCTGAAGGAGCCCCACCCTGGTCTAAGAGTGGGACAGTTTAGATTGCTCTCAGTTCCCTCAGCCCTGTCAAGGTGTGAGCCCTTTGGCTTGCTGAGGAAGACTGTCTTATCTTGAAAAAAAAGATAAAAGAATTGGATACAGCGGGACTCTGTTGAATGTGTGCCTGCTAGTAGCTGCTTCACCTGGCGCTCAAAGAAAGAAACAGCATCTTATTCTGCAGGGAACCCGTAGTGAGACGCGGGGTTTCAGGGTAATTTGGATTCTATGTGGCTTTTTGGCTGCCTTGCACACTTTACAATTAACCACACAAACAATGCAGCAACACTTATCTCAAGGGAGTTATTTTGAGTGTAAGATGAGATGATGTCAACAGAGGGCAAGACACTTAGAGGCAGATGCTCAATAAGTATCGTTCTTCATCTTAAGTGGGTCCTGAAAGCCCTCTCATCAGATCTGTGTGTCCCGGACATAGGCGAGAAAAAGCTCACACGGGGCGAGGAGATTCGCAGAAGCCCAGACAAGGTCCCCCCGGAAGACAAGCACACAGAAACCTCTCATGAGCACAGAAGGCTCACATACACCTCTGAAGAAAGAAGTCTGGAAAAGTCCATCTTGCTGCATATTAGGTATCCGGGTCCTCCTGTTAGCCACGTGGCTAGAAACTCATGTCTGAATTCCGATTTAGGGCGTATCCAGTGTATTAGTTTCCTATGGCTGCTGTTACAAAGTACCACAAGCTTGGTGACACAAGCTTGTGTTGTTAAAACAACAGAAATGTATTCTCTCACAGTTCTGGAGGCCAGAAATCTGAAGTCAAGGCATCGGCAGGGCTGTACCCCTTCTGGAAGCTCTTCCAGCTTCGGGTGGCTGCCAGCTTTCCTTGGCTCGTTGCCACGTCACTCTAATCTCTGTGTCCATGGTCACACTTCTCCCCTTCTCTGCATGAATCTCCCTCTGCTTGTCTTATAGGAGTACACATAATTGCTTTTAAAGATAGCTTAGGATAAGTTCCTCCTCCCAAGGCCCTCGACTTAATCCCAACTTGAGCCATGTAAAGTAATAGTCACTCTTGATATATAAGGTATCATTCACAGATTCTGGGGGCTAGGGTATGGCATATTTGAGGGGACCACTGTACCCATTTGCTCAGTCCTTGGCCAGGTATTAATTTGATGCCTATACTGTGTTAGACTCAGTGCTCCATTCTGGGGACAGAGAACGAAGTAAAGTGGAGTCCCTGTGAATCTGTGCCCGCCTGTGTATGTATGCACCCAAGCAGCGGCAGTATTGGAAATACTTAGCAACAGGTAGAATGCCAGCCCTGCCAGCCAGAGAGACATCTGCCATTCAGGGCCTGCAGAGCCTCCCCTGCCAATGTCAACTCTGCCTCGGAGCTGAGGAGTCACGCGTCAACATTTCTGTGAGAGCTCGTAGAAGGGAGCAATGTCCATCAGAACCTTCCCTGTCCCGCAAATGTTTATGATCAGTGGCTGATAATTATGACAGATGTTTACTTGATAAATTAAACTTTGAACACTAGAAGGCACAGACCATTAACCCATGGGTTTAGTTTTCACTTTCCTTGCCTGCTTCTCACCTCCCTCTCTCTCTCTCTCTGCATTTATCATTCTCTCTCTTTCTCTCTGTTCTTCTTTCACTCCTGTGTGTGGATCCAAACAGATGTATTGACCCTCGGTAGTGAAACATTGCTGACAGCTGGTATAGAGGGCAAACATAAAAGCTTTCGACAAATTTTAAGATCCAATATTAGGATGACATTTGCTGTCCTCCTGAAAAAAGTCATTTAATGTAAAAATAAGAGTTTGGTTATAATCTTTGTAAAAGTCTCTTTCAGGTAGCATATCAGCTGCAGGCCTATCACCAGACGTCAATAATAAGAAATGACAGTATAATTTATTGTTCCTGCCTCGCTTGCTCCCTACTGGTTAAAATGACAATTTCATATAAAGTGTCATCCATGAAGCCGATTATAAAAACAATTAAAATTGAATTCATTATTTCGGGACCCTCCTAAAGAAAACAGGAATGAGAATACAAAGCATTTTCCTTGTAAAGATTAATACCAAGAAAGAAAATTTCCTTTGTGCCATGTGGGTGAGCCAATTTTGTAGAAGAGCTCTACATGAAAAGTTTTTCCTCTTCAATCACTTTTTGTTTTGTCACGTATGAAGAGAGGGGAAACTGTCTTTACTTTATAACCAGAAATAATATAAAAATTTCCTTTCTTCCTAAAGTCTTCAGTGATAGTCTATAAACTTCTCCAATGGCTTCATTCCTCTTTCCTCGTGTTCGTAGCAAACTCAGACAGGAGGAGGTTATAATAATGCCTGACACTTATTGAGCACTCACTGTATACATAGCTGTCTTCTAAATGCTGTGTATGTTATTAACCCTCCCTAGGGCCCTCAGAGGCCTTTGTGAGAGCTCAGAGGTAGGTCTCAATATTACCATCACTGGAGATGGAGAAACAGAGGGTGTAAGAAATGTGCCCAAGGACACACAGCGTAGGTGGGAGAGACCAGCTTGGATCGCAGGCATGTGGGCTCCACAGGCCCTTCACTCACGACTACTGCAGCAGACCCATTACTACCCCCATTGGACAACGGGGCAACCTCCTCCCCTCAGCATCACGCAGTAACTAATATTTATTGTTTACCTACTAGGGGTAGACAGATCGCTTCTCTCATTGAAAACTCTGCAGAGATCCAGTAACAGGCCCAGAGGAGCAAGTCACGTACAGACTTAATCAGGAATCTCTTAGTGGGAAAGACAAAACCCAACTCAAACGCGCTTAGGTGGGATAAAAGGAGGTTTGTTGACTCAGACACCAGCAAGAACAGGAATGAGTGGATCCCGGGACTGGTCACCTTCAGGAGATTCATCACGCCACACCCCTTCCCCCCAGTTGTCCCCAATGGGGGACCCTTCCTTCAGGCTGTGTCATCTCTACCATGGTCTGTTGAAATCACCCAGAATGTAGAGTCCATTTCAAGTCTCTATCTTTGACAAAGCACTTCCTGATTCCTCTAAAGTTGAAATAATCTTACTCTCCAGCAAATTACCACAGAACTTTATCTGTACACCTCTAGAAACATAAAAGTGTAATGATCTGCTGTTTATTGCGCAAGAAGCCCAGGAAAGGAACCTAAATTAGCTAAGAATTACCAGTAGCCCTGTGGTCATCATCAGCCTTTTTAATTGCCCTAGATAGAATTATTAGAACAGAAGAAGTTTGCAGGAGGGAGAGTTCACCGCAAGCCTTTTCCACCAATTTACTAAGTGAAGGTGAAGCCTTCATCTTCTACATTGTGGTTTGTCACAATTATGGGCGAGGTAAGGGAGGCGCCACAGGTTCCCCGTGGCTGCCTGCTGTGCGATGAACTCATCTAACTCATCTGAACGGTTTACTCTAGGAGCCTGTGATTACAACAGGAAGCTTGAGGGAGCCCTGACTCTGGTAAACGTGGGAAGCTGAGAGGGCTGCTGTCGGCCTCACCTTTGGTCTCCCAAGTGCCTTTATTCTCCCTTATTATCTGATCATTCTTATCACTCACCCTTCAGGAGCTTGACTGACACGTCTAATTTTTGAAAACTCACTGTCTGACACACCTTTACAATCGAAAAGCTTTCTAATGAGCTAACCTCTTTTCTAAGTAAAACTAAACATCTGTACGAATTTACCCTACAGACGCAGAAGGTATCTAAACTTTCATGAACTTTCCTTTCTGTGTTTCAGAAGTTTGATTCGGTGGAAGACATCATTGAACACTACAAGTATTTTCCTATTATACTAATTGACGGGAAAGATAAAACTGGGGTTCACAAGAAACAGTGCTACCTGACTCAGCCACTTGCTCTCAGCAGACTGTTCTCGCCTTAGTAGCTCGGCATTTGTTTCCTCTTCAGCTCAGTGGATTCAGTGCCTCTGTCATTTGCCATTTATTTCAAAAGATTATTTTTTGTGGATTTAAAGGATGACTTCTTTGACTTCGTAAAAAAAAAAAATTCTATAATGGAAATTGGAAAATCAATCATGGTTTTGAAAGCTCAAGCCCCAAAAGAAATATTTATAAGATCCAAAAATAAAACCTAGCTTTTAAAAAATATCTTCTAAAGACAAAACTGTAAAGATAGTCCTGCTCATGTTATAGCTGAGCAGCACACATTACAAGAAGCTATTGCTTAAATGTTTGCAGCTAACACAGGACGAGTCATGGTGAGATTCCCAAATCTACTCGTATGCTCTTTTATAGGACCTGGTGCGGCCTTTCTTTATTTCCAAACTGTTTGGACTTGAAAATGTCTAGTATTTTCATGATTCCTTCCGCTAAAAATGTTGGCAAATGTTAGCTCTATTTTATTTGGAATCCTGGAAATGCAATTATAGGGGAGGAATGTGGTATAGAAAAAAGAACATGTGTGAATATCACTTTAAAGACAGAAATCAGAAATGCTTTTACTATGGTGTGAAATGGCCAGTCTCCAGGATACTCTGTTTAGAGTAGCTTTAAAGCAAATGGAATTAGCAGGCTCGTATAATAAGGGACTGAGCTGAATCGGAGAGAAAGTATCGTTTTTAAAAATTAAAATTGTCAACTTCCATTCGAAAGAAAACGACTGCCCTCAACTTAGTGCTATCTTGCACACGTCATGTAGTCCCACTCTAGGCTAAGAGGATCAAATTGTATTCCTGTTTCACAATACAGATGAAAAAAGAGAGGCTCAAAGGAGTTATTGATTTTAGCATAAGAAGAGAGCCCAGATTTTTATCCATTTTGCCTGGCTTGTTCCAAGCACATTTTCCCAGGTATAGTCCTTATGCTATGAAATGTTGCAATCAAGTTGAAAAGATAAATTACAGAGAGGAACAGAGGAAGAGAGAGAGAGAGATAACTTGAAAAGACAGGTTTATCTAATATATATATATATATATATATATATATATATATATATATATATATATATACTCTTATAACAGGGTAGTTTTATATTTGTTTTTGTTTTTTAAAGAGTTCTGGTTGAAATTAAGAGTATATAATGACTTCTAATGTTATCAAAGCCTACATGTGAAATTCATGGAGTATTTATGTAATTGTAGCTTTCATGCAGAAGGAAACCAAAATAGAATTAGAAGGCAAGAGACATCCATGAAACTAAAACAAACAATGCCCAGTGTTATCTCTTGTCCAAAATAGCAGACAATGAGCACTCTGAGAAGAGTTCCTAGCATCTACCAACCAGCCGAGCTGGTACACAGGCTCTCTCCTTTCACAAGGTCAATGTGAAGTAATGCCTCTTAAGTTCTATCAGCAGCATCTGATGAAGGTGCTCCTTGTAAAGCTGGAACTCTTGACACCCAACTGAGCCTAATTTAGAGTATATCTGCACAGAGTAACATGGGAACCAAGAGACAAGCGTGTTTAGGTTGGAGCCTGGCCACTAAGGAGCAGACTGATCAGAGCTGAAGGCAATTTGGTGGCTGTTCACGCTCAACTGGGTTTTAGCAAACTCAGGCCAGCATGTAAACAGGCTCTGTAGGGAGATCACAGGCTCCCGTGCAGGGAGAATCTAAGCTTCACTCTAGAAAGCTACTGAGATTACTGAGATTCTGATTCGCTTATTCACTGGGGCTGTGCCATTCCATGCTGTGTTTTCAAGAAATGTTTCTGAGTTTCCTCTAGCACTGTTATGATGAATAGGTGGTGGCTAGCATTTTATGAGGCTTATGTTTTCAAAAAGGTTTTATTACCTCTTATTCATAAATGCACAATATGCTGCTAAGAGGGATTAGAAGTAGAAACTGACCATCTTAAAATGCCCACAATACTTACACATATGAAAATCTATGAAAAGAAATGGAAAATTTAAAATATTGACAGGGGTGGCTTTAGATCTTTAGGGTTTGAGGAACCGTGGTAGCTGGGTCTTCTGGAACTCAGATGCCAAGACAGGAGTTAGAAGTGCACACATTTATTGGAAGCAATGCCTGAGAAAGATAAAGGGGGGCAGGGACAGGAGTAGGCAGGGAGTGCCTTCAGGCTGCGACGTAGGTCTGACACTTGTGGGAGGAAAGGGGGAAGGAGAGAGGATGAGGAGGAAAGCATCAGACTGAGATGCAGCACTGGAGAGCCTTGGCCAGCCCACTGGTAAGACCCAGGGTAAAGTTTACCCATGAAGAAGAGCCCCATGTTGGGCAGAAATGGCTAGGTCTCAGGCACCACCATGCTAAGTCATTGCCAGGGGCTGTCCAGGAAAAACATGACATTCAAATGCTAGGGGACACTCAGAAGGCACTGCGGCTGGAAGCTGTCAGGTAACTCAGGGATCAGCAAGTTCTTAAAAGGGAGACCGAAGTGGCCCATCTCCATGTCTGCCGAAGCGACATTCTGGCTCTCAGTGTTGCCTGTAATGACATTTTGCTTGTAATAGATTACTAAAGAATAAGGATATATACATTTTAATTGTACTTGATTCTTACAATAGTTCTATAAAGAGGGCAGGGCAGGTATTCTTAACCCATTTTATAATTGAGGAAATGGTGCCTCCTTGGCCAAAATCTTACAGTGACATAGCCATGGCTGGAACCAAGGTCTTCACACACACATACTTCTCCATTCAGTGTCTAGCTGCTCATTGAATCTGTAATTAAAAGTTCAGTGCTTTGGTCTCGTCATGCCCAAATTCCAAAGGGCTTTGAACCTTCTTCAACTATTATTTCATTTTCAGCTGAAAAGTATCACTTCATACCTAGCCTCAGTAGGGCAGTGGCATTTTAGCTTTAATTATAGCATCCAGGCATTCAAGAATATTTCTTTTGACTAAATAGTTCCCATTTGGACCAGTTTATATCTTAATCTTTAATAACATTGTATTACAAGCACTTGTTTGTGTGTGAATATGTATTTGTTCCTAGGCAGTCTTGTAGGTATTGGAATTATAGCAGTGTATTAAGGAGAAACAGCAAGTAACTACTCAGTAAATAAGATAATGTGAGTTGGTTTCCCATTACTCTGTTGTATTTTCATTTTAACACTTATCACTGAGTGCTTGTAGTGAGGCTAATATCAGATACTTTGCTGAAGCTTATTTGAGATGGCTTTAAAAAGTTTTCAACCGGAAAATGTTTAAATTTTCCAAATTTACTTAATGGAAAACTCCCCCTATTGGGTAATGTGTGTGTGTGTATGTGTGTGTGTGTGGGGGGGGGTTGTGTTTGAGTAACTACATCATACCTGAAATCAATTAAGTATTGTGTTCTAATTTCTATAGAGGAATCAAATTTTACTCAATAAGACGGTTTATATTATAAATGATTAGCATTATATTTGTGTATTTTTTTATCCTGAGTAATATTTGTTCTAAATACACTTACCTTTTTTTAACATTTATGATCTACAGCTGTACTAACTTAAATGAAAGCAAATATGTAATTAAATGTCTCTGTAACTATTAGAAAAAGGAATCCAAACTATAATTTAATTTTGTTTCATGCCCTATTATTCCTGAAGCCCTTTTATAATCACATTTAGAATAAATTTATGACAAAATTTCTAGAATAATTTTTGACAGATGAGCATTAGTAAATGCTAGATGTGGGGTATAAAGATGAAAAAGAACCTAATCCCTAGGATTGGGGGCTAAGAGCCTGGCAGACAAGATACACATGGAAATTAAAAGCATACAATGCAGAATAATAAATTTGGTCATTCTCTCCCTTGTACGACCGTTGGTAAGCAGAAATGGATGAGGGACGGTGCCATCCTGTAGTCAGGGTAAAGCTGCGGGGTGCGGGGGGAGGCGAGGGGAGAATGTTCAATCTGAGGGTTGGAGGATACCCCAGAACACAAGCCTTAGAGGTATACACACTCCGTCAGTCTGTTTTTGAATGCTCGTATTTTTAGGGCACTGTGCTAGGCCATTCTAGTCTTCTGGTCGATAGTCAAGCAGTGGCCACCTATTGAACGGACAAGTGAACCCAATAGAAGCAACATCCACAGGGAAGGACAGGTGATTTATGAAGTGGTTCTGGGGAAATTGGCTCACCATATGGGAAAAAACAAAAATACAACTATGTCTCTACTTCAAATCGTATCCCAAAATAAATTTCCCACGGATCAAACAGCTGTAAGTGAAAAAGCAAACTTTAAATTGAGTCTTGTATTTTTCTAATAATTTTTATGACTTTGGGATAGGGCAAGAGTTCTTAAAACTAAAACATGAATCACAAAGGGAAAGATTGATAGGTTCTTTACACCAGAATTTAAAAGTTCGCAAAAGTTAGACAACGTCACAAGGCAATTAAAAGCTGGACAATGGACCCACACAGAGGGAGGCTTTAGCCGAAATGGTTAAAGAGAGGCCAGGGGGGTGAGCAACCCCCAGGAGAACAGCACGTGGATTTCCTGTCTCCCCACTAAAAGAAAGTGAAATGGGTAAATGAACTCTAATCCATCCCTCTGTGCTTCTTGAGAGGCTTGTGGAGGCAGAGCAATCACCTAGGAGCCTCCCTCAGGCTTCATGCTTATCTAACAGCTACCTCTACAAGAGTAGCCGGAGAAACGCCAATTAAAGTAACAATTGTACAGCACCCTTCCTCCATCAGATTGGTCAAAATTAAGGATTCAGATAGTATCAAGAACTGGGGAGGATGTAAAGAAATAAAACTTCTCAACTACTAGTTAGAATATTGTCTGACAGTTAGCTTTTTTATTATTATTATAATGTAAATACCTGACATTAAGCTTTGGCTGCAGAAGCATCCATTTCAAAGACATCCATCTGGAAGAAACACATCGCCAGCTACACCACCAGGTGAAGAGCCAGGCTGCCCGCCTGTGAAATTCCCCTTTTAGAAAGCCCTGGGTTGGGCCGGCCGAGTGGCGCGATGGTTAAGAACTGGCTTGGGACGCCAGAGGGCCCCGGTTCGGATCCCACATATGAGGGCCAGTGACACTGCC
>NW_017731687.1:434894-465044 GCF_001890085.2 Hipposideros armiger
CTTAGCTGTGGAGGGCAGTGTCACTGGCCCTCATATGTGGGATCCAAACCGGGGCCCTCTGGCATCCCAAGCGAGTTCTTAACCATCGCGCCACTGGGCCGGCCCCAATTAAGACAATTTTAATAAACAGCTAGCTAAGGTAATCAAAAACATAAGCAAAAGAAAACAAATTACTAAGACGGAATAAAAGGAGGAAAAACTCAACAGATCCTACAGATATTGAAGGGCTATTAAAGGAATTTAATAAACACCTTCATTCTAGTGAAGTTGAAAAATACGCCATAGATAACAAGACTAATACAGGAAACAGAAAATCTGAATAGCACTTCATCTTTAAAAGAAATTAGAAACTTTTCCACAAAAAAGCTCTAGGTCATGATGGTCCTATCAAAGATTTTTAAGAAATAATACTACTTAAAATCTTTTCAGAAAATCAAGAAAGAGGGAACGTTTCCCAGCTCTTTTCATAAGGTTGTCATCAATACACAAATAAGCAAATAAACCTGACACGGACAATACAAAGAAAGAAGATTACAGATTATATTCCTCACAAACCGAGATACAAAAATCCTTCACAAAATATTAGCAAATCACGGGGGAGAAAATATGCTGACCTAAGTAACATTGAGACTGAGGAGAGACTATAAGAGAAAAAAAAAAAAAAGTACGCAGCACTGTTCTCCAGTTGTAAAGTTGATTCTCACGTGGGCACGTGTATACATATATACTGGGATTGAACAAATAAGTAAATGGCTGGGGGGGGGGGGCTGCGGTGGGAGCCAGGCTTCTCACTGTCAGAGAGGGAGATGCCGCCTAAGCAAACGGAGAAGGCCAGAAGGAGCCGTAGCACTGCGTTAGATTTGGAGACATCCGTATAAATTCATGTTTTGCTTAATATATTTAGGGGAAAACATAAAAATAATTCCAGGTATATGTGTACACATGTTAGTATATACACATCCAGTTCCGAACTCTGTTCAATGAAGCAATGAGACTGTGGTGGGAAGAAACTAGTGAAGAGAGGCTCAAGAGGCAATCTTGCCTTACCAGATTTTTAAAAACAAAGCCTCCATAATTAAAACACACTGGAAATTCACAAATAGGAAAGTTAAGATGTGATAAAGGTGGTCTCACAAGTCAGTGGGGAAAGGGCGGTTTATTTAAATAAAGATTGCTGGGACAACTGCCTGTCGAACGGGGAGGGAAAGGTACACCTACAATTAAAAAAAATTCCGTGAGGGGAGCATTTGAGATCTTGCCTCCCAGCATATGTCATCAGTTTGGCTCAAATAAACTCTTGTAAAAAAATTCTCAAAAAAAAAAAAAAAAACAGTTCCATGGGGATTAAATATTTCAAGATAGAAATATAATAACTATTTAGAAGAAAATCTATGAAAATATTGCATGCCCTTGGCATTTGTGGCAGTGTTGTATGTATTGGGGGTACTGCTTATGCAACACAGGAAACCAAAAAGGAAAAAAACCCATGGAAATGAAGAAATATTTTACTATGTATATTTAAAATACAACTAAAAAGGTCATAAGCAAAGTCAAAAAACAAAGAATAGACAAAAACCTTTGAAGCACATGTTGGATACATGATTCCTATATATACTACATTAAAAAAAACTCCCATAAATTGATAATATAAGGACAAATAGTGCAATTGACAAATAGTCAAAGGATAAAAGCAGCCATTTTATGGGAGGGGAAATCCTGATGATCATACACATGAAAAGGAGCTCAACTTCACAATTGTCAGGTAAATACCCATTAAAGTAACAATGAGCTACTGTGGTTTTCACCCAACAGGTGGCAAAAAGTTCAAAAGAATGTTACACCCATTGCTAGTGGGGGGGTGAGGGGAGGGGAGTGCAAGCTAGAGGGTCTATAATTTGCGAATAGCAGTGGCCCCTGGAATTACTGCAGCTCTTCAGAAATTAATCTGACAAACTGTTAAAATGAGAAATATATGTATCCTTCTACTCACCAATCCTGGTCTTCCTAGTGAAATATTCCTTGTAGGCTGTAAGTGATAAAAGCACCTCTCAGAGAAATGCATATAGAATTATTCTGTGTTTATAAAAACAATGCCCCACAACATGTATCTGGCTATTTTTTATATTATTGTGATATAAGAACTCCCTAGGTGATGAAAATTTGTTAGAGGTGGGGTAGAGGCATGTTTGAGAAGAGAGAGATGGTTTGGAGACAGATGAGGGAGGAAAAGATTGTGTGACATGAAAAATACTCTAGCATTGTGTAAGAGAAAGAGTAAACTAGAAAATTCTGGTAATATACCAGCAAATGTGTAAAACTAAATATGTATGTGGACAAGATTAGAAGGTAGCATGGGAAAATGGACACGTTATCTTCATTGGCTGTGAAATCGAAAAAAATATATATCATTCTTTGGTCCCAAGCCTTATAACACACCCCTCTAAAATGGTGTTACCTATAAAACTCAATTTACTAAGTGAACAGCTCTGTGCAATTTATTTTCAAGCAATCATTACATTTTCAAGCAATCAATATTTTTCACATCTTGAGTCCTTTTCCAAACATACACAACTCATAGCCCCCATTTTCTTTTTCTTTTTTTTAATGATGTTTTTCTCTAGGGAAGGATGGGAGACCCTTTCCAAACATACACAGTTTATAAGCCCCATTTTCTCTTTTAAAAAAATGGTGTTTTTCTCTAGAAAAGGACAGGGGACAATGTGCACAGGAGAAGGACAGAGGTGGCTCTGGGCATATCTGCAATGTTTATGTTTTGTTTTGGAGGATGAGGAGACCTGAAGGAAATAAATAAGACATTAGGATTCTCTAAAGCTGACTGAAGTGTATGTAGATGTTTCCTAAATACCGACAATATTTTTAGATACCCCATAATCTAAAAGGAGGCAGAATGCCCCAAGAAAAAAGAAAACCACATTCTGGCTTTTAGGAGTCTCCTGGCATGAATAATGGCTCCTACACATTCAATCCAAAGTCATCAGGGCCTGCCATGGACCCTAATTTTCACGTTGGCTTTTTATTACTTCATTATAATAAATGGAGGACAAACAAGGATCACTAGACAGTTAAGGAAAACCTCCCATTGAAAGCAAGATAATAAAATGGTTCCCTCAAAAAACAAAAAACTCAAAAACTTCTAAGTAGTATAATCCTCAGAGATTTGAGAATACATTGCATTCATAAAATTCTATAGAAAAAAATTATATATCTTGGAAGATAAAACCAAGGGCATCTTCCAGACAGTAAAAGAAAAGGGGAGTGAATAGAAAATACAGAGAAGAGATTGAGAGGCAAAGATCAGTAAAGAAGTTTCATTATCTGAATATTAATATAATGATGACAGAAACAGATACTTTAAGAAAAACAATAAAAAAAAAATATCCAGGATTGGGCCAGCCGAGTGGCTCAGTTGGTTAAGAGCATGACCTCTGAGCAACAGGGTCACCGGTTCCATTCCCACATGTGCCAGTTAGCTGTGCCCAAGCTGAGCTGTCACTGAGCCACGAACAGGTGGCAGGATGGCTCAGCTGATGAGAGTACATGTTCCTAACAACAAGGTTGTTGGTTCGACTCCCGCATGGGATGGTGGGCTACCCCACCCACAACTAAGACTGAACACGGATGGCACCTTGAGCTGAGCAGCCGTGAGCTGCCGACAGGCGACTGGATGGCAACTGGACTTGAAGCTGAGTTAGCTGTACCCTCCACAACTAAGATTGAAGGACAACAACTTGGCTGTTTCTCCTTCCCCAATTCCCCAACACTGTTCCCCCTTGCCAATTCCCCAATAAAATCTTTAAAAAAAAAAATCCAGGATTGAAGGACAATAGTTTCTGTATTGAAAGTTGTATTAACTGCACAGAATAATAGATAGGTAGCTAGATGGTAGCTAGCTAGCTAGATAATAGCTAGGTAGATATACATATATCATCACAAACAATAAAGAGAAAAACCTGAAGTTTCCGGAGAGATGGAGGGGGAACAGTTTCCTTACAAAGGAAAGACAAGTATGTACCAGCATTCTCATCCACACTGAAGCCAAGAAATAAGTAGTGCTCTGCATCCAAAGATTTGAGGAAATGTTATTTTCAACCCAGAATAACCCACTGGCTAGTGTAAGGAATGAAAGATATTTTGAGACATTCAATTCTTCCAAAAACTTACCTCTAATGCTCTTTCTTAGTAAACTATTTGAGCTAGTTTTCTGTGTGTTGCTTATTTGTTTATTTGCTTTTGGGGGCCAGAAGCTAAGAGATTCTGGTACAGGGATTTTAACACAGACAAGAGGACAGAAGTGGGGGTGGAGGGGGTGGGCAGAAATCACAGGATGACCGATGTAGGCAGAACAGATTAGCACTGGAGGTCCAAGCATGTCAGGAGGCAATCTGAGAGTTGGATAGGGGCAGGCAATGTTTTAAAACATCCCATTGAATAGAGAGTTTGGAAAAATTTAAAGATATACAGCTATTCAGTCCCTTGGTGTCTGCTGGGGGTTATTTCCAGAACACCCCTACTCCTGCAAGTACCAAAGTCTTGGATGCTCAAGTCCCTTATACAAAATGGCGTAGTGTTTACATATAACCTACACACATCTTCCCGTATACTTTAAATCATCTCTAGATGACTCATAACACCTGATACAGTATAAATGCTATGACAAGAAAACATAGCTGGATATAATATCTGGATCATATACCTGCAACTCAGGTCACTAAAAAAGCTCACCTTGAGGCTTGAAAAATGCTGAAAACTTATCAAATTTTAACTCCCATTTCCTTGCATTTCAACATCAGCATTCTTTTTGCCTTCTCATGCTGTCTATTAGTCATTATGGGTATGCATTAAATAATACACCATCATGAAGAAATGGTTCAAAAGTTCATACTGGTCACTGGCCATCCTGCTGGGGAATGTTGTTAGCTGAGTGAATGGCATGAAGGTGAGTGCCTGATTGTCTATGAGCTCATCTGAGCCTCATGAACCACAACATGCACACAGAGCTCTCTGTTTATTTTAAAGGGACAAAGGAGATACATCACCCTTTACTCTGAGATTCCAATTAAAATGGTGAGAGCCTCCCACTTGTAGTGAGAGATGCAATGGTCCTTACTTTATATCTGGGGATTTTTGCAGGGATCAGGGTGGGAAAAGAAAGGTTACTTCTGTTTCTTCTGTGGACTTCTCATTGCTTCTGAATTATTTGCGTTCACAAATCATCCAACATATGCTGTTAATTTTTCATATCATGTTGCCTCATGCTTTGCCCATTCTCATCCTTTACTTCCCCCAGACAATACTGGATCGGTTCATATTAGGTTGTGCTGAGTGACAGGAAATCCAAAATAGATGTTTATTTCCCTCTTACTTAAGTGGGGGGTAAGCAGTGGATGGCAGTTATGGTAACTGATTACCCGGGGCTCAGGCTCTGTTTATCTTGTTGCTCTACCATCCTCAGCAAATTATATTCACTTCATGGTCCATAAGGCTGCTGAAGCTCCAGCCATCGTGTCTTCATCCCTTTATTCAAGCCAGCAGAATAAGGAAAGAGGCAAAGAGTTGCATGTCCCTTCCTCTAAGGACACTTCTGGATGTTATGTATTCTCTAGTTTTACTTACTTCCCACTGACTAGAGCTTATTGGCATGATCACATCTAGCTACAAGCAAGACTTGAAATTTTAGTTTTTAGTGGTGTTTTTTTGTTTGTTTGGTTTTGGTTTTTGAGCAGCAAGAAATTGGAGGGTTAGTACTAAGGGGGAAAAAGGAGAAACAGATTTGGGGAAATAATTAGAAGACTCTGCTACCACCGTAATCTTAAACTGATGGTCAGTGCTGGTGGGCCATCTATCAAGGGTCTTCTGAAAGGAGAAGCCCGGTGCATCAGCGGTGGTGCAGAGGGAGCCAGGGTGGCAGAGAGCACAGGCTGAGTGGCAGGAAAGGGAGGCAGTGCCCAAAGGAGGGACTCTTCAGGAGGGGAGTGACTAGATCCCATTTGCTTTGTGGCAGGACCACTGGGACTGCTGCAGGCATGAAAGGCACCGAGGGAAAGCAGGGAAGTGAAACGGCAGGAGGCTGCCGCCAGCCCAGCACTGTCCACCTGGAAGGACCAGGTCTCCCCCCATCTCATCCCTTTTGAACCTACTCGCACCTGCTGTGCGGGACTAACACCCCTGAGCCAGGAGCGACAACAACCGTCTGAGTGTGAATACACCCCACCCGTATCCCTCCACTTGTTCTGCGATTCCCGCAGCCGGGTGATGACTATGAGCGTTTCTAAACAGCCCTCTCCCTTTCTGTACCCATTCCCTTCCTCGGGAACCTCTGCGGGGACCGGCCCCTGTCCCCACCACGCTTTGCCAAGACCTGATCTAGGCAAGGGACACCTGCAGTTTGGACCAGCTTGGTCCTGAAAGCTGGGCCTGTTCTGTGTCTGGCATTGCGATCCTCCGTCTTAACATTTGGTTAAATGCACGCGTTAAGAGCGTCGGTCAGGATTGCGCAACGCGGGGCCTAAGGCCGGCGCCCAGCATTGCCTGGCATCCGTTATCTTGCCAGCACTCTGAGTCCTGCCCCCGCCGTTCCGGCTCCCACGGCGTAAGCGAAACAAAAGCAAAGCAGCCAGCCCATCGCGATTCTCTCAAGAAAAGCAGTCCGCAGGAGGCGCCCAGGTGAGCGCAGGACCATCTGTCTGTGAGTCACTGACGTGGGATAGAGCTCTACACTGGCGGAGCCCGCAGGGCCAGCCCCGCAGCGACATCACAGGCCGCCGGCGGTACTGCAGCACGTGGAGCTCGCGGGCGGGGCTGAGGACAGTGTCCAGGCAGCCTCCCTGGGCTCTACAGGCTGCGCATGCCCTGTGCACCGCTCGAGGCTCCCGGCCCCACCTCGCTGTATAGCAGCTACAGAGGCGGCTGGAACCTGAGCCTAGCCTCAGGCGCGCCCCTCCACCCCGGACAACTTCCAAGAAAGGTTACTGAACTTAATCCCTTTTACTGTTGAAAAAAGCGTCTCAGAGACCCGCAGTAACCTGCCCCAGGTCACACAGCTTGCACAGATGAGTAGTGGGATCAGGAGTTGACTCTGCAGCCTCGAATCCCTGCTCCCCAGGACTGGGAGAAGAACTGAATCTGAGCATCTGGGCTGTCTTATATGAACTTGGGGACACTGGGCAAAGGCTTTTGTCCTTCTTTCACAGATGAACAAACTAAGGTCAAACAAGTTACTAGAAATTTACCTGACATGTTTTAAACAACAAAAAAGCCACTTCCTTGGGTCTCCTGTTCATGCATTGTCTTGAAGTGCCTGAGATTTACATGTCTTTGACCCTCGTCCTCCGGCAACACTAGTCCGAAGTTCTTGACCCGGCTGTTAGAGACCAGGCACAGTGGGATCAAGTACCTCCCTCTGAGCCCCAGAGTCCTCACCAGCAGAGTCCGGGTAAAAGACTCCCTAAGATCACACAGTTTGTGAGTGGCTAGAACGACCGACATCGGCGTCGCCCTTCCGTCTTCCTCAAACGTGTCCAGCTTGTGCTTGTCTCTCTGCCTTTGCGCATGCGTGTCCCTGTATGTAACGCTCTCTTCCATCTTCCTGTGCTGGCTCCTCCTCATGGCTTAGATCTCATCTTCAAAGTTCCCTTTCTGAGCCTTTCAGGTCATCCTTTCTCTGACTTTGCACGCCCTTCCACACCACACAACCGAGTTTTATTTTCTCCCTGGACTCCAGCATTCCCTATTAATTACATGTTCCATTAATTGGTTGAGCTCACAACCCCCAACAAAATGAATGCTCCCTGAGGGCAGAGCCTTATTATCTTGTTCTTCATTCTGTCCTCAGCACATTGCCTGTGCCTGCCCTAAACAGGCACTCAATAAGTGTTTGTTGAATGAATAAGTAAATGAATGAACATCAGCTCCCAGCCCTAATAGTCAATGATTGGTCTTGTTCATATGCCCTCCCTCCTTTCTCCTGTCTGTAAGGCAGTCATATCTGGGAGTTTGTATTCGTTTCTTAGGGCTGCTGTAACAGATTTACTGTCCCACAGTTCTGGAGGCTAGAAGTCTGAAATCAAGCTGTCAGCAGGCCATGCTCCCTCCAAAACCTATAGGGGAGGAGTCTTTCTTGCCTCTTCCGGCTTCCAACAGTCCCAGGCATTCCTGGCTTGGGACAGCACCATTCCAGTCTTGACTTTTGTCATCACATGGCCCCTTTCTCCCTGTGTCTCTGTCTTCACATGGCATTCTCCTCTCTGAATCTGTTCAAGGACCCCAATCATGGCATTAGGGCCCACCTGATGACCTCAACTAAGTCTAAACTGTGTCTGCAAAGACCCTATTTCCAAATAAGGTCACATGCAGAGGTATGAATTGGTGTTCACATGCCCTGGGGATAGAGGGCTCTAACATATCTTTGGAGGGGACATAATTCAACCTGTAACAGTGGGCGACTCATGGGGCACTAAAAAACATTTTAGGCAAACTAAGCTGGAAGACGGGAAAGAAGGCATGAAGGGCTGCCGTAAGGGTAAGAAGGATGCCCTGGCTGTACGTCCAGAAATGACATTTCTGGGTGAACTCTCCCTGAATCAAAAGGCTTTCAGGGAACAACGCTTCAACTTTAGAGGTTTCCACAGGTGTGATTTCTATCCCCGCTTGGCCCTTTTCCAGGCTGTAAACACCCCCACTTCCCAACCCTTCACAAAGCATTCTATCTCACTTAATTTGGACTCCAAAGAAATATAAGAGAATGGGCACTTCCTATCTGCCAGGGACTGTGCTGTGCCCTGACCTGCTTCCTTTGTTTTATGGGGACAACTGGCTTGTGAGTTGTCCTATTATTCACTAAATTTTACATGAGAAACAAGGTCTGGACAGGTTAAGGAGCAGCTTCTTCACGCCAAGCTGGGCTTTATACACATCTCTGACTCCTGAGAAACTTCCAGGAAACCCACAGGGACTCTCTCATCAATTCTATGTGACTCAAGGGGGCAGAATGGTGATGTATGGGTGAAGTTACAAGGAAAGGCAACAATTTGGGCTAGATTTGGGGAGGGGGTGGGGGGATCTCAGACTTCTGATTCTCCAGTGCTTAGAATTAACAGTTTTTCCTGATTTGGCTCCTTTTGCCACTGGAGATTTCCAGGCAGTGGCCAGTTTAGATTTTCAGTGTCCTTCCCAAGTCCACCTCACTCTTGGGGGAGACTGAACGCTCTGCCCTATTCTCGCTGGTATGAGCTCTTTGTACATAATTGTGTTTCTGAAAAGGAGATCCACTAGTTCTCTGAGCCCTAGGAGACAAAGGACCAGGAGGCTCAATGCTTACGAGCATGGAGGTCGAGTATTGCGGCATCGAGTAGGGGGCTGCTGCTGCTGCTGACCCATCTCGGGGTTGCCATTCCCTCTGCCCAGCTCTCGCTCTTTCAGTCTTGGACGTTTCTATCCCACCACTGATCCTGAAGCGGACGCTGTTTCCTGAATTCCATTTCTCCGTGTTGAAGAACTGACCCAGCCCTGCATCTCCTCTGGGCTTCTGGCTGACGTCCATGCACCTTGACCTCTAGCCTCCAACAGGAAAGCATCGGAAGCCTGCCTTGCTCCTTTCGAAGCTCTGAAATAAACTTTCAGCTGTTATTTCTGGAGAAACTGCGCTTCCGGGTGACTCCGCTTCCCTGCCACAATCTGCCCTTTCTAGGGAGCAATTTTATTTTGTGGGGAGCAGCATCTGCACTGCTGATTATGGAGGCTCTAGCAATATGGTCCCAGTCTTTTCCTCTGTGAGGAGTCCAATCTAAATACATCTTCCTGCAGGAAGGACAGAAGTGAGCATGTGAGGGTGGGGGTGGGGAGCGGTTCCCATAAATAGTGCTGGCGTCCAAGAAGCAGGAAAAAAAAAAGTCTGATATTAAATGACCTCACGCCATCTCCAGACTCTCCAATCATTGTCTCGCCTGACCCTCACAACCTTACCTACGAGGCTCTGGGCTTCGGGGCTGATCTTCCCACCTTTAGAAATGAAAACACTGAGACAGGGAGGTCAGGGGACTTCCTTGCCCAAGGTCCTGCAGCTAGGATAAAAAGGGGCCGGGGCAGTCGAATTCGAATCCAGGCCTTTTAAGACCATCTCGTTCGCTGCCATTGTCTGGGAAGAAGAACTTGTTGACTGAAGACCTGACTCCTGTTCTCTCTTTCACTCCCTGCACTGCTCAGCTTCAAGCCCCACGAGGGCAGGAGGCCAGCGCGCCCTCTGCTCGGCGCCCACGAGCCGTCTGCTGGGCCGACGCCGCAAGCAGAATCAGCCCTCCTTTCACAGGGAGGATCCGGGAGCTGGTGGGCATCCAGGCTAAGTGTGGACACTGCACACAGCAGGCGTGGACGTGTTGGGTCGAGCGCTCCGCCCAGGACGAGGGCTCGGTCTCCTCCGGTTTTGCATAGCGCTGAAACCAGGCAGGGATCCGCACAGCCTTAGGGTCCTCGGGCGGTGCCGCTCCAGCGGAGCCTCCGCTCAGCACTGCGCTTGCGCGGCCTTGACCTGGACTCCGCCCCCGAGTAGGGACCTACAGCGGACCTACAGCCTGCGCGGCGGCGGCGGCAGCCTGAGGCCGGCGGGACAGGCTCCCCTCCGGACCGCGACCGGCGGGTGAGTGGATGAGCAAGAGGGCCAGGGCTCCGGGTGCGCGTGCATGGGGCGGGTGGGGTCTGGGTGCGGAGGGGGATCGCGGGGAGCGGGGTCCAACGAGGCCGTGCTGGCAGGATGGGTGGCGCGGCCCGCGGCCCCGCATGCCTACCCGAGTCTTGGGCCCCGCTTCGTGGCGAGAAGGCCGGGGGAAGGCCGACTGCGGGCTCGGTGCGGGGGAGGGGCGCGGGCGGCCGGGGAGGTGGAGGTGGAGGGTGCGGGAGGAGCGCAGACCCTGGGGGCCGGGGCGGCGCTGGGTGTGGGTCCGGCGCCCCCTGCCTGCCCGCCTTTGTGCCGCCGCCGCGACCCTGCAGGCTCGCCCCGGTTGCGCAGGGTCGAGACCCTCGGGGGCAGTGTCCGGGCTGCAGACGCTGCTGTGGAGCCGCAGAGCCGGCGTCCTCCGCCCGCCCCCAGCATTTTAAATGATGCATCTCTTGGGAACATTTCTACCGGTCCGCTCCAAGCAGGAAGTGTCGTCAGGAGGCCATTTTTAAAGCCTCCTCCGGGCGGGCCTCTGAGGTAGGAGCTGAAGTGTTTCGATTTTCAGGAGTTAGAAGGAGCCCCTGGGAGACCACAGTGTGACCCCATTGAACCGCGCCTTCCCTTGTAGCACCCACGCTGTGAGAGAGGGACTTGCCTCGGATGATGTGTACCCTCTGTGTGAGCGTGACAACAATAAACTTGAAAACCAGACTGGCATTGTCTTTCCTTGGGCGTTTTGGGAATGTGTCCGGGGACGGGTTTGTCCGCTGAGGACCTGTACATCTTTTGCTGGGGAGGCGGAGGGTAGATGGTGAAGATTTGACTTGTTCCAAATGCTGACATCACGTTGTGGGACCTCCCCCGCCCCAGCCTGCCCTTTTATCTTGTCGCCTTAGGGTTATTGGGCAGCCTCAGACCAGGGAAGGAGACAACGCAAGTACAAAAGAATGAAAATGTCTTAACCGGAAAAGGAAACCGAAGGAAAAAAATGAAAGAAAACACAAGCCCCTCATGTATGTGGGGTATTTCATGTATCCCGTTAAAAATACCCCTGACTTTAAAAACTGGGATAATTAACAATTTATCAACCCCTATCGTTAAAAAATAAAAAGCGAAATTCTGGGCACCTTGTCCTATTCGAAAATAAAAGTCTAAACAGCTAAACTGCAATGTTGTTACAACCCTTAAACATTGTCCCTTAAGTTTAGAATCGAAGTCACCAAGAGTACGACAGACCTTGCTCCTGGGGATCTGGAAGTCCTTTCCTGTAGAAGAGCAGAGAATAGGAATGTTTGTCTTCTCTAAGTCACACACGCAAAATTCAACCCAGTCAGTGGTTTGTGTACACAACAGGATATACCCACCAAGGGTCCTGAAAGCCCAGGGAATTCTTGTCTAGAAACTAGTATCGAACATATTGTCAGTCTCTTTAAGTAGAATGCAAGTAGGATGTTTGGCCCTTTAAATTGTATGATTTTAATGTTATCTTTAACCTAGGATGCGTTTTTTAAAGTTATATTTTATCTTGGGTCGAATATAGCCTTGAAAAATAACACTTGTACCTACCCAGTTTTGTTAGGCTGATGACGTTCATTGCAAGTGCATTTTGAAAACAGCCAAAGGAGGGCGTTACTTGATTTACTGGGCCTCCTCCCTGACGTGTTATGCCAAACTAATATAGATTTTTTTTTAAATCCAGTAATAGCAGTTAAAAAATAAAAACTCATCTATTTGCTTTTAAGTAAGGGGATCTAGGCCAGTTTTTGTGCAACAGGAAGAACAAAGAACATTTTTATTGTTGGCATAAAGCCTGACCTTTCTTTCTTTGACTCCTTCATTCGTTCATTCATTCATTCAACCAATATGTATTGAGTGCCCTCTGCGGCCAAGCCCTACTGTTGACTGATAAGCAATATCCTCGCCTGTGAGTTTTCCCAGTCTTGATTGTTCTCACGCTACCTGGCATAGACTGCATTTTCTGTGTTCACATATGCAAATCAGCCAACTTCAATTTCCAGGATCCATCCTTGGAGTGAAAGCGACTAGAGACCATCTAATCCAGACATTCTCATCATGGGGTGAGGGTTTGGGGGTGGGGAAGGGGAGGCATCAGAATCACCTGGGAAGAATTTTAAACCCTGTGTGACTCTGCCCCACACCGCTGCTTGAGAAGTACTTGGCGGCTCATCCCCTTGGTTTCTAGAAAAAAAGTGCCTGAAGGAGCCAAGGCTACACAGGCGCAGGGCTTCAACCCCAGTGTCTGGCTTCTGTTGCAGGGCGCCTCGTGCAGTGCTCGCTGCCCCCAGGGTTCTGAGTGTAGAAGCCTCTGCGGGGCCTGCCGTTGAGACACATGGGACTCGGTGCCTGAGGAAGAAGAGCTCTGCAACTTGCCACGCTTTTGACTCACTTCTGCAGCTCGACGGCTCCAGACTGGAAGTAAGAACAGTGCCCAGCACAGCAGATGCTGTGACTTCCGTTCACAGCCTCACAGTGGGTAGCAGAAGGCAAAGAGCTTAGATACCAGCTGACCAACTCAGTGACCTTAGAAAAGCCACCCAGCTTCTCCAGATCTGTTACCTTATAAGAAGTAGGTAATTGAAGGGGTACCTTGAGGAATGCTGATGTCATGTATGAATCTGCTTCTGCAGGTACCCCTTCCACCTGATGGGGCCACGGCACTCCGACTGACAAACGCAGCCAACCACTGAGCATCCCAGTCAGATTCCTGGGGTAGCATTTACCACTCTACTGAAACCACCCACTTATCCTCTCCACCTCCTGGTACATCCGTAAAGACAGATGTGGGGGTGGGTCAGTCCTGCATGCTCCCTGGGCGCACACCATGCCAGGCACTGTGCCAGGAATAGCCGAGGTTCCCAGAACCTACGAAGTTGTTGCTGTCATTACACACTTTACAGAGGGTATCAGTGATGATGTTTCCAAGGGCACGTGGCTAAGCAGGGCTAGGACCCAGAGTGCACTTGCCTAATCGCCTCATTACAGTGCAAGGCAGTGGCCTCGTCCTGCCTCCAGGCCCCCACGAGTGGGGTAAGCCCAGCAGAGATGGCACAGGATGCTGATAGTCTTGCCACTCCTGTGCTCTCCTCTGCCCCTGTAATGTCAGGCTGTGGTTCTCAACCTTGGCTGCACATGACGCTCACACACGGGGGCCCAGACATCATTAGTAAAGCTCCCCAGGTAGTTCTGGTGTGCAGTAAGTAGGGTGACCAACCATCCCAAGGACCTCTTTAAAAACTAAGGTTAACATCCTGGACATATTATGACAAGTTGGCACCCTAATGCACAGTTAAGAATCACTGCTTTTCTGGGAGATACCTCTGCTGTGTTTGATTACACTTTTTACTAAGCTCTTAATCCATTTCTTTCAGGAAATTTTGGTTTTCCTTAAAGGCAAAATAAAAAGGAGGGGAAATAACAAATTTATCACCTTTAGAGATCTGAAGTCACTAGGTGTGCTTAATAATTAAATTTTATAATATTGCTTGTCATACTACCTTGTTGTTTTTTTTACCTTGATTTTTTGGGGTTTTTTTTAACACTAACGAGCATATTTGTTCCTTAACTTTCCCCCCTCCCACATATATAACTCTTTTAAGTTTTAGACTTTAGAGCTCCAGCATTGGTCCTATTCTTTCTTTTGAAAGATTTTCTTTTAAATGGTTTTGATTTTAAACTGTATGATAACTTTCTTTGTTTTCTGAAGTAATCTCTACAGGGTGGAGTAAATCCCAAAGTAACTCCTTTGTAGACTGGAGGGTGGGGAGGGAAGGCTCTCCCCTCTGGCCATAGCTCCCTGCTGTCATACGCCTTAATCTCATCAGGCCTGGTCATTAAGCTAAGAGCGGAGATGACTGGACTCTGTTCCAAGGAGTCTTACCAAAATATGTTGACTGACTTCTTGACAGAACATGTACTGTGTGCCAAGCATAAGATTACCTGCCATCTGCATATATACTTCTTCCTCACATCAGCCATGTAAATTAGGCATTATTCCCATTGTCTACATGGGAAAACTCAGGCTCCGAGGTTAGCAAGTACAGCATCACACAGCCACTAACTCGGAAACCTGGGTTCTGAACCTTGCTCTTGGTGTCCCAAGGTCATTGCTCTAACCCTAACTTCTCACCTGGGAAGCAGAGGCATCAGAACAGGGGCCCTCTTGCTCCATTCTGTGCCCACCTCCTATTACACTCTTTGGTTTCAGAAGGAAATCTAGGATCCCAAAGGTGGTACGTTTGTCGCAACATTTGGAAGTATTTTTTGTTATCAGTTTGGAATTCCATCATTTCTAAATTCAAGGTAGTTTGGCAAAAAGCAGCTAGTAGTTAATGGATGCTTTTCCTTCTTTAGACTGACCGTTCAGTTCAATTCTGAGTCTTTGTAATGGTCTGAAAAGGTTCTCGTTGAGTGAGGCCAGCCTCCTCCTGAGTACCATCCTGCTGGGGACATACGAGCAGTTTGCACACCTTCTGTTGAGCTGTTTTGCCCTGATCAGTTGTCACCTGTCCACATGCGTCTGGGCACTTTCAGGTGGGATGTTTAAAATTTGGGCGACTGGGAGACATTTAGGCGAGCCCTCGCTAAGGCTGAGCAGACAGCAGGAGCAGGTGCCATTTTGCGGCCTGTGCCATGGGCTGAGCGCTTTGTCTACATTATCTAGCTCGTTTCTCCTAATGACCCTGTAAGCTTGATGATCTCAAACCCTATTTCCTGGCCTGACAAGAAGTAGAGAGAAGTTACTTGCCTAAGGACCCAGCAGAGCAGGGACAGAGTCAGAGGTTGAACTGCAGACCCTCCACCTCCATCCCTTTGCTCTGTGGTACAGCAGCTCCAGCCCTGCCCCGGGACAGGATGTGGCCGGAGCCGTGATGATGGGATTTTTGGAAGGAGCTCCCTAAATGTGCTTCTCTGTCTAGAAAGGATGCAGTCAGTCAACTACTGATTTAGGTGGGCGTCTCTCAAGAACAGCATTGTGTGTGATGGTGCACGTGATGTCACTGGCCAGGCACATGATGTCATTGGCCAGCCACTTTTGTTACTCACCATGTGGACATCTGACGTGGAGACGCATTCATTTGCTACAGGGATATTTCACAATCTAGCTGGGCTTGGAGAGGAAAAGATATTTTAGTAACTAGCTTGTACATAGAAACCTAAGTTGTAATTAAGTTGGAGTGAAAGCATCTTCTCCACGGTAATTATAAGCACCTGTCAGCCAGTAAGGCTGGGTGGGTGGATGGTTTTCCCCAGAGGTCAATTTTCTTTTAGGCTGTACAACTAAACAAATATAATGAAGATTATAAAATGAGATTCAGAACATATTTTGGAAAGACTAGTTGCCAGGCAGCTAAGAAGCTTGTTATTTATCCCTGTAACTGTTTTTGTGATCGGCATCATTTCTTCTAGTTTTTTCAGGAAAAAATGGAAAATAATATTTTTAACAGTTTCTGATGTGTGAGTAACTTAGCTCTAAGCACCTATAGTCACATTATCGCATTTAATCCCACGACAGTGCTGTGAGGTAGGTCCTGTCACTGTCTTTTTGACAGAGGAGGAAAGCTGACAGGTCACACACCTCGAAACGAATGGGACTGAGATTTTAAAGCTCTGGAATCTGATTCTAGAACTGGTAGCTTTAAACACTATTTTACTACTTATTTCTTTCCTAATTCTGTGAAATGCTTGAAATTTATAGTATTTAGACGTCAAAGCTTTCTTTTTAATAAGAATTTATCCTTCATGGTTTTTATAGCTCTCAATGCCACTGAACTGGTTTCTAACAAACCTGGTATTTTTTTCATGTCCTCGTAATAAATCTTTAAGAAACCAGGGCAAGTGGGCTCAAAGTCAAAAGTAAATGCTGCACTGAGGCCTTTTCCCAGGAAGAGACAAGACGGCCTAGAGGAGGAAGCACATTTGTGAGACACTGTTCCACATCTCTGTGGCGTGTGGCAGATGTCTGGCTGAGGCTGTGGATAATTCTGCATTAAAAAGCACACTGTATGCTGTTAAAACCAAAAAGCACAGGCAATTTACTATTAAGTTGCATCAGAAGTTACGAATACTAAGTATTTTCTGTGTTTTTGAGGACCCTCCTGAGTTATCTAAAGAATGTTTGTTTCTAGCCCTAGGAGGTTGAATGCTGGGCATTTTGTAACAGGTGTTGTGAGTACGGAAGGCAGGTGAACGCGGACAGCGAGGTCAGCAGTGACTTACTGAGCGCCCTCTGGGTGTCAGGCACACGCATGGCGGCGCTTTGTCTGCAGTGTTTTTTGTAATCCTTGGTCATCAGCCCACAGGGCAGTAATCTACCAGTAGGACCCAGCCGGTAGTACCTGAATGTGAACCAGAGAGGGGAAGTGGGGGGATGGGGGAGTAGGGCCCTGTGTGGCCTCAGGAGTTGTCCACGTGTAAGTCCAACCTCAAGCCGCCTTAGTTCTCCTATGCCGCTTGGTCCGTTTACCTCTGCCTTGGGTGTTACAGCTGAGATCTTGTCCCTGCGACTAGCCACACAAGTTGCAAAGGCCAAAGAGAACTCTGTCTGCTTGTTTTAAAGAAACCTGCCATCTTTTTCACCTGGACTAAGGGAAGTACCAACATAAAAACATTGCATTATTTTGAGAATGGTTTAGAAGCCAAGAAGATACTTTCTAACAGGTGACATAACTCATTCATGACCTAGATGCCTGGCCCTCCCCATAAACTGCTTGCTAAGCACAGCCTCGTGCTTTGTATTGGCACTTGCTGCTTTGGATTCTTAACTCAAAATCAGTGCTGAGATGGTTTTGTGGAAGCACCTGCACGGGGCCTGTGCATTCCTTGGGCTCTCTCCGTGGCGTGGTTAAGTCCTTAGGGACTTGCCTCCATCAGGATGCTCTCCACTTGCTAATGTATGTGATTTTCTCGTCTAGTCTGTCTTACATGTTAGGTTTTCAGTTTTAGCAGGAATGACACCCCCGAGTTTTAAAAGGACTTGGAGAGGAAATGGCAAAACTGCCTTCTGTGATTTTTTTTAAGAATATTGGAGGCTGAAAATGTATGAATGGAATTCTGCTTTGGATGATACTTCAAATAGAGGAATCTCATTATATGATTTGAGAATTCTTTAGGCTTAATGTGTAAGGTGTTACATTGGAAGAGTTGGTATGCAAGTTGTGCCAGGCAGGCAAGTTGCTTTTTCTGTTTCTTTTTCTGCCCCCGCCCCCCTGTAACTAGTAGGATTGAGTCTGGTAGACGAGATGTACTTATCCATGGGCATGCGCGTCTTTGTACAGAGCTGAGAACTAAGGACTGGGGGAGAGAAGCGTGTAGATTCGTAGGTAGTCTGTCAAGCGGAATTAAATGGTAGCTCCAGAGTCAGGATATAAGAAAGTTACAAGGAGGCTGGTTTCAGTTTCATTTAAGGGTAAAGTCTTGAAAATGATAACTATGTGATGACAAAATTAACTGCCTGGGGGAAAGAAGCTTTATTTACGGCAACATTAGAACATCAACTGGTGAAGATGTTCTAAAGGATTGAAATAATGCTAGAACTTTCAAACAGTCGTTTCTTTTTCTTTTTTTTTTTTTTTTAAAGATTTTATGGGGGAATCGGGGAAGGGGAACAGACAAGTTGTTGTCCTTTTGTTTTTCAGTCTAGTTGTGGAGGACGTAACTTCACTGGCCCATGTTGGTATTGTGATCATTGCACTCTTCCCAACTGAGGCAGATTGGTCACCTGCCATTGGACAGCCGCTCACGGTGGCTCACGGCAGCCCACTGCAGCCCCACTGCAGCCCACGCCGTCGCCAACCACTCACGGCAGCCCAGCTCCAGGTCGAGCTGTCAAATACTGGCCTTTAGTCGTTTCTAATACTGGCCTTCATCCGACTTGTATGGTGTGCTTTTATAAACCACAAATGTCCCTTTCCCTTTCCACCAAGATTTAGAGGCACTCACTTTGGAGTGAAGCCCAGGCCTGACTATTTTCGCTGTGATTCTGAGGCTCCTCCAGACTTGGGAACCACTGGACCAGAGCCCTTTTTAAGCCCTGTTAGGATTTGGGCCTGTGGCTTTTTTAGGTTCCGGTTGCAGCCATGGCTTTCTCCATTTTAACAGGATGAAAATGCTGATGTAAACATACTGATGATAGGAACATTCTTAGATGATAGAAAGTCTGTGATTTCAGGGGTCAGCAACGTCAGACTGGGCTTCGGAATCACCTAGCTGAGCAAGCAATGGAAATGGGCAGCTTGCTTGAAGGCACTTGATTAGTAGCAGAAGTTCTGGGTGCCACTGTCTGTGTCACTGTCTTCCCTTCATCAAAGCCACTGCACAAATCTGGAAAATAGAGTCATCACCTTCTAGTGACTCCTCTGAAAGTCCTACCTGTTGCATGGACCAGGAGTGCAGTGGGAAATGGAGGGCCTCGTCTTTGCCCGCGGGTCCCCTTTTGCCAGTTTGAAGCATGCGTCCCCTAGTCACAGTCCCCTTGCGTAGGTAAGCTTGTGAACACTGAGCCGCTAGCCGGTGCCTTGCCACCCGCCAGGCCTCCGCCCACTTGATGCCTGGGGATTATACACAGTTAGGGTAGAGCACGTCCGATGGAGCCCTCAGATGTCCCCAGGCTTGACTGCATGCTTTGGAAAGGAGGCAACTATCTTTTGCAAAAGCAACATAGGGAAAAGACACTGTCAAAGAAAATAAAGCTTGTTTATTAATAGGGTATGTTATGATGCTTTCCAAAAATGCTTTTAAAGGGCAAGTTACATGCTAGACCTGAGCATGCAGTCATTGTTTCTCTTGACCCCGCAGATCAGCCTTTGGGACTTGGCTGTGGCCCCTGGCCTGGTGGCCGTGTGCCAGGACAGAGCCACTAATTGTCGCCCGCAGTGCTGCCCATCCCTGAGCAAACACTGACCGAGAGCCAGTGTGCGCCTCTTGACGCTTAGAGAAGCACTTTACAACTTCACAAGAGCTCTCTCCTACTCCTTAGCGTTAGTGGTCACGCCAGCGCCGAGGGAGAGGTTGGATCAGTGTCCTTAATTCTAGTTGCCAGATGCAAAAATGGAAACTCAAAAGATTGAAGTGGTTTTTTTTTTTAAGGTCATAAAAGTAAGGCTTTTAACAGATTCTCAAACCAGAATGGTTTTTGCAGCTCCTAATTCTGTGTATTCAGGGGCAGGGGGCAGTGTATTTAAAGATAATCAACCCTTTTGATATAAAAAGTAGGCACTGTTACACGTAGTGTGGTACTTGCTCTGGAAACGTGTGTGTCTCTCCAGCAGCATTCTACGCCACCTTCGTGTCCCACCGGGTCTCCCTGTCGCTATCATTTCACCCTCACAGACTTGTCCTCGTAGCCACTGGAGGCTGTTGCGGGAATTGATTCACAGATAGGTCATGTCGCTGCTCTGGTCTGTCCCCTGGTTCTCTTTCTCGGGTGGAGGCCAGGCCATATCCATGGTACTGTCTTTAGATCCTCCCTTGAGCAGCGCCCCCTCCCTCTGACTTTCTTTCTTCCCTCCTCTCCCTGCCCCTCATCCTGCCGTCTCAGCCATGCCCCAGACCCACTTCCCACAGACCCTCTCCTCTTGGTGTGAAACGCCTTCTGCCAAACAGCCACAGAGCTCGCCCCCGGCTGCCCTGAAGTCTCTGCCTGAATGGCGCGTACCATCACAAGGCTCTCCTGATTGTCCCTGCCTCCAGGCTCACAGCTTCATCGCGTAGTCACTCCCTCAGCCCCTCGCCTTCCTGTATGGTTATTTTGTTCCCAGTTACTGTCTGACAAATAAATATATAACCCGCTGGCCCCCGTATCCTCATGAGGGTAGGGACTGATTTGCTTTTGGCCGCTGCCACAGAGCACTTAGGACAGAGCCTGGCACGTGATGGATGCTGAGATGTTGGAGGAATGAGTATGTGTCTACCTGGTACTGTCAGTGTCGACGTACCTACCACTTGTGAAAGCAAATGGAGCCTGTGAGTGCGAGAGCTGGGATCCACGCTGATGATCAGCTATAGTGTAGAAACAAATGGACGCCTGAGCCGAAGCCCGGGCCGCACTGCTTGATGACTTGTGTTTTTCAAAACTGAAGTGACAATCCCCTGTCCTGTTAGGCTAATATGAAATTATACCTGGGAAATGGCGAGGTGCACTCAGTGACTCTTAACAACTGTCACTGATCAAAGGCTCTTCTGAGTGACAGCTGTGAGTCCCTTCCTCCTGGTATGTTGACGTTTACAGTTGATCTAAAGTGGTGACTTTTAGGGGGCTGAGTTTGAAAGTATTTCCAGTTTAGGCTTGTCATTCTGCCAGTTCTGTTGCATTGTGTGTTATTATCAACGTGTGTCTAAGATTATTGTATGTCGAGAGTTAGCATAAGTTCCCAAAGTCATTGACATATAGGCTAAGTTTGGAAATCGCTTAGCTAACCCTTAAGTTCATGTATTCATCATGCTTTCTGGTTTCTTTTTTTCCCCGCTTATGTTGCCTGGAACATCAGAGAATTGGAAATAGTCACGTCTGGGGACCATGCATGGACTGCGGTGGTATATAAAAGGAGCTAATTAAGTATGCTCCCAGGAGGGAACCACGTCTCTGCCAATCACAGAGCACATTGAAAGATGCCTCTGAAGGATTTTATCATGTGAAGCCTCTGGATTTCAGTGGACTCCATTCAGAAATGCAAATAAAGAAGATGAAGGACACTGGGCAGCAGTTGTTTACTCCACAAGTGAATGGACATAATTCCTTGACCATGTCGCCCAGACAACCTAATGCTGATAATCGAGCGACTCGGCCATATAGGCAAGACGCCCAGACTCTTCTGTGTCAAGGCTCAGAGGCAGAGGCTGCCATGATGACCACCACCACGTGTGTCAAGTGCAAAAGTGTGCACAAAATTCCTCTTCAGGACTTGAGAAAGGGCACCGGGCAAGACCCAGAGGAAGACGAGTATGTGTGCTTCCAGTGCAGCCTTGGCGTGGCTTCTCCCCACTTTCATTTGGGGGACAGTAATCCCAGCGCTACTCATGTAGGAAATAAAACTGAAACCATCTCCAATCCTGGAAATAACAAATTTAAGGTAAGGAACTTTAAACCAGGCAAATACTATTGTGATAAGTGTCGATTCTCCACCAAGGACCCTCTGCAGTACAGGAAGCACACACTTCAGCACGAAGAGATTAAGTTCATTTGTTCTCACTGCAGCTACGTTTCCTACACCAAAGGGGAATTTCAGAGGCACTTGGTGAAACACACGGGCATATTCCCTTACCAATGTGAGTACTGTGACTATGGTGCTATTAGAAACGATTACATTGTCAAACACAGAAGGAGGGTTCACGAGAGGGCTGGCGGGAAACGGCCGCCCAAAACTATTGCCAAGTTGGAGCCCAGGAGAAGCAGCACATCAAAAAACACAGAGCTTTTAAAAGCCTCCAATCCAAGCATTGCTTTTCAGAGTAAGTTGTCAGATCAGCTTTCAAGGTTCTCTCTCCATGCAAGTAAAGACAAAACACACAATGTCAGGTCCTTACTTGAATCAAAGGAACACCAAAAAGACGTCGTGTGTGTCCCAAATAAAATGCCACTGTTGGAGCCAAATGAAGTCACTCTATTCAAGGACAAAAGTGTGGAGGTGGAAGTATTATCTCCCTCCAGAGAGCCCGTCCAGCCTGGAATGCCACTAACAGTTGTGGCACCAGCGGAACTGGTGGTCCCTGCAAACTGTTTAGCCCAGTTGATAGATGTGAAGGTTGTCAATGGAACACAGCAGCTTGTTCTGAAACTGTTTCCTCTGGAAGAAAATAATTGCCTTGAAGCTGGTGGGGGTGATGGAGGTCCTTCTGAACGGATAGCGAGAGAGAAGAGTTCAAATGAGCAAGAAAAAACGGTTTCTGCAGAACAAACAAAGTCACTCACGATTGGAGGGAATGGTGGGGAACTTGGTAGTATTGATAATCTTCAATCATCAGTTCAGAAACAACTTAAAAATGTGAAATGGGTGAGGTCTTACGATTTTTTCATGTCAAATTCTAACGTTCACAGCTATAGAGAGACCCTTCTCAACTCTGAGAGGGTTGAGTATTTGCAGAAAAAAAGCCACATGTATCCACATAGAACTGCTCTTCCTCCCGTGGCCTTAAAACACCCTTCCCCATCATCTGTAGACAAGAGCAGTGTCTTATGGGGTCTTGGCACTGCATCAGATCCTTTTCCATATAAAGCTGCTGTTTCTTTTCCTGAAGATGGAAGAAATTTACACAGTGACCCACAGAGGTTACTCCCTCTTCCATCACCCGCAACCCTTTCTTTCTTGGAAGAAAAGGGCTTATTGCCCATAAGAAAAAGTGACTTGGAATCTAGAAGTGGGATCAGTATTCCCGTAACAATGGTTCCGTCTACTAGGAAGCTGAAAGACAGCCAGACACAGGAATACAAGGCAGTTTCAAATATCGGCCAGATTTCCTCTCAACGTAGAAGTGAGTATTTACACATAAACATAACAGGAGAAGACAGAATCAGATCTCAACAGCCTGGGGATAAACCTTTGGAATTAAAGAATTCTGAAAGGACCAGTGACTCTTTCGAGGGCCCGGTCATCTCATCAGTATTTTCCCTGAGCTCTGGATCTGAAGATGTCCCTGAGGGTGTTAAGTGGAATAGTTCAACATCCAAAAAAAAGTCAATTGAACTCTTGCGCAGAAAGATAGCTCAGTTAATTGAATCCTGTGGCAAGCCTTCATCTTTGGCTGGAAATAACGCACATCGCCATTCTGTGGGGCAGGCATCAAAGGTCACTGAGAAAGCCACCCCTGAAGGTGTTCAAGAAATGAATGTGTCATTTACTGGCCCTGGCTATCCCCTGGGAACTCTCCCAAAGCCTCGCGATGTCGGCAGTATTAGTGCCCAGCTTACTCGCCAGCGCATATATCCACAGTTTATAGAAGGCAGCAATGGGAAAACTGAAAGCCAAGTAACCAGGAAAGCTCATGTCGCTACTCCAGTGTTGATCCCCAAGGGGGCAGTATTGAGGGTTCTTAATTCCTCTGACGATGCCCATGTGATAGAGGCTGCGTGTGGAGCACCCGTCAGCATCCCTTGCAGTGAGACCCAGTTAATAACACCCATTCCATTGTGCCCAGCGAAACAGACAGACTCAGATTTACAGCCTCTGACAAATGAAAGTGGGCCAATAGACATGTCCCATAACCTTGACACAACTTTTCGGCCTAAACCAAGAAGAGAGAGTGTGGTTTGTAGCACCACCCCTAAAAAACCTGGCACCCTGCATGGTCTGCAGGGAAGCAGTGAACTGAGTAAGCAAGGAAAACTGCTTCCCAGAAGTCTTTCTATCAGTAAAAATAAAACCAAACAAGTCAACTCATCCAAGAAGAAAAGCAAGATTCAGGCCGATCCCAGCCGCTGTCTCAAGGACCCTTCAATTTTTCAGGTTGCAAGACAGCTACGACTGATAGCAGCCAAACCAGACCAGTTGATTAAATGCCCCCGTCGGAACCAGCCCGTCATCGTGTTAAACCACCCAGATGTTGACTCACCAGAAGTGACCAATGTGATGAAGGTCATAAATAAGTACAAAGGCAACGTCCTCAAAGTCGTCTTATCAGAGAGGACGAGGTGTCAGTTAGGCATCAGGCGGCATCATGTTCGGCTCACCTACCAGAATGTGGACGAAGCCAATCAAATGAAAAGGCAGATGATGTTGAAAATGAAACTTAAAAAAGTTCATAAAAACAACTATCAGGTGGTGGGTTCTTTGCCTGATGATGCACAATGTATATTCAAGTGCTGGTTTTGTGGACGGCTATATGAAGACCAGGAAGAATGGATGAGTCATGGCCAACGGCATTTGATAGAAGCAACTAGAGATTGGGATGTTCTTTCTTCCAGGGGCAAATGAGTGACAAATTGGTGTTTGAAGCAAAGTGTTTTTCTTTTAGCTTATTCTGGTTTGGGTTGGGGTTTTTCCCTGCCCTCCCTGACTCACTAGGAGAAATGCAGATGGTAGGAACGGGGAAGGATCACCAGTTCTTTGGGCCCCTCATGGGAATGATGGGAACCAGAAATCTGGCGTGATCTAAGATATGTGACTGGAACTTAGAAGGTGTTTGAAGCCCCTGGAACAGTACACACAAATCTAAGTCCATGCATTTTTCTGGAGAGAAGTGAAATTTGCAACAGATTTTTCAGTGGGATCTGAGACTTTTCTTTAACACCCCTTTTTCTCAGTAGATACCCATCTTTTGTAACCCATGCAGACAGGCGGGTTTGGAGTGTTTCACACATGTTAATTATATAAGAAAATGCTACTGAAGAATCAAGCCCGTGCTTTCATGTGCACACCCACTTTTTTTGGCGTTGACTCGCCTCCTGAATATTTGGTATATAATGGAAATTATATTTTCTAGTGTTACCTTAAATTTGGTTATAGAAAAGTGGTCATTCTTTTCAATCTCTAACCCACCCCCCCGACCTCCAATAATACTCATAAGTGTTCTTTATAGCACAGAGAGCTGTGCATTTTTTTTTTTTTGGCTGTTTTAAAGAATGATTCCAAGGGTTTAGCTGAATTTCCTACTTCAACAGCAGGAGTTAAGGAAGAAAGAAAACATTTTCAAACTATTATGTTCTTTTTAAATATCTTAATTTATGACAACTGGGGAGGGAATGTGCCTCTTTGCAAAATCAAAAAAGAAATGGTCACAAAGGGAAAATGACCTAAAATCAAGTCCTCTGTGTGCCCTCACCCCTCCCACGAAGTCACCAATTAAAAATGTGAATGAACAGGCTTCTTACAGCATAGGTAAACTTGGGAAGATAATTCAAGGTCAGATTGTAAAGATAGTTGTGACTTTAATAGTTGAGTTTTCATTTGGGAATTCACCCGTAGACCCTGGGTGAAGGCCGCACTCCCTCCCTCCATCACTAACGCATTGCAGACAGCTCTGCCAGGTCACCGCTCACTGTCCCTTTGCATTCTTCCGAACAGGCCCTCCTGTGGAATAAGGTAGCTTCCCTACTCACCTCCTGTCTTTTTCCTTTGTGCCTTTCAGGCCCCTTAAGGTTTTCCCTCGTGAAAACCTAAGAAACGGGCAGGAATCAACAAAATGGAAACATCCCACCATCTTTGTTGAGGTCATAGACACACCATTCCTGGGTTTCATCGATAGGAACAGTTTCGTCCACTTCTAATTTACCTTAGCCTCAGGCATGCTTTCCCTCATGTTCCCAAGAACACTCCTGCTCCCCTGTCTGCCCATAGGTGTCAGGACAGCTGCTGATCTCACCGGCACCTTCGTGCATAAGTAAAAAGCCCGTCCTCCGCACCTTGTGGCTTTTGGGGCAGGTAGTCAGATTGGTGAATATAGCTCGGCCTGGATTTTAGTCCTCACGCCCACTCAGCCGGGCACCGAGCATCATGCAGACCATAAAGGGCTCAGCCACGGACGGGGCAGGCCCAGCTCATGTCATGTGTCTGCCTCCCAGTAGGGACTGCGACTTCCTTACGGAATGTGTGAGTGTAGTGAATGAAACTAGGGCTGTTACACCGAAAAAGACAAGTGAGATTTCTGTTGCTTTGGGTAGCCAGTCAGAGACTTGATTTTTTTTTTTTTTCCCCCACTTGGGAAAGGGTTTGATTGTCCTCTGATCAGTGGGGATTACAATTCTTTGTAGTTGGTTCTCAATTACAGGTAATCAACATTTCTTATGTATAATTCAGTACATGATCATTATGTTGATTAATTGGTTAATTTTTATTGAAATTTAAAATTTGGATTTTTATATGTGTGTGTACACATATAAATATTTTTTACCATATGAAAACTGCAGTAGCTAATTTTCTGATTTCCTATTTTGTAATGAAATTAAGTGGGCTGGAAAAATAGAAAATGTTTTTTATTCTAGAAAATTTATTTTGAAAGTACCTTTTTATAATGTTCTGATCTCACTATTAGATAATAAAAGCACATAAGTGATGGGTCTGATGCGTATGAACAAACAGGAGTACAAACAAACCCCTGTGGATCATTTCATCACAGTATTTCATCCCCATGCAGTTCGAGTTGGTGCTTTTTGGGGAAAGGAGCTTGTGGACTACTTGACTGCGTAGAGGAGAACGTTCTCAAGGTTTGTCCCTGTGTGGATTTGTACCCCTCCAGCGCGAAAGGAGCCTCCTGAGATATTCAGAGGAGGAAGAGAAAAGACTGATTTTTGTTTGTTTTTTTTCTCTTATACCTCACTACATAGTCGCGTCTTTCCCGAAAGGCTTCACGTGACCTTTCAAGAAAGATGACCATGAATCAGGTCCAAGTGTTACGTGTCAGCATGAAATGTGTGCACTTTGCAGCATCAGCTGTTTTTCAAGTTACCTAACCTCAGTGAACGTACTTGTACGGGACTAACTGGTGAACAGGATATGTAGCTAAGCTTCGGGGGCTTTTCCGAACTACAGTGCTTGTTAAGGAATTAAGGGCCTGGAGTCGTAAAAAATGAGAAAACAAAAATTGGCTGTCTTCCTTCCCTACGTAAAGAACTTTAGGAATAGCTTGTTAACGGGTAGGTAAGTGTCGTGAAATGAGTATGTCATTTCTGACAAAATTGAGACAGCAGGACTGTGTTGGGTGTTTGTATGCTTCCTCACCTTGATTTTGAAGGACCCCTACTCAAATTTTATTAATAGTACTTACTAGTAAAATCATTTTACACTTTTTAAAGTAGATTTTCTTTGGGGGATCAGAAGTCAGATGATCTTGTTATATTTATGATATGACAGTGAAAACTTAAAAAAAAAAATTAACTCGAAGTATATGCTAATCGATTATATTTTACTCACATTTTTATCCCCAGCCCCAAACAATTTTGTGAGCCCCTGTTATGGGTCAAGTGCTGTCTGTTGAACTAAACTGAACACAGTGTGTTAACCCTCAGAAGCTGCCGCTTTCTCTAGGACATACCATAGAAGCCATCCCAGCAAATGAAGGTGTGATGCTGCTTGGCCTTTGGATTAATTTTTGAATCTGTCAGTCAACGTGAGCAAAAAATAAAACACCGCATAACATGTTTTAAGCATTATTATAAGTCCTGTGTTAACAGTTTGTGTGTCTGCTGCTTTGTTCTTGAAACACGCCTGTAGCTAGATATAGCAGTTGGAGTAAATTCTGTTAGAGCAACTAAAATTTTCTCTGCCCTTTCATTTCAAATGTTAAGCAGCTGGTCTTGTATGAACCACATAATGCCAAGGAGCATCATGGGATACAGCACGGATGCTTAGAATTCCACCAAGGTGTAATCTGAGTTAGATGCACTGCTGTTTAACCTCGCATACCCTGAAATGAGGCCAGGAGACTTGCTGAAACCCACAAGAGGTGCTGCTTTGGGCAGCAGTGTCCATTTTCATACATGGTCAGTGGCCTCCTCAGGGAGTGTGTGGGGCACTTAATTGGCTCTCCACATGTCACCTCTCAGCCAGGACAGGGGCCTGGGTGGGAGTGCCCGAGAAATTGAGCCTCCTGGACCACGTGACTAGCTACACTGTTGATGGCATCTTTCCAAATTTAATTGATCCCACACATATTTGGGAGGAAGTGGGGATATTTGGAGGGGGCATAATTCCTTCATCTCATTCCCAGCACCGAAGTATTCAAAGGGAAGACTCTTGAGCTGAACCTTGACAGAACCTGAGGAAAAGGAGATGGGAGTTGCTTAACTTCAGCAGTTTGGCTGGTTATCTAAGTTGCAATGAGGTATTATCCTCTAATCCTACAGGTCAAGTCTAATCAGTTGTCACCTTTGGTCATTTAGAGGAGAGAGCTTTGTCGTAGGCAGGGGTTACCAGGCGTGGCTACAGTATGAACGGAAGGGGACTTGGGCAGAAGCTGACTTCAAGACCATAAAGTGAGGAAGTGGCAGTCACTAATCCACATTGTATTATTAAGAAAACTTAAGCTCAGAACGACCAGCAACATCCAATTCAGGTGAGGGAAGTATAGGCCACTGTTTTGACAGGAAGCACCCTGCCACCCCCTCGTATCTGTGATGCTCTCTTTGCTCTCTGGCTGTCACAGCTCACACTCAGCATGACTTGTCTTCTTAAGGTTCCAACTCAATCAGAAGAGCTGGGATGGGATACCATGCTGAGGAATTTGGACTTCCTCTAGAGCAGATGCTGCGAGCCTTATATGTGATCTTAACTTTCCAGTAGCCACATTGAAAAGAGCGGGTGAAATTAAATATTTGTGACCCAAGACATGTAAAATGTTAAACATTTTCAATCCAAGTTTACTGAAAGATTTTGTGTATACACACATATTAAACTTTTTAAATAAAGTTCAGAAATCTGGTGTATATTTTCAACTTACAGCATGTTTCTATTTTGATGCTCAATTGTCGCTTACAATGAGATGTGCTCCTTCCAAAATAAGTTCTGTTTAATGGAAAGACTTCAGACTGCTGCAGTTTTTGTATTTAAATGAAAATTTCAGTTCTCCAGTCATGCAGCCACAGTTCAAGTGTTCATTACCCATCGGTGCCTGCTGGCTGCCATATTGGGCAGCACAGGACAAGGGAAACAGTGTATTGTAACTATAAGCTTACTGCCTGAGCTTCTGGGTGGGAAGAACTGGATTTTATTTCTGTGCCTCTGAAACCTCACTCGTGTTTCAGGAATGCCTGTTCTGCGCCTGATTCCATATTAGTGGCCAGCAGTTCTATTGGTAAGCCTATACCTTAGAAAAAATTGTTGCACATGGGCCTTTTTTGAGGATATTTTGCAACTGTAGTTGGTCAGCCAAACAAGTGTTTATTTCTCGTTCACACTGCACGTCCCCAGTCTGACAGGGAAGGGGGATGTCTTATCTTGTAGCTGTACCAACTGAACCACTTGGGCTCCTCCATCACGGTAATGGGAAGAAAGGAGAGGATCTTGTATAACTGGTGGGCTTCCACTCACAACCCACCCATTGCGCAGAGGAGCTCACAGCCCTCCAGAGGGGCTCTGCAGTCTCCTGTGTGTGTGAAGAAAGCATATTGACCCCTAATAATCTCTAACACATGGGGTCAGAGGGTCCCTGCTGGAAGAGCACACATGGCAGCCGCCTGTGTGGAAAGCAAGTTGCCCGTCTGATGGTTGTGAAATGGTGGCAGTCGGCTGGTGAAGGTAGGAAAAACAGGAACGTCAACTTAAATTTGGCAATATCTCAGCTTGAAGAAGCAATGTTCTTGTTTTCATTTCTCTGATTCCTAGTGAGATAGTATACTTTTGCAAGTGTTTATCAGACGCTTTCATGTGCTGTGTATGGCCTGCTGCTATTTCGTCCATTTTATTACTATTGAGCTATTCATTTTAAAAGTTTTAAAGAAAATACAGATGTACTTAAAAATCCATAAAGAGGGCCGGCCGAGTGGCATGATGGTTAAGAACTGGCTTGGGACGCCAGAGGGCCCCAGTTCAGATCCC
>NW_017731687.1:472294-482227 GCF_001890085.2 Hipposideros armiger
CCTCCCTCCAAGAAGAGATAGAGGCTGGAGAATAAGTTCAATGCCAATGGCCAACGATTTAACCGATCATGCCTAGGTAATAAAGCCTCCATAAATCCCCAAAAGGACTGGGTTCAGGGAGCTTGTGGACTTGTGAACACGTGGAGGTACTGGGAGAGTGGTTCTCCTGCAGGGGGCACGGAAGCTCCTTGCCCCTCCCCCATACTTTGCCCTCTGCATCTCTTCCATCTGGCTGTTCCTGAGTTATAACCTTTTATAATAAACCAGTGATCTAGTAAATGACATGTTTCTCTGAGTTCTGTGAGCCACTCTAGCAAATCAATCAACCCCAAAGAGCGGGTTGTTGGAACCTCCAATCCAGTCAGTAGAAGGTGACAACATAGACTTATGATGGACATCTGGCAGGGAAGGGGGCAGTTTTGCAGGACTAAGCCTGTAACCTGTGGAATCTGATGTGATCTCTGTGTAGGTAGTGTAACATTTCAGTTGAATTATAGGACAGCCAGCTGGTGCTCAGGGAACTATTGTTGGTATAGAAACAACACCCCTCCCCCATACATACACATTGGAATTGGGTCCAGAATTTCTAAATTGTCATGGCAACACGCTCATGAAACAGCTACTGTTGGCATCCCTCTTGTTCAAATGAGACGACCAAGGCTAGAGAAGTACCTTGCCCAAGGAGTGGGCGGTACACACCAGAACAAGGATCCAACCGGTCGGTATCATGCTAAAGCCTAGTGTTTAACAGAGACAAGCCCTACCTGAGGAGCAAAGGCACCAAGGTGAGCACCACCATATCATCTGCGGGTAACTACAAAGAGGGCTGTTTCTGGACAGTAATGTGAGAAGCAGAAAATAGCTAAACATGGAAGAGTTTATGTACCGTGTCAAGAGGTTGGGTATTATCCTGGGGTTACCGGATCTCAAAGAGTTTTCAACAGAAATGTCATGGTTAGATGTGTTTTAAATAAATCCCTTTTCTTTGGTCCCACCACAGGAACACAAAATAAAACCAGAGACAAAAAGACTAGTTAGGAAACTCTTATGGAAATCCAGAGAGAAGGTGGTGGGTAGTGGGAGTGGAGATGGAGAACAGTGGGACAATTGGAGAAATATGGCAAGAGAAGACCCACAGGACCATGTGATCTGATGGACGTATGGGTGATGGAGCAGGAGCAGTTAAAGGTGACTCCAGATCTTCAGCTGGAATGGCTGGGTGGGGGTCAGTGTCTCCCATTGGAACAAGAACACAAGGAGAGCTGTTTGGGAGGGCGAGTCAACACATTGAGTCTTTATGGCTTGAGACCACAAGCCTGGTCTAATGCAGCAGATTCCACATTATATAAGCAATTTCCCATTTTTCTGTAAGCTAGTGTGAATTGGTTTGGAAACAGATCATGGTTATATCTGTCATAGCTCAATCAAAGTCAAATAATCTTTCCTCCAATCTCTCAGCTCAAATTTCATGTTATCTCACTCTTGGGCTCTTTCTTCATGGTGGTGATGGTGGTCCACAACTCCAGGCTGTACTGTCCAGCTCATCATCACCACTGAGAGGCCCCTTATCTTTTAAAAACTGTATCAACAAGTGGAAAGGAGCTCGAAGCAGCCCTCACGTGGGTCACACATCTGCCCGTAGAAAGTCACTGTGTGAAGGGAGGAGGTGCTTTGAACAGTGGCTGTGGATTATATGCCCCTCCCCTCACTCCCCTGCCCGGTGGGAGGAAGTAGGGTCAGGGAACCCCAGAAAGGAAAAGTAATCTCACTAGCCAAAGAGGCTTGGTCTGATGGACAGGTCAAAGCCACAAAAATCCACTCCATGGGACTATATCCATCCTAGGGTTGATGTGTGACTGAAATGTGGAGGGAGAGGTCAAGGTTGGAGGTAAACACGGGGATGTTATCAGCAACACATGCAGGTAAAACTCAAGGAGAGTCTAGATATCAAGACGATTATGAGGTCAAGGATGAAAGAACTCAGGGAACATCGCCCTGTAAGAAAGGAAAACAAAAGGGAACACAAACTAGAGATAAAACAGAAGGGGAAGGGGCCAGCCGANCGTCCAGAAGCCGGCGACTGATCTGCCTCGCCCAGGAAGAGCGCAATGATGGTGCCAACTTGGGCCAGTGAAGCAACGCCCTCCACAACTAGACTGAAGAACAAAAGGACAGCAACTTGTCTGTTCCCCTTCCCCCAATTCCCCACCGCTGTTCCCATCCCCCAATTCCCCAATAAAAATCTTAAAAAAAAAATCCATAAAGAAAAAAGATTTTTCCTTTAGGTTTGGTGATGCTTGTGCTTTATTTTAGAAATTCTTCTCGACCTTTCTTCATTATTGTATGGAATAGTGAACCTTGACAGCATAATACAATGCAGAGACTGTCAGAGACTTTGTACAAAACCTTCTTCAAAAGGATCTGGGCCCAAACTTGTTTTTTTTTTTTAAATATGAAAAATACCTAAAGCATATTCGATTGATATCCTCACAAAAGTCAGTCCCCAGTGAATTACTCAGTTGTCCTTACACTCATTTTTGGAGAGTTGCTGCTTTTCTCCCTAGTTCTGGGTTCCGTATTTGTGTGGATCTACAGGTGGGCTCCGTGCAGCGGCATTGTGCTGGGTATTGCAATTCTTCTTCAAAGTTAATTCAAATATGACAGTTAATCATTGACAGAGGTATCTGCAAAAGGGGAGACTTGCCCTAGCAGCTATTATAAAGCTACAGTAATGGTCTTGGCTCTTCCATATGCATTTTAAAGGCAGTTTGTCAATCCCTGTTGAGATTTTGATTGGAAGAGCATTGCACTTATTGATGCATTTGAAGAAAACTGGCATCGAGGGGAATATGTTATTACCATTTAGTCAAACCATTGATTTGAAAATGTAATAAAGTGCTGGACCCATGTTTTATAACTTATTCCCCTTATTTTGGGGGAGACATCTAATTCACAGTAACAATAAAACTATAGGTTGCATGATCAGTTAACACCATGAAGAAAACAAGAATTTTAGACCATCATTATCACTTGCAGATAAGAGAGGTCAGCAAAATTGCCAAGTGCAAATTCAATATTTTAAAAAATCAATTGAATTCCTAAACATCAGCAATGGAAACAGCTCTAAGAAGAATGATGCCCTTATTGCTTCTATTTAACAACTTCATAAAAGTCATAACTAATGAAATACAAAATTAAAAATAATAACAGACATCCTTGTATTTTCTATGTAAGCAAAAGCTTAGTGCTTAAAAGAAATCAATATTTCAAGAGATAAATGGTTTCTTCGAGTTTCACTGTTTTGTTTAAGCATAATTTCTGCCATAGATTTTTGGAAGATACATTTTATCAGCTTAAGGCAATTCCCTTCCATCCATAAGTTGCTTAGATTTTTTCATAACTACATTTATTAAATTTATATAAAATTTGAATTACTTTTTTTAAAAGCCTTAATATAGTGAATTACTCAAATAAATTTTTCTCATGTTAAATCTTCCTTATATTCTTGGGCTAACCCTTACTTTGCCATGATCTGTTTATACTTATATGCTGCTGAGTTTATAGATCTAATATTAGAATCTTTACATAAGTGACATTGGGCTGTAATTTCCTCTTTTAGTACTGTCCTTATACCATTTTATTATGATTTACTACTCCCATAGAATGGGTTGGGTTACTTTGTTTCTTCATTTGAGGCAGATTGTTTCAGAGAGCAGAACTCAGCTGACCTTTAAAGTGTTAAACCAGCTCACCAGTAAAAAGATGTTGGACTTGCATCTTTAAGCAGAGGAAAATCATGGATGGGGGAGGGGCAAGCTGAATCGTGTCAAATATCAATATGATTTCTATGATATTTTTTCTGTTTTTCTTTAAGTCAGTTGTGCTACTCTATTCTGTTAATTCTGAGATAATTCCATAACTCTAGAAAAATATAAACAATAGTCACGTCCTTTTGACGTTTACACGAAAGTAGGATGATGCACCTTACGTTATTCTGTGGGCCACACAAATCCATACGCGACTGTGTATACACGACATCCCCCATCCCTTCAGTGGGTCAGTAGAGGTAGTGAAGTAATAACCTGAGTAGGTCTGCACTCATAAGTTTCGAAAAGTAAGATTTCATTCAGCTCGTGCATGTAGCCCATAAGCCCTCTAAAAATAGTTTTCATCGCCACCATGCTTGAAGACACACCTCTATATGGATAAAGGAAAGGGCTGGAAAGCAGTGGTGCTTGTCAGAGAATGTTGTAGAGAACTGTCATGGCTGTTGTTATTATGTCATGTCTTCAGATGTTTCTTAGGGCACTGGTCATCTTCACAGCCCCAGTGCCTAATGTTATCTGGACTCAACCCACTGGCAGTACTGTGGCATGCCTAATCTAGACTGTGTTGGGGGTATGCTCACCTTTGGGGGACCTAGGGTCCCAGATCAAAGCCCATGATACAAAAAGAGTTGCCTGGTAGCAACACTGAGTCCATACTAGTCAGAATACTCTGATAACAAATCTCAAATTTACAGTGGTTTAAATTCAGCAAAGATTTATGAGTCCTCACGTGAGGTCCACGGCAGGTGGGGCAGCGTTCCTGCTCACCTTACTCTGGGGGGCAGTGTTTGTGTCGGCAGAGAACAAAATAGAGAAGAGAGGGGTGGAGGGGAAGACAGGGCTGGCTCTTGATGGCCTGAGCTAGGAGCTGACACATGCCATGTCCCCAGCCATCCATTGGCTGGAATTAGTTCAACATCCTCAACTACAAGGGAGATTAGTAAATGTAGGGGAACACGTGGAATATTTTGTGATCCCCAACTTGCTGAAATAACTGTACAACTTGAGCAAGCGCCTCGACCTCTCTGTGCCTCAGTGCATGAAGTATCAGCCTCAACTTGACAGCATCAGCCTCACCTGATATTTCGTAAGAACTCCCGAATCCCTGGTCCCACTGCTAACTCCTGAGTCAGAATCCGCAGATCTCTGGTGACTTGTATGCATGTAACAGTTTGAGAAGCGCTGACCCAGAGCACGGCTTCTTCATCAGTCCTTCACCTGGCTAATCCCTCCACCTGGCTAATTCTTTGTTTCCTTTCTGGAGAACACCTGCTCTGATCCTCTCATCCACCCTACCCCCATCTCCACGTGAGGGATCAGACGTTGCCATGGCATCGCTCTTAGAAAATGAAGGGGAGAAAAAAGTACTCATGGTCCAGTGGGGAAGAAGGCCCCCCATCTGTTATTAGAGAAAGCATGTGCAGAGCTGCGGGCTGTAATTAATAGTAACTCGAACCAGGGATGGAGGGGAGCATGGGGCAGGCAGCAAGGGAGAGAGAGAACTGAAGGTGAGTGTCCGCCGGCTGGACAAGCTGGGCCCTGAGTCAGAGAGAACTCCAGTTTGGAAAGACGTGAACCAACCGGTGTGGTGGTCCGGTTGGTGTAGAGTTTGCTCAGATCTCATGTATCGAAAGCTGAACTCCTGCTCGTGGCAGCCATCATTTTGTGGCCAGTTTACAAGACAGCCGGGACAGAGCGCAAGACGTCTCAGAGCCTCGTGCGTGGAAAGCTAGTGACTTCAGCTCTAAAGTTTGAGAAGCGCTGGTTTACCGAGCATCCATGTCGTAAAGGACCAGAAGAAAACACAGATTCTGGTTCAGGATGTCTGATGGTGCCGGGGCCTCTGCCCCAGGGACCGCCCTTTGAGATCTCCAAATTCTTTCATAGGGCCGGCCGAGTGGCTCAGTTGGTTAAGAGCGCAAGCTCTGAGCAACTGGGTCGCCGGGTCGATTCCCACATGGGCCAGTAAGCTGTGCCCAGCTGAGCTACCAACAGGTGGCAGGATGGCTCAGCTGGTGAGAGCACGTGCTCCTAACAACAAGGTTGCCAGTTTGACTCCCACATGGGATGGTGGGCTACACCCTCCCGCAACTAAGATTAAACACAGCACCTTGAGCTGAGCGGTGTGAGCTGCCAACAGGTGGCCAGGTGGCAACTGGACTTGGAGCTGAGCTAGCTGCGCCCTCCACAGCTATGATTGAAGGACAACAACTTGGCTGTTCCCCTTCCCCAGCTCCCCAACACTGTTCCCCTCTCCCAATCCCCCAATAAAATCTTTAAAAATAAAAATAAATAAATAAATTCTTTCATAAAAGCAGGTCAAACAACCACTGTTGGGTAGTCACCTAAAGCCTTGCTGCCCCAACACTCTTATTTCTATGAACAGACATCAAAAGCAGTTGTACACGTCACTTTGCAATTTACCCTTTGAGCTCAGTATGTCCAACCGTCAACTTCTCCATCCTGCCTCAACAGCTAAAGGGCAGATGGTGACTCAGTCAGGTCTCTGGCACCTCACAGCTGTGACAAGTCAGGTCCTGAGGTAGCTGTACCCCGTTCTTCCCAATCTCTCCCCTTCAATGGCACCCCTGAGGTCTGTGGTCCTTGAGGCTCCTGGTAGGTTCTCTCAATCATGGATGTATATCACCTAGGGGTTTTGAATAAGAATTTACAATGAACTGGAACTGGCCATTGTATGGGTGGGCCCCTGGAGATCCCTACGCTGCTCTCATGGCCATGAAGTGATCACTACCACAAGCACGAGGGAGTCCCGGCAGCTGCTTCTGAGCCACGCAGGTGGCACTCAAGTCCCCATCTCCTACCGCATGCTCCAGCCAGAACCAGCTTTTGCTGCTATTGTTGTTGTTCTTAATTTGTCTCGAAACGTTTGGGTGGAACAGAAGCAATTCGGCCCTTTGGAAGACTCCTAATCTAGCCTCTACTCTTTGTTTTAGAAACCAGATACCCGGCAAGTCACTTCATTTCCTCCAGCCTTTATTATACGAACCCGTTTATTATACAAACCCCCATTTCTTACACAAAACCCTGTCTTTTAAAGGATTGCATACTGTATGTAGAGGGAAAAGCAAGTTTTTTCCAGTCTTTATTCATTTTGGTGGAAACTTCACTAAGAAATCCATAAAAGGAAATGATTTGGAACTCAGATTTCTCAAAAATAAATAACTGTTGGTGGCCATACTTGCTGGTAATTAACACAAACGTTCTCTAAAACGGGAAGGTATCTGCATGTTTAAATACAATTAAAATGGAGATTTGTAGGGGCTAAATATAAGCTTAGCTATAATGTCTTCATGGAACATTTATTTTAGAAGCAAAATACATGTTTAACCTGTGAAATGCGGAGGTTGGCCCAGATCAGAATAATGCTATATGTTACTACTATTATTATCAGGTAGAGCTGGAAGGGACCTTATTTCAGTATATCTAAACCACGTGCTCGAAAGGGCACCCTGCTGCCTACTACCTTCTAGAAGAGCTGCACCAGGAGCCAGGAAACCCAGGCCGTTCAAAACAGCAGAAGTAGGAACTGAGTTTAGGGCAGCTGGTCTCTGGCTGACTTCATATCACTTAGAGGAAATCTGCAGGAATGCTCCCAGCCCCACATGAATTATAGCCGTCTTCTCAGATTAAAGTTCTGTCCTGTCGATTTGGCCAAAAAAAAAAAAAACCAGTATAAACAGGGACGTCCATCAACATCTGCGCGGCCACTCAGGAAAGATTTGCCTATTTGGAAGGGGGGGACTTAACCAAACTCAAAGACACTTTTCCCATAGTTTTTGTCTCAGCTACATTTTGCCAAGAGAATGGCTGCGCGTGCCCAGGGCAAGGTAAGGACAGAAAGCATCACATAGCGCCTGCTTCCTAAGTGCTCGGCACCCCAATCAAATCAAAACAGCCACTCACTCGTGACCAGTGGATAATAAGCTCTCTGACAAAGCAACTGCTATTGGATGAAAATCTGCTCTCATGCCCTGGCTAAGCCCAAAGCCTTAATCTTGTAACTTATTTTGTTCCCAACCCCCAGAATTGGTGTCTCCAAGTCCCTGGCCAATGGACTGGGATGTTAGTATTGCTAACTGGCCTTCTTAAAACCCTTTTATCCATCCCCAAATTTGGAATCAACCAAAAGATGACAAAGAAGTCAGTCAGCAGAGGTGGCATGAAACATGTTAACTAGATTGGAGAATGTGGTTCATATGTGTGGTCACAGTGGACCTCCTAGTAGGTCACGTTCCTCTAGAGACCTGATGCCCAGTCACTGACCTGACGGGATGAATACAGGACCAGTCTGTCCCTGTAAGTTCCCCACAAGAGGAAGCAGGAAAGAACACGCGTCCTACGGGCGAGAGACTCCAGCCGACAACGAGCATCAAGGTGGTCAGCACGTATGGTCAGTGCACAATCCTGAACACGAGAGGACTCCTGTCCACAGTGAAAGTCGTGGAGAAGCGAGCTGGGGGTGCTCCTCATATACTGCTGGGGAAGGGAGCAGAAAAATCCCTTCTCCAGGTGAAAACGTGAGAAATAAGGACAGGGTGACAGGCTATCCATTGCAGGGGAGACACATACAATCTGAAAAGAGTACTATTGGGGACATTTTAGGACCAGCCTTTTCAGTTACTAGACAGGCAAAAGGTGTTAGGGGCCCCTGGGTGCCAGCTCTCCGCCAGAGGTCACACATGCCTCACGTAAGTTTCTCCTCCCAACAGCTGTAGGGAAAATATTCACCTTTACTAACTGGGTGATCCTGGCAAGATTACTTAACCTGCCTGAGTCATGATTTCTTCATCTATAAAAGGGATAAGTAGACATTCAAGCTCATTTCCAAACCCCCTGCTCTTCTCATTACAAAAAACCAAGCAGCTTTCATAGGTCTGATTCACAAAACAAGCTCAAAGCCTTTTACGGTGGCCATTCTAGTTTCCACTCTGACTCCTAGACGTTGTGATCACCTGGGAACTGTGTGTGGAGCATGCCTTCACTGAGGGTTATGGTGGGGGGGGGGTGAAGGATAGTGAGGCTCGAAGGAACACAGTTTGTAACGTTCCCCAAACTCCATTTTCTCACAGAAGGCTTTATCCTCTTTGGCTGGACCCAGTAAACTGGGCTGTAATAAAAGATGTTGATTCAATTTTCAGAATCCATCACTCCAAGGCTGATGAACAATGGAAAATGAGCTGCTTTTGTTGGAAAGAAAAGAGGCGGTTTGCTAAGTTTTTTCTACTCGTTCGTATTTATTAGCCCTGTCTCTCCCAATATGTCACCTGTCGAGCCTGGCAGGATAGAAATAAGACAGGCATAATAGCTCTAAATTATGTGTATGGGGAACAATAAATAAAGAATAACAAGCAGAAGGATCCAAGGAAATGAATATGGTTGCTGTTCAGTCTCATGCTCCCTGTCGGAGGCTGAGGAGGAAGATAACATTTCTATTCAACTTAATCCACAGATTGTGAGGAACTGGAGATGCAAAGATGAAACCACCACGGCGGCCCTCAAGAAGCTCAGACAAGGTGAAGCTGATGACCCAGCACATAACAGTGATACCAGACATGTCTCAGGTAACTCAGAAGCAAGCTCCCCTGACCCCCAGTCTCGGCGAGACTTCTGAAGGAGATGCTATCTGAGCTGAGCCAAAGGTGAAGGAGTGAGCCAAGCAAAGGGATTGGACAAAAATCAGTGATGAGAGAATTCTAGACAGAGAAAATAATGTCTAACACCTGCCAGCTCTTACTGCCTTCCGGCGCTGTGCTACAATACATGCTTTTCACGAAATCTCTTTGAACCCTGTGATATTGTGAGTTATGGTAAGAAATATATGTTTGATCTTCAGCTGTTTCTGGCAGAGCTCCTAAAACTCTTGGAATTTCCTAAGTGATGGAGAGTGTCTTTTGTTATGTTAACGGTGACTTTGGGACCTTATCTAAGGCTGGGGGCTGGCTGCCAGTGAAACCAACCATGGATTAGAGGGTTGGAACTGAAAGTTCCAACCTCCCTCCAAGAAGAGATAGAGGCTGGAGAATAAGTTCAATGCCAATGGCCAACGATTTAACCGATCATGCCTAGGTAATAAAGCCTCCATAAA
>NW_017731687.1:485127-486567 GCF_001890085.2 Hipposideros armiger
AAAAAAAAATTAAAATTAAAAACAGCTCTGACCACTCTTGCTTCAGAAAAATGTGTACTTTAACACTCGCAATCTGTCCCTGATTAAGTGTGCCTGGTACAGGCTTGAGAAAACTTAGAAACAAAGAACATGGGAGCTAATAAGATCATTAGAAATGATCTCCCTGTAAGGGAGCCAGTGATGGATTTTAGTGGAATCAGAAACACTTGAAATTGAATACAAAACTATGTGTGGGCATAGCAGGCTTCTCTTCTGGAGAGGACCCATACTTTCTCACACAATGGGGGTAGAATAGCATCTTCAGTAAATGGTGCTGGGAAAACTGGCTATCCACATGCAAAAGAATGAAACTGGACCACTATCTTATAGCATACACAAAAATTAACTCAAAATGGATTAAAGACGTCAACACAAGACCTGAAACTCCTCGAAGAAAACCTAGGGGAAAAGCTCCTTGACATCGGCAATCAGTTTTTGGATATGACACCAAGAATACAGGCAAAACAAAATAAAAGCAAAAATAAACAAGTGGGACTACAGCAAACTAAAAAGAATTGATACAGCAACGGGAATCAGCAAAATTAAAAGGCAACTTACAGAATGGGAGAAAATGTTTGCAAACCATGTATTTGATAAGGGTTAATATTCAAAATATATTAGGAATTCATACAACTCAATAGCAAAACCCCCAAACAATCCAATTTAAAAGTGGACAAAGGACCTAGATAGGCATGCCCAAAGAAGGCATACAAGGAACAACAGGTATGTGAAAAGATGTTCAACATCACTGATCATCGGGGAAATACAAATCAAAACCACCATGAGGTACCACCACACCTGTGAGGATGACTATTAACAAAAAGACAAGAAATAGTAAGTGTTGGCGAGGATGTGATGGAAACAGAACCCTTATATGCTGTTGGTGGGATTGTTAATTGCTGTAGCCATAACCATTATTTTAAGGGACTTTCCTTCTGGAAACGGAATCCCTGCTGTTTCCTACACTTACACACCAGGTGGCGGTGTTCAATGAGTCAAAAGGAAAATGCTAGGCTACGGAGCTGTGCAGGATTAAGGCGTTCAACTAATTCTAAATTGCTCTCACCCCCTCAGAGCTTCTTGGAGGCACAGTATCTGGCCTCCTGCAGGGGGTACATTGCAAGATCCCCCGTGGATACCTGACACCGCAGATAGTCCCCAAACCCTATCTATACTATGTCTTCCCCCCACTCCCCCAATACGTAAAGACGCTTTACGGCTTCTCTGTGGCATATCCGACTTGCCAGCATCACCACTCTTGCACTTTGGGGCCATTAACAAGTAAAACAAGGATGACGTGAACACAAGCACTTCAATATATGAGGACAGTTGATCTGATAACCAAGATGGCTACTAAGTGTATAATGAGGCAGTGGGGGGTAGCGACTACAGTGTGGACAC
>NW_017731687.1:489652-490425 GCF_001890085.2 Hipposideros armiger
CCCTGGCTACCTTGAAGATGAAGTTCTGACTATGAAGATCAAAGAAGGGGCCCTGGACGAGGCATGCAGGAAGCTTCTAGAAGTGGATGATGCACAGAAACAGAATGTCATTTAGAAAACCAGTAAGGAATAAAACCTGCAAACACCAGATTTTATCCAAGTAACACCCCTTTCAAATGCTGTTCTCCAAAACTGAAAGGTAAAATAGATTTTGATTTAAGCCAAAACTCGGTGGTTATTTGTTACAGCAGCATTAGGCAATAAACAAAGAACCTGCCCAAATATCTCACGTCAGATGCTGCATTCAGGGGAGTCCATACTAACTCCTTGAGGTTTATCTATAGATCAAAAATAGGGTTAAAGGGCCGGCTGAGTGGCTCAGTTGGTTAAGAGCTCGCTCAAGAGTTTGAGCTCTGAGCAACAGTAGTTTGAGTCCCGGCCTGAGCTGAGCAGCTGCTGCGCTGCCAACAGGTGGCAGGATGGCTTCTTAGCATCCCAACCTATAGTATTGAAAGGATAGGAAGTGTTTGTTTAATTTAAACTTCAAATGTAGAAGCATAAACACCTTCAAAGACTTAAATTACTGAAACTTACCCAAGAAAAAAACAGATATCAGTATACAAGTTTCCTGTGAAAGAAACTAAATATATATTAGGAACCTTCCCATCAAGTATTCTCTGGGCCTGGAAGATAAGTGCCTTCCTGGATTCTGCCATCGTACACAAATATTTCCTTTGAAAGGAAAAAGCCTGACTTTTTTTTTTTTTTTTTTT